>NC_136922.1:83652523-84252523 GCF_949752795.1 Hyperoodon ampullatus
TATATAAAATACACTGTAAAATAATAAGCAAGGTAGAAATAAGTAATTTGAGGGCCTACGTTGGAGACATGTATTTTATAGTCCTATAGTATTTTATAATCCTACGGTGCCTCTACTCATTGCCTCTTTTCTTGCTACCTTCTACACACATTTTTCTTTTTCATTCCAAAGGTAATTATTTATTCCTTGCTTGTCATTGTCAGTTCTTAACAATAAGTAGGCAATATAACCAATTGTTCAATAAATTGTGGTGTGATTGGATGTTTTAGCATGGCAAAAGTGTTTTGTTGAAGAAAGGGCAGTGCTACCGTGATAAGCTGCCTGCTGATGTAAATACTTTATGGTTTTATGACAGGCTCACAATCTACCAATACTATTTTCAATTCAATTCAATTTGTGTGAATGAGGATTTTAGAGAAAACAGCTGGCAGGAGATACACGTGACATTTAATCTTGCCTGAGAACACGAAATCCTTTACAAGGCTATATGTATACGTGTGTGTGAAATTTGTATGCTTGTATATACTCACAAAGGTTATATAGGGAGCTGTATTTTACAGAATCTGGGCCAATAGACAGCAGAAAATATCACATTCCTTGGCATTTTTCTGTAGATACACTTGAATGAGCAAATAACTCGGTGAGTCTAAAATTCCGATGAAAACATTCAACTGATTGCAATTTTTGAACTAAAAAGATTGTTTTTCAAAATGAGAAGAACCTGAAGTCATCCTTAAAACAAACAAACAAAAAACCCTACAATTAATATTGTAAGTTTTGATTGATTCAAAACTACTACCTGTGTGAATAAGATTCTGAACACTGCTAAAATGCAGAACTTTACAGCTTACCCTAAGAACTCAATACATGACTTTTTAAAAATGATTTTAAAGAGAAACAACAATATAATTGAAAATTGACTTATTCACATTTTATATGAAAGGTGTCCAAAGTTGCACAAAACAAGATATATAATAAGGAAAAAAATATTGATTGAATTTGGTCACGACAATGACAAGCAGAGAAAATCAAAATTACCCTAAAATTTGCCCAGGATTACCAGAATATAAAATCTGTCTAATGTCCAAATGTATATAATGGCAATGGTGGTTACACACTTAAGTTGGAGTCATAATCATTTAGAAGTGATTTGCCTTTTATTAATAAAGAGCTTGCCTTTTTATTTCCACTATCAAAATTCATCTGAATATTAGTTAGCAGAATTGTTTACTGAAAATCATAGTCTACCAGATATTTCTTGTCCTTGTATTCTTACCTTTGCTTTTATCCACACACTGATTTTTACACAACTTTACTATTTTAGGACCAAATATCCTTCTCCATACTCGGCTAGAGGCAGTCATCAGCAGTTTAAAAGAATTGCTTTCTCTCCATCAGCCCAGACCAGAGGGAAAGCTACGGGCTCTTTCTTGAAGTCCGATTAGATAAAGTCCTTGTGGCAGCCACAGAGAAGGTTCAAAATCACACGGAGACACAGACCACTCAGTGCAAGCACCTCACCTCCCACTCTGTCTTCTGTTCCCAATTCAATTGGAAATGAGTCTCTTCCTTCCGCTGCCACAAGTCAAGCCCCCATATTTCTCACCTGGATTTCTTCAATAATCCTATCATCATCTTTTTTCTTATCCTTGCACACTACAACTCATCTGACTCACCACTGGCAGAGAAATCTCACAAAATGGGACTGTGTTGAGAATCCAGCCATGCTCAGAAAGATTCAAATGTACTCAAGTCCCTCACAAATGAAGCACCAACTTGGCATAAGTTCCATGTCGAATGGCTTCCAGTTATCTGATGAGCCTTATTTTGTAGATAACCATATAATTTATTGCTCTCACTGGGACATACATTTTCAGAGTAAAAGGAGTGCTATTAACAACGGGGCAAATTGGGACATATGGTCACCCAGCTCTCCCTGTGATGTGTCAAACTCAGAACTGTTCTTCAGTCACAGATTTTACACACAATGCCCTGACCTTCCCTTTTCTGAAAGTTTAAACCCACTGCTCCTTTTGCCTGGAAGATGGCTTCCATCTGTTTCTCTCTACACTTTGAGGTCAATTTAATCCCCACGTCCTCATGGAGACTTTCTCAATCTCTCAAGAGGACAGACTCCCTTCCTTCTTTCTCCATCCATGGCCCCAAGACTTCATACTAGGCACTTCGCCTGCATTATATTCCTCTGCTTTGTACCTGACCTCTATGTGCTTGGTTTGGCTCCGTACTTGACCCTAAACAACTTCTTACTCATCTTTGCATATTTCTAAACACCAAGTGAAAGTCCTTGTGTATAGCAAGCATTTCAAAATGCAATCACCAGCTGATAATTAAATTGTGACCCTTAAAAATTACTTATTTAGTAATGGCATTAACCCTAAAGAGGAGGAAATTCATAAACCATTTGTGACGACCAAAGATCTTGAGTCATTTAAACAAATTCAAAATCACTCACCCATTTCTGTATCGAAAAGATTTTCTCAAAGTACATATTACACACCCAAAGTCCCTTAGAGAAGGTATATTCATGTTGTCTTAGAAAATTTTTCCTGAGACTTTCACTTAAACCATTCTATATGCAATGATTTCTATTTTTATTATAGATTAGTTTATTAAAAAAATAAAACCTAAGTATTAAATAAAATTAAAACCCTGCATCACCAACCTCCCTATATCCTAATGCTATTCTATAGAGTTAACAAGTGTGAACAGGTTTTATTATTTATTTATTTATCTATTTATCTATATATTTTATATATCTAGTTATTTATTTGCTGCTGTTTAAATAATGCACTTATATCTCTTGAGTTACCGATTTTAGATTATATTTGTTGACTACTCACAGTAAAAGGTGAGTGATTGAGGTCCTTACACAACTCCCCTCTCTATTGCCCATCCTTAAGCACCTCTCAATTTTTTTAAAATTATATTAATACTATTTTTAATTTATCAAGTTTATAATATTTACATTCACTTCAGTGGATAAATTAACATTTCTGTGTTTTGTTCCTAGATTCCTTCTAAGTGTAAGACCAATACAGAAAGCAATTTCAGTATTATGGCTACCAAATATTATTCCCTTCAGATTCATCCCAGTATCATGACTGGAATCACAGAGAAGGGATAAATATAATTATTAAAATCCTGCCTTTTAAAGGGTAATTAGACACTAGGGTCTAGTATATCTTTTACAATTGCTTTTAAAATTTCTTCATTTTTTCTAGGTCATATGTGATTGCCAATGTTATCCATCTCATATCAGATATGCTTTTTTATTTTGTTGGATTATACCTAGAATAATTCATACATAAGCTATGTAGGCACCAGGTTTTCTGAGCCACATTCATTTTTAGCCTCACATTGATTGATAGTTTGGCTGGTTCTATAGTGGTAAGTTTAACATACTTTTCCCTCAGAAAGTCTTGGCTCATTGCCTTCTAGAATCCAGGGAGGCATTTGAGGTCCAGTTTTCATTCCTTATAGGAGTAGTCCCACCCCAACTCCCCAACCAAAAAAAAAAAAAAAACTTATAGAATGTTCTCTTGGTTAGTAAAATTTTACTAAGATGTGTGCCCCTTTCAGTTTTAAGAGCTGCCTGTCTTCAGTTGGTGAAACTTTTCTTTTTTTTTTTTTTAGATTATTTCTTTCCCTTCTTGGTCTCTTTCTTCTTCTCAGATGTTTTTTAGATATATGTTGGGATCCTGGGTCTAGCTTAATGTGTTCTAAATGTTCCTCATATTTTCTTTTTTCACTTTTCTCTTTGGTTTTACCTTTTATTTTATCCTGCAGATCATCACTCTGGTCTTTAGCCCTAGCCACCCCATGTTTAAGATGTTCAGCTTTTTATTTTCACATTCATAATTTTAATTACTAGGGTAATTTTCTTATTCTCTGATTGGTCTGTTCCATGACCACCTATATATATGTGTGTATGTTCAATATGCTCTTGAATTTTTTCTTGAAGAGATGCTAATTAAAATTCTATTTTAAAAATCTCTTACATTTTCTGAATCACCTCTGGCTTTGTTTTTACTGTGTGTGTGTATGTGTGTTTGTCTTTTTAAATTATGCTTTTGGTTTTCTTCCGCTATCATGACATCTTTGGCTGTTGATGTATAATTATGATTGAAGGCTCAGGTTGATTGATAAGGATTACTGGTGGGGTGCATTTTCCTTGGATAGGCGGGCAGACTATGGACCTGTGTAAATTAGTGAGTTTCATATGACTGGCTTCTTTTAAAGATGCATGGATACAGGCAAGCAAGCAGACTGGGGACCCACCCCTGGAGAAACTTATTCTGAGAGTGGAGAAATTTATTATAGTTCCATCTTGTATAGAAACTGCATTTCCTATTTCCCACCTGTCTATGGCTGTCTGAAATAAAATTACTTCAAATTCTGCTGTTTTCCTTCAAATGCCTTGTGCCCACACTAGGAGCATAAGATAATCTCACCATCAGATAAGTCCTATTCTTTAGAGTAGAATTCTGTAATTTTAACCTAAACTCTCTCTACACGTATGGTTAGAGCAGAAGGGAGAAGCGAGGGGACCAACTGGCCCAGCTATTTTGAAATTCAGCTCTTTAAATAATTTTCCTGATGGTCACTTCAAGGCCTGCTTCAAGTCTTTATGTTGACTTTAGGTTTAGAAATTATTTGGTATTTTCATAGCAAGAATAATTTATGTCTCTTGAGCTGTTCTTTCCCTCTTTTAATTTCTCTATAAATCAGGCCCATTCCACCTTTATTTTTCAGGATTTTCTCAAATTGTTTTACCTACTGTTGGCTCCAAAAATATACAGGCATAACTTGTTTATTGCACTTTATTTTGTTGCAGTTTGCAGATATTGCCTTTTTTACAAATTGAAGGTTTGCATCAAACAAGTCTGTTGGCACCATTTTTTCAATAGTATTTGTTCACTTCATATCTCTGTGTCATATTTTGGTAATTCTTGCAATATTTCAAACTTTTTCACTATTATTTGTTAAGATAATCTGTCATCAGTGATCTTTCATGTTACTATTGTAATTGTCTTGGGGCACCATGAACCACACCCATATAAGACAGAGAACTTATATTGATACATGCATGTGTTCTGAGTGCTCCACCAAGCAGCCCAGCCATTCCCCTGACTCTCTCCCTCTCCTTAGGCCTCCCTATTCCCTGAGACACAACAGTACTGAAATTAGGCCAATTAATAACCCTACAATGGCCTCTAACTGATCAAGTAAAAGGAAGAGTTGCAAGTCTCTCACTTTAAATCAAAAGCTAGAAATGATTAAGCTTAGTGAGGATGCCATGTCGAAAGCCAAGAGAGACCAGAAGCTAGATCTCTTGTGCCAAACAATCAGCCAAGTTGTGAATGCAAAAGAAAAGTTCTTAAAAGAAATTACAAGTCCTACTCTAGTGAATACACAAATGATAAGAAAGTTAAACAGCCTAATTGCTGATATGGAGAAAGTTTTAGTGGTCTCCATAAAAGATCAAACCAGCCACAACATTCCCTGAAGCCAAGGCCTAACCCAGAGTGAGACCCTAACTGTCTTATATTCTATTAATAATGAGAGAGGTGAGGAGGCTGCAGAAGGAAAGTTTGAAGCTAGCAGAGGTTGGCTCATGAGGTTTAAGGAGAATATTGGAAGAAGATGCCATCTAGGACTTTCATAGCTACAGAAGAGAAGTCAATGCCTGGCTTCAAAGCTTCAAAGCACAGACTGACTCTCTTATCAGGGACTAATGCAGCTGTCGACTTTAAGTTGAAGCCAGTGCTCACTTACCATTCTAAAAACCCTAGGGCCCTTAAGAATGATGCTAAATCTACTCTGAAGCCGTGCTCTGTAAGTGGAACAACAGAGGCTGGATGACAGAAAATCTGTTTACAACTTGGTTTACTGAATATCTTAAGCTGACTGTTGAGACCTACTGCTCAGAAAAAAAAGATTCCTTTCAAAATATTATTGCTCATTGACTATAAACCTGGTCACCCAAGAATGCTGATGGAGATGTACAAGGAGATTAATGTTATTTTCTTACCTGCTAACACAACATCCATTCTGCAGCCCATGAAGCAAGGAGTAATTTCGACTTTCAAGTCTTATTATTTAAGAAATATATTTCATAAGGCTATAGCTGCCATAGATAATGATTCCTCTGATGGATCTAGAAAAAGTAAATTGAAAACCTTCTAAAAAGGATTCACCATTCTAGATGCCATGGAGAGCAGTCATGATTCATGGGAATAAGTCAAAATATCAGCATTAACAGGAGTGTGGAAGAAGTGGGTTCCAACTCTCATGGATGACTTGGGGTGGGAGTTCAAGACTGCAGTGGAGGAAGTAACTGAAGATGTGGTGGAAATGGCAAGAGCAGTGGAATTAGAAGTGGAGCCTGAAGAGATGAATGAATTGCTACAATCCTGTGTTAAAACTTTAATGGCCAAAGTGTTGCTTCTTAAGGACGAGCAAAGAAAGTGGTTTCTTGAGATGAAATCTACTCCTGGTGAAGATGCTATGAAGATTTTTGAAATGACAACAAAAGATTTAGAATACTGCATAAGTTTAATTGATAAAGCAGCAGCAGGGTTTGAGAAGATTGACTCTGATTTTGAAGTAAGTTCTACCCCGAGTTAAAAGCTATCAAACAGCATTGAAAGGAAGAGTGAATCAATGAGGCAAACTTCAGTGCTTTCTTATTTTAAGAAATTTCCACAGCTCCACCCCAACCTTCAGCAGCCATCACCCTGATCAGCCAGCAGCAATGAAAATCAAGGCAAGACCTTCTACCAGACAAAAGATAGGATTCTCTGAAGGCTCCAGATGATAGCGTTTTTTAGCAATAAAGTATTTTAAATTAAATAATGTACATTTTTTAGATACAATGCTATTGCACAGTTAATGGACTACAGTGTAGTATAAACATAAATTTTATTCACACTGGGAAACCAAAAAAATCTCAGTGACTCATGTTATTGTGTTATTTGCTTTATCGTGGGGTTCTGGAACCAAACCCGCAATATCTCCGAGCTATGCCTATAATGACCCTCTCTCTCTGTCTCTCTCCCTCCCTCCCTCCCTTTCTCTCCCTCTCCCATCGCCCTTTTCTTCCCTTATTTTCTTTTCCTTTTCTTTCCTTCTTCTTTTCGTTTCATTATCACCTTAGAGGCAATCGATATATATGTTTGTGCCAGCCCATATCTTGAACCAGAAGCCAGACTAAGTATTTTTTATATTTCTTTTAATGATGCAAATATATCTGCTTTGCACTCATTTTAAATAGCCTGGAATTTATACTAATATTTGGTTAAATATTTCTCTACACTTTGGGATGGGTGGTACTAATCCATGTGATACTGTATTTAGAGATTAAAAAAAAAATTTCCCAACCTAAAAGTGTATATATGGTTACAGCCAAAAGGAACTATTTGCTTGCAATCTGCTCTTCCTGGCACCCTCTGTGCTCCATGAGATATAAGCAGCTACTGAATCATGGAAAATGCAATTTGAAGTTACATAAGTAAATTAGTCACTGTGTTCTGTACTATGAACAGTCTGGGATGTCATTAAAATTCTGCCTATATAGAAAAAAAATAAGTCTATTTGTATGGTATTCCTGCTAAACATTTTGAAATAAAGTCATGGGTCACTATGTCTCAGAAGATATTCACATTTTGGTCTTAATCAAATCTAGTTCTACAGCATTTCAAAGATATTAAGAAAGCCAAAGCATTTTAGTGAGATATGTGAACTCTAGGACTAAATTCCCAGGTTGTCTATCTAAATTGTCTAATTGATTAATTTATTGTAACTTGGGTATAGAAAATTCAAATCCTTTGTAAATTCAATTTCAATTAAAGAGAGAGAGAGAAATGTGTAAATACCACAATCTCACCAAGTGTTTCAATTAAGTATCCCCAGACCACACAGCTTCATCTGAGCCCCAAAAACGTGGGATCATGGAATCTAAGCAAGGTTCATGGAGCAAATATTTCTTTGTGCTGTCCAGTTAGATAGGCATCCCCCCAAAGGGTTACCCTAAATGTGTAAGTTGGTAATATTCTGCAGCAGTAATATGTAGCACAAAGGGAAAACAGTAATAAGCCTGGCTAAGGCAGCCTTCTCTAGAAGAGCTACTTAACAGCTACTTACACTGTGCCCTCGAATCTCCTTAATTTCATTTTTTTTTTTTTTTCTTGCTATACGCGGGCCTCACTGTTGTGGCCTCTCCCGTTGCGGAGCACAGGCTCCGGACGCGCAGGCTCAGCGGCCACGGCTCACGGGCCCAGCCGCTCCTCCCAGACCGGGGCATGAACCCGTGTCCCCTGCATCGGCAGGCAGACTCTCAACCACTGCGCCACCAGGGAAGTCCCATTTTTTTCTTCTATACCTTCACAAGCATATCATTTTTACTGAGTGCATAAATGAGATCCTATAAATGTTTTCTTTTCCAGTTTTTTTTTTCTTTTACCTTTTTTTATTTGGTTTTTCCTTCCAGAGTTGATTGTAACAGGCTGGTATGATTAATCTTGCCTGGACACAATCCACCATAATACCTGAAATAGTTCTGTAACCTGGGATTCCTTTAAAGGAATCAGCTTCAAATAACTGTAAGTGAACAAGGAAAGAAAATGCTATAAGGTTTACAACAAGTACAGACACACAAGATGGTTACTGATCATTGTTTCCATTTCCCTCCTTTCCACAGAAATGGAGAAAAGTTAAGAGACAGTTATGGTTGGTCTGATCTCTTCTGAAAATTACTTCCATTGCTATCTAGGTTATATTGACACTCTTACCGCAGGTTTTCAGGCTGTTCTTTTCTCATCTGGACTATTCCTTAAAGCAGGGATTTTATTATTGTTTTCAGAACTACCTCTCACAACTCTTGTTAGAGTTATTCAACTTTTCAATTTTAACCCAAGTATTTCAGCAACTGCTTTCTGATGACACTTTCCTCTCTTCTAGTATTTTCTGCTAAATATATGGAGGCAGTTACTTACTGCCTCAGGAACAACACTCTCTTCTCTTTCTACCTAGTCCTGCAGATTCTTGTCTCCATCTTTAACTTTTGTAATCTTGTGTGCTCTACCCTCAGGCAAGCCCCTGTGTTTGAGAAAACATGTCTGGTTGGGATGCTCCACAGACGGCTGGAGAAACTGATGCAATTATCTGGATAATTTTAAATGCATTCAATCATTAAACAAATATTTTTGGAGAACCCATTCCGGGCACGGTTTTATGCTAGGTGTCAAGGAGATGATGGTGAGAGAAGTAAAATAAGATCCCTGCCCTCAAGAAATACAGCCTAATCGTAATAACAGCCAGTATCTATTGATTGCCTATTATGTGCTGAACATGCCTCATGACTCATAGCATGTAACTCTCAGCAAAACTACCATGATGTATCTATTAATACAAAAATACACCATAATGAGACGAGAGGATTTTTTAAGTCAGTCATCTTCCTGCCCTTTCCTAGATGGTATGAACTCAAGTCTGCTTTGGTTTGTGAATAGGGCTGGGCACAGATGGCAGGCAAATGCTTTATGCTGCTTTATATCTGAGTTTGCATTCCCCAGGGAATGTATTTCTATCTGCACAAATTTAGCCTCTTAACTGAATTTTCTCAGCTAGTTTAGCAGAGCTGCAGATTTGAATACACATCCTCCAGAGCTTATGCTCTTCCTTACTCCACTCATTCACCTTATAATTGACAGAGTAAAAGAATAAGGGAGATACTTTTGACATGGCAAAGCATCTGGAAAATAGCATCAATTCTCCTTTGTTTTGTGTATTTTAGAACTAAGGACAGCTATTAGAATTCCTTTTCATATTTCTCCTTATTTAGCAGTCCTATATCAGAATAAGTGATACTGACAAAAATTTTTAAAAAGTATTTGGCCCATCATTCAAAGGAGAAAACTTATTTTTCAGAAAAAAAAAAAAACAGTTGCAATGGGGATCACAGTAGGATGACTATATAAGGTTACCATTATGCCATACTCTAACTTAAATAATAAGCATTTTTATTATTATAGAATGTCATTATTGTGCAAGGGACTCTATTTACTCATTCAATAGGTATTTATTGAGAATATACTACATGAAAGTCTCTATGGTTAAGAAATGCATTCATTCAGATATATATCAGACAAACATGGCTTACCCTCCATGAACTGATAAAGGATGACATTTGAAGGTGAGAGGAGGTGAGTGTGAGTACAGGGGGGTGTCTAAGAGAACTCCAGGTTTTTGATTTAAGCTACTAAAGAGAGGCTGCACGACTTATCCAGAAGGTGAAAGAAGAAAGGCTGGTTTGGGACATATGGGGTGCTTGACATTTTGGAGTTTTATTTTCTTTTCTGTTTTGAGGGTGTTTTGTTTTGTTTCCATCCTATGCTCTGGTTGAAGCACTGTGCTCCTTGGAGCTTGGCAGTGTCATAACCTTTGTCTGATTATCGAGGCTTTATGAACCCAATTAGAGATGGTAAGATATGCATTTAAGAGATTTCTGCCATCCTAACAGCCCCTAGCCATCCCTGAGGATTCTCTTCCTGACTATTACATTAATTATATTTTAATTTTGTGTCTTTTCAACCCAATTATGAAAGTTTGAGTTGGTCCCTGTCTGTGTCACAGTGTGTCTCCCCTTCCTTCACACCACCTTTTGATAGGAAAAAAGAAAGTGCATTTAAACTAGGATTTAGTAAAATGCCGCAGTAGATATAAAGCTAATAAATGATGTCATTAAAATCTATAGGAAAAAAACATGATTCATCTTGATTTGAAATCTGAAAAAAAAAAGAATGTGGGAAAATTAAATGGTGTTTTATCATTGGATGAAGACATACTTTGGAGAGCTGTCTGTCCTCATGAATGCTACAAATGTCCCTTTATAACTTGATTTTACTCAGAGGTTTTCTAAAACATCTGTCTAAATTATTCAACTAATTTTACTTTTTATTCCTACTTCTCTTGTAATTTCAAAGAGACCTGTGTGGCTAGATGGGTTTTTTTCCCGTAGACATGACTCCATGAAACATAATTAAATGCATACTGGAAGAAATTTTGCAGGCTTCCCTGGTGGCGCAGTGGTTGAGAATCTGCCTGCTAATGCAGGGGACATGGGTTCGAGCCCTGGTCTGGGAGGATCCTACATGCCACGGAGCAACTAGGCCCGTGAGCCACAACTACTGAGCCTGCGCGTCTGGAGCCTGTGCTCCTCAACAAGATAGGCCGCGACAGTGAGAGGCCCGCGCACCGCGATGAAGAGTGGCCCCCACTTGTCACAACTAGAGAAAGACCTCGCACAGAAACGAAGACCCAACACAGCAAAAATAAATAAATTAATTAATAAATCCCTACCCCCAACATCTTCAAAAAAAAAAAAAAGAAAGACATTTTGCTCTTCCACGTTATAAATTCTATGTCACTGATGCATAGTTACAGGATGCATATTTCTTTTCTTCGCTTTCTCATCTCACATCTGACTCCTCACCATCTCCCCCTGCCCTTGAGCCTGATCTTCTCCTGCCCTGGAACCTGGCACTTGCTGGTGATGACAAGCATCAGGCAGCATCAGCTGGGATACAGGCTGAGCCTTTGTACAAGGAAGGCTCGGGGATACTGACTGACATGTTTCAATAATTAGCACAATGCTAGACACAGTGCTCAATAAAGATCTGCTGAATTAATGGCTGTGTGTGCCCCCTGACTGTTGCAAACACTTCAAGCTGATAACGTGGGGTTACCTGGCTGAGCATTATAAAGGAGAATGGAGAACTGACCAGCTCTTTGGTCCTCCAAAGTCAATAAAACTTAGAGAAAGCCTGTCTTTAGAGATATAAAAGTTTTATTCACTTTTAATATCTGTGTCAATAATTTTAGCAACGTGAAAAAATAAACACTCTCAAACATTCTGTGTATTGTTTTGAGTAATTAAAGATACTTTGACGGAGAAAAGCAGGAAGCAAATTTTAACGTGAAGTGTTAGGATGACACATAAGTGTATTACACAAAATACTTCAGTAGCAAATCTTAGCTACTTATCAGATAATAGCTCTTGATGTAGAGCTGGTCTAAATTCAGCAACTCCAAGCCTAACTACATAATTTGAGCACTTTCCAATGTTCTGAAAATTCCTAGAATTAGTGTTCCTTCTTGATTTCTTCACTCATTTCCACATTCAATCATATCATGAATACAAATAAATTCCAATTAACGTATTTTATAAATCTGTCTTACAGTGTGTTTCTCTGACTTACTTTGATTGCACAAAGCTAAAAAAGAAAAAAGAATTCTGGCCAGCATTCAGTCATCTCTCTGGAGGCATTGATAGATCCACACCGATAAGCATGTACATACACTCCAGGTTTTCAGATGGATGTACAGCTCCCACAGGCCCAGCACTGGGCAGCCTCCAGCCCTGGCTTATTCATGTGTCCATTTCATCCTGAAACTCTTACTGCCTCCATCTCTACTCCCCAGGGGACAGCTGCAACTCTGCAGAGTTCTTGATCTGAGAGACAATGGTCATTTTTTTTTTTTCAGTTACCTTAAAAAAAACTTACTATGATGCATGTTTGCATTACTATGAAGGCATCCAATAGCTTGATGTAGGACCACGATTTTATTTATTCTAAAAATTTCTTCTAAAAATTGAGTCACTGAAAGAGTTCCTGAATAGAAATAACATCTTATTAGCATTTATATTTGCTCCCCCAGATCCTTGACATCACAATATGAAAAGTAAGAGTAGACTGTCTTTTATAAAATGTAAAGGAAGAGAAAACAAAAGAAAAGGGAGCTAGATATCAGAACTCAGGAGATTTTCTTTGGTTAAATATTTGTTGTCCACAAGAAAACAAAATAAACTTCCTATGGCCCTCTCTAGATAAAACAATATGTTAAAAAAGACAGTTCTAGGTTCAAACACAAATACAGGTACCAGTTAGGTTGATGTCATCAATAATTCACATAATGTGGACATTTCTAGACACTGAAAAACAATACTTTTCCCTGACTAGTCCAACTAACCATGTCAAAACAGACCTAATAAACTCTGAGCTACACATCCCTTCCTAAGTTAAATTTACAAGTTTGATCCTAATAAATTCCCATCTGTGTATGTCAAGATATAATGTTTTCTAGTTGTTAAGTTTCGTGTCCCAAACTGTCTTACTTTATTTTCCCGCCATGAACATGGTCCTACGTGAAATATTCGTGGACTTTCATCAGGCCATTCAAGTCAAGAAAGGTCACAGGTCTGGAACCCATGGCAAGTTTGCTCTATTCAGCAGCAGGTTTGCTGAAGTACTTTTTTGGCTTTCAAAGTTGAAGACCACATTGAGTGAGTAAGGGATGAATGCTCATACTAATGAGCTCTCCATGCCCTTGTTGAGTATTTTTTCCTCTGAATTAATTGGAATTTTAAGAGTCATGTGGGACCTTAGTTGGAATGTTAGAACCTAGGGAATATAATTTCCACCCCCATCCCCGGATGTTTTGCCTTCCTCACGACTTCTGATGATGGAAGATGGAATAATCTTTACATCCTCACTCTGAAAGAAGAACTTTCTCATATGCACATTAGGGCTGAAGAGCTATCCCTTTAGAATGGTAGCATTTGCCTTTGTTTTTCAAACGGGTTATCTCCATCACACCACCCAAACCTTGGAAGTCACGGTTAACATTAGTTCTCTGCTTTTCTATACATAGAAATACATACATCCAGTTCAGCATGTATTTCCTTTCACACACAGATGTTCTTTACACGCAGTGTTTTGTGTGGCGAAGTTAATGGAAGATTAGTAACAAAAGAAAATTATTTCAGGAAATTCAGTTGATCTTCAACTTCTAAAAAAATATAAACTGCATTATATAATTGCCCATTGCTTCTTCTTTCATCCCTCACCACCATCCTCCACATATGGAAAAATAATAAGAATGGGGGCTAAAGAGAAATAGTACAACGGTTCAGATTGAATTAAGCCAGTTAGTTTTTGCTGTTGCAGTTTGCTTCTGTGACTAAAACCATCATAATTATTAAGGAATAGCTTTTTCTGAGAGTAACATTAGAACCGGGAAAGGAGGCATTTGTCACGCACTGAGAAACCCCTGGAATAGCTCAGCCCTGTGAATCATGTCTGCCCTTTCTCCCTTCCTCTTTTAACGTTTGGAAAAGAACAGTTATGTTAGTCGATAACAGAACTGGGAAAAGGGACCCAGAAAGCGATGTGAGCTCTATCAATCTTCAACCTTGCCAAGGAGGACACATTAAAGTGTTTTTCATGGAAAATCAGCCTTAGTCAACACATATTCAGAGCAAAGTGACCTTGAATATATATATATATAAAACACTGAAGCTTCTTGAGAAAATATAAGTGAACCAAAAAGAAAGAAGGGAAAGCATCCTAAAGGAAGAAGTAAAATCCAGGAAAAGGGTTGGCAAATGCATTTCTTGCCACTTACCTTTTCTGCTGACTGGGCTGTACCAAAAAAGATGGGGATGAAAGCTAACCAGATGATGCAGGTGGTATACATGGTAAATCCAATAGGTTTGGCTTCATTGAAAGTCTCTGGAACTCCTCTTGTTTTAATGGCATAAACAGTACAAGTTACCATCAAGAGGATACTGTACCCTAGCGAACAAATGAGCGAGAGATCAGAGATGTCACACTTGAGCACTCCCCTGGCGTTCTCCGGGTCTAGAGTCCGCTGTTCGCCATAGTCAATGATGATGTGCGGTGGGTCCACAACAAACCAGACACACACGCCCAGGAGCTGGATGGAGATCAGGCTGAAGGTGATCACCAGCTGGGATGCTGGACTGATAAACTTGGGTGCTGTGACAGATTTCTTCCCCTGCTCAAATATTCGGTGGATTCGGTTTGTTTTGGTAAGGAGGGCTGCATAGCTGAAACACATGCCGAGTCCGAGGAAGATCCGTCGGAAGGAGCAGATGATTGTACCTGGTGCGGCAATCATTAAAAAGGTGATTGAATAACAGAGAAAAATCCCCGTTAGGAGCACGTAACTAAGTTCGCGTCCCGAAGCCCTCACAATAGGTGTGTCGTTATAGCGGACAAAGGTCACGATCACAAAGGTGGTGGCGGTGATTCCCAATATGGCAACGAACACAGGCACCACAGCCCAGGGGGAATGCCACTCGAGTTTGATGATGGGGATGAGCTGACAGCCTGTGCGGTTGATGTTTGGTCTCTGATCCAAAGGGCAGAGTTCACAGGAGAGCTCATCCACCTGGTAGTTGTAACCTTCACAGCGCTCGCAGTGCCAGCAGCAAGGAACTCCTTTCACCGTTTTCTTCCTCTCCCCGGGCTTACAGGGCAGGCTGCAGACGGATGCCGGGTGAGTGTGTTCTCTATTGGCCCACTGCATGTCTTCCACCTGTGGGTATAAAATATTAATGAGCCTTCCATTTGTCCCCCATTTATAATATCCTAATCCTAGCCAGAGGTTTGTAATAAGTCACCGAATGCTGACAGTACAGTTTACCATAATAAGAGCCCAGAGTTTCTTTCCCTGATATTGACTTTATGAAAGTGCCAAATGATTGGGTCCAATAAATCATTCACATCATCCACTTGATGAGTGTCATTACGTTCCATTTGCCTCCGTGGTGTTGACCAATCTGACATTTGGAGAAAGATTTATTGGCCCAAACAGTTTTAAAACAGAAAAAAAAAAAAGTCCCATGGAAAAACGTGTTAGAGCTAAGCTCAGATATAAATGCCAGAATCCCTGAAACACTGGCTAGGCTATAAACACACATAGAAATGGTGATCCAAGTCTTTCCACCATATCTGGGGAAATTCAAATCTCACTGTGTCAATTTTGAAAGGAAATAGCAAAACTAGCTATTTTCATCTCTGACACTCCTCATGTGTTCATGGTGATAACTATATTAATGTTTTTGCCTGTTTAAGCTTAAAATCCACTTATTCCCCCACTCTTGCATTTTCACATTGTGGAAAAGACCGTGCTGAGTGAGAAAGCTTGATGGTTCTGTTTTCCATTGAACAAAAGTAGGCTTAAAGCAGTGAAATTGGCACAAATGAGCGAGTTCCCCTGCTATGATCTCTCTCTGCTTCAGGGCCTTAAAGTTCCATCGTACTCTTTTGAATTAGATCACAGAATACCTCTATTAAAACGAACTTGTTATTTTAAGGGAATTTTGCCAATCATTGACCTCTTTCCTTAAATTTGTTTACTAAAGGTTTTGGACCCGATTCCAATGTGAGGGGGCAAGGGAAGTGGGGTTTCCCACACCACCAAGCAATCCTTGGACACCAGCTGGGTGTCCTACAAGTCAAATCAGTCCTGACACCATCACCTGGAAATAGCATCAGATTCCCACAGAATGCTAATAGGACAAACCAGAAATTATGGATCCTAGGAGACAACTCATTATGAAAAGCTACTACTATATAAAAGATAAGCTCTATGAATGGAAGGATTTTGTTCACTGATGTGAACAAACAGTGATTGACACACAATTTGTCCTCAAATATTTATTGAATTTGTGAGCACAGGAAGCACAGGAAGGTCACCCCTGAGGAAGAAGGAGTCGACTTGGAAGTACTGGCTTCTAGAAATAAAGTATAGCTCAAAGAGGCACAGAGAGGAGAGCTAAAGGAATGTTTAAAAAAATAAATAAATAAAACAAAACACTTATTTTCCCAAGACCAGCTCTATAAAAACCCAAAAGAAAAATTACCATTTGCTGTGATAGTCTGGCTCCAAGATGGCCCCCAATAACTTTACCTCCTGGAACCATGCACTCATGGAGTCCTCTCCCACTTTAAATAGGGCTGAATTATGTAAACAATAATATATTCCAGAAATGACTGCATGTGGTTTCTGAGGCTAGGTCATAAATGACATTTTAGCCTATGCCTTGTTCTCTCTTGGACTGCTCACTCCTGGGAGAGAACCAGACTGTCATGAGAGCTCTCAAGCAGCCCTATGGAAAGGAACTGAGGCTTCTTGCTCACAATCAGCACCCACTTGGCCATGCATGTGAGGGAGCCACCTAGACAGTGAATCGTCTGGCTCCAGTCAAGCCTTTAGATGACTGCAGCCCCAGCTGACACCTTGACCACAACCTCATGAGAGACCCTGAGCCAGAACAACCCAGCTGAGCTGCTTCTAAATGTCCAATCTACAGGAAATGTGTGAGATGATAAGTGTTTTACTGTCGTAAGCTGCTAAATATGGACTTATTTGTTACACAGCAATAGAAAACTAGTGCAGCTCAAATTAAGCTGACTTACCCATTCTGTGACCACCACCAGTATAGTAGTCGACTGAGAATCTACTGAGAAGGTAGTGACAACTATCTTATACCAAAAAAATGCCCCAAAGTGTCTAGTGTCAGCAATATTCTATCATCACTCTTAAGGTTGCCTCCCTTTTGGGAACTATGTGACTGAGATTGTACTCATAAATAGATCTATTGCTAAAGGATGCTTTCCTTTCTTGAATTTGGGGTGAATAGTGGAGGGCAGAGAATTGTAGCCCCGAAGTTCAACACTTGCTGAGGGCTATCAGATCTCCCCCAGGTGGAGTAGATAATTCATGCATGTTTAATTTCAAATATCCTCCCTTGAGAAAGTAGATGGTACTTCATGTGTCCTAAGGGCACTCAAGACTATTAGCTCTACCTTGTCTCTTCAATACAAAGGAAAAGCAATCTATCATAACCCTGTTAATTTTCTATTAGGTTTTAATGATTTAGAAAAGTTATTTTATTTATGTATAAGATTCCATTAGGCAAGAAAAAAAAGTTAAATTGAAAGTGGCTTCTCTCAAAAATATTGAGAAAAATGAAATACCCCACTTGAGTGGCTAAAATATTGATTTTATACCCTAATGGACTCTTATAAGATAATAAAATACTTTCTGTGAAGGTTATGTTTCAAAGCTAATTATTGTAAAGCCAAAATTGCATTTTGTTTGGGGCTTCTATAGATTTATAATGTTACCATTAAAAAAAAAAAAAGGCAGTAAAAAAATAAAATCTCAGAAACATTAAACTTCAAGTTTGGTAGAGACCTTAAAGGTCAGCTTGTCTACCCACATGTCTAATTCTTTAATTCTCAATACACTTTATTTTCTATAAGGAAATAAGACTTATTAACAAAGAAATATATCCAAATCTGAAAGGCCTCATTACGAAGGATAAATATTCATCATTATAAGCTAAGTACTATATTTTCTTGATCAGTTTCCTGAATACTGAACTAGTGGAAAAATGTTTTTCATAAATAAAAATTAAAGTTATAAGATAATGAAAAATACCACAATTTTTTAACAGTTGTAAATTTTCTTTAGTAAAAAACAGTATAGTCAAGCAATGTGTGTTACATTTCTTGATATAATGGAGAAAATTTATGTATGTTTCAGTAAACATGTTAAACATACATGACTACATTTTCATCAAGGAATCTATTTATGTATAACTGTACAGTGTTTTGATGTCATAGTTGAGGTCTGGTAACCAACCAATATCCACCCCAAGGAAGAACAAGTAGCGAACACTTGAGTCAGGATCTTGTAAATACATTAGTATTTGAGACACATAATTTATTTTGTATATGTTGCTAAATTAAAAATACTGCTATTTGAGAGTAAATTAAACTTCCTATTTTTCACAACTATTCTACAAAGCATCAACAAAGATCATTCAGCTCTCTTGCTTTGCTATATTAACAAATAATACCATCTTTCATAATGCGTAAAAAGAGAAGCCATATCCATACATCTAAAAAATGTGTCTTCCTCTCCTTTGGCATTATTCTGATATTAGGATGTTTTCTGTCTAAAACATGTGTTCTAACAAATGGATGATAATTATATAGATAGACCTTCTAGGGACAAAACCATAGCCCATTCCTGTCTTGACAATGTTCACCAATAGTGATTCATTCTGTAGGCTCCAATCCAGTACATTTCATAGAATGTGAGCCATCAACTGGCTTCTGCTGTCAAATTCTATTATTACTGCAGACAAATATACCAGCAACCACAAAACCAAAACTTTCTGAGTGAATGTGCTTACATTTTTTCATCTTTAATCTTCCCAGACCAATCAACCTAGAGTAATGCTTCATAAATTAAAGACATTATTTTTTATAGAATAATTTTCTTCTGTGTAGTTTTAATAACTCCTGAAAAAAAAGGACTACAAGAATATTTCCCAATTTAATGCCCCACTATAATTAATCATTTCCAGTATTCACTACAAAATTCTCGCTCAATTTAATACCTCTATTACAGTGTTTTTCCCACATGTTAAGTGGTATCTTCAATGTTATGATTACTATACATGTGGGAAAATTTTAAATATAACACTTAAAGATAATTGATATCTAGTCATACCATCCTTAACTAGCTCTTTTCATCTTGCTCTATAAATAAGCATAGTATTATAATCATTTTGGTGACTAGTTTGCCACTGCAGTATTCAAAAACCCAACTATTCATCTAACTTATGTAACAGCAGATTGTACATGCAAACATTTTCAGTGAAACTGGGCATTTTTTCAAAGGTTTACTCGTTAATTTCCATATAGTCAATAGTTTTAACAAGTGTACTTAATTAGCATGAGTATTTAAAATGTCAAAATTTGGTATATTTTGTGAATCATATGATTCACATATGAATGACTACATGTTGCACAATTAATTTGATAATGCAACTCAAAATACAGTTTCTCAATATATTAGTATACACATTCATATATATAAATATGTTTGTATATAGATATATATTGCTTCAGTAATATTCATCCTTTCCTTTGGGTCATGCAAAGCTTTCTACTTCTGTTCAAAGTGGTAAGTAGGTTTAGTGTCCTTTGAAAAGATGGTATGTGTGAGATGATTCTCAGATTGAAGTCCTAGTTTTATATGATATTACAGACCTACATAACCTTTAAAAATGCAAAGACTACTCTTATTTAAAAATACAATTTAAAATTTCATTTACAATAGCATCAAAAATAAAATACTTAGGAATAAACTTAACAAGTGCAAGAGTTTTTTTAACTAAAAACTACAAAATATTATTTCAAGAAAGTTAAAGAAATGAATAAATGAAAAGAAATCCCAAGTTCATGGATCAGAAGATTTAACATTGCCAAGATGGAAATACAAAACTGATCAACAGATTCGACATAATCCCTATTAAAATCTTATCTGGCTTCTTTGCAGAAATTGACAAGTTGATCCTAAAATTCATATGGGAATATAAGGGACCCAGAATAGACAAAATGATCTTGAAAGTGAAGAGTGAAGTTGGAAGAGTCACACTTCCTGATTTTAAAACTTACTACAAAGCTGTAGTGATCAAGCAGCATGATACTGGCATAAAGATAGACTAATTACTGAAATAAAATTGAGAGCCCAGAAATAACCTCTTATATGTATGGTCAATTGATTTTTGACAATGATGACAAGAAAATTCAATGGGGAAAAAATAGTCTTTTCAACAATGGTGCTGGGACAAGACATGACACCAAAAGAATAAGCAGCAAAATAAAAATAAATAAATTAGACTTCATCAGTATTACTTTTGTGATTCAACAGATGCCATTAGGAGAGTGAAAGGACAACCCACACAGTGGGCAAAAATATTTTCATATCATATTTCTGATAAGGAACTTATATCCAGATTTTATTTTTCAAAACTCTTAGAATTAAACTGTTAAAAAGGCATACAATCCAATTAAAAATAAGCAAAAGAAATGGAGACATTTCTCAAAAAAAGACATATGAGTAGCCAATATGCACATGAAAAGATGTCTAACATCATTAGTCATAAGAGAAATGCAAATCAAAACCATAGTACCCACTAGAATGGTCATAATAAAAAATACCGACAAGTGTTATTGAAGATGTGGAGAAAGTAAAACCCTTTACATTGTTGGTGGCAATGTAAAATGGTGCAGTTATTTTGGACAACAGTTTGGCACTTCCTCAAAAAGTTAAACACAGAATTGGCATATGACCTAGCAATTCCACTCCTAAGTAATTTTAATCTAAGAAAACTGGAGACACATGTTCTCACAAAAATTTGTACATGAATGTTCATAGCATCATTACTCATTAGAGCAAAAAAGCAGAAACAACCCAAATGTGCATAAACAAAATGTGCTTTATTCAACCAAATATTAAAAAGAAATAAAGTACTACTATATGCTATAAAATAGATGAACCTTGAAAATATGCTAAGTGAAAGAAATCAGTCACAAAGGCCATAAAGTGTGTGATTTTAATTTATATGAAATGTCCAGAATAGGCAAATCCATAGACAGATAGTAGATTGGTGACTGCTAGGGGTTAAGGAGGGAAGAGAATAGAGTTACTACTCAAGGGTACAGGATTTCTTGGGAGGTGATGAAAATGGTCTAAAATTAGTGGTAATGGATACACAACTCTGTGAATATACTAAAAGCCACTGAATTATGTATTTTTAAATGGGAAAATTTTATGGCACTTGAATGATCTCAATAAAGCTGTTATTTTTTAAATATGCAAACTATGTTGATACAGTCAGGAAGTATTAATACTCAGTCCTTCATTTGCTGTATAAAAAGACATATTACATGTTCTAGACAAGGTTCGATGTGGGGATTCAACAGTGACCAAGACATGATTGCTGGCCTCCAGAGACAGTGCAAGTGGGGAAAGAGATAAGCAGAGGGCCAGTCACAGTTCAGTATGGAACTCCCCAAAAAGAAAAGGGGTGAGGAAATGGTACTGCTAAAAGAGGATCCAGCAGGGCCACCAAGCATAGGCTTCAGGGATGTGTGAACAGCAGCCTGAACCAGGGAAGGGGATCTCAAGCCAAAAAAGAAAAGAAAAAAAAAAGACATCAAGATTCACGGGTAAGAAGAAGTCATAACAAACTGGAGAAACTAAAGGTATAAACAATAGCAAAAGTATAAATAAAAGCACTGAGGGAATTGGTAAGAAGCAAGCTAGGGAACAGAGGTGATGCTAGATCGTGAAGCCTTTCTTCTTCCAGTGATGCTGTCATGTAATTAGTGAACCACACTTTGCCAAGCACCAATTTAAATTTATTTTCCTCAGGAGAGTAAGAGCCTGGTGTGTGGCCTCCCAGAGCCTAATGGGATGACTACCCTGCAATGGCCATCAATAAATATTTGTTGAATGAATGAAGAAGGAATGGAAGAACAAGTGAACAGATGATGGTGTCCTTCATCCAAAGCCCCAGCAAAGCTTCCAAGCCAGGAAGCTCATGAATCAGAGGAACACATGATCTGTGTTCATGAGTTAAGTTTCCCTGGGGCAAAGATTTCAAAGGCACAGTCATAGGCAAGGCAGTTGAGATCATGAATATGTATTAGCAAATTCTCACCCACAGAAACAGTGGAAAGTGTGAAGAGAAGATGACACAATGGAGGCATGGAAAGATCAGAATTTAAGGAGCAGACGCAGGAAGACTAGTAAAGGAAGATGAAAAAAGATGGTTGGATGGAAACCAGGGAAGAAACTCGTCCAAGGTCCAAGAAGCCAAACAGATCATTTCAGGAAAGAGGAAGTGGTCAGTGGTGCCCAAAGACAGTCAGATTTCATGAGGATACAATTTGAAAACTGAGAGTACCTGGTTGCCTTCATGAGAAAAAAATTCATTTTTCTGTGAAGTCTTCTCTGACTGACCCTACACCAGTCAGGTAGGTATGTCCCTCCCCTGGATTGCATTATGTATTTTATTATAACTCTTGGGCATTATATTGTGACTATCTGTTCACATATCCATTTCTGCACCAGACCGAGAGCACGGTAATCTCAAGGACAGATATTTTTACCTCCCATTACCTTTATTAAGACATAGGATTCAGTAGGAATCCAATGTTTGAAAAAAACATAAGGTGATTAATAAGTAGAATGTGTGGTAAGCACATCTATTACTACTCCAAATATAGAACTACTATCTATTTAGGGTTTTGAGCAGGATGGTAGTAAACTTATTCTTTCCTAAATCTGTGTGGTCTCTAGATTATTTCACCCATAGCTTCCATGAAGCTAATTTTGGGGAGGCTAGGTACTCTGACACACACCTTATAGGGATGTTGGAAAGATCTAACAAGTTAACATCTGTGAAAATGTTTCGTGAATGGAAAATGTAAAAGGTGCTCAGAAACTCTGCATATACCTTGATTTAGGACTGAGAGGCAGCACTAGAAAGAAGGTACCCACTCTCTAACTATAATAAATATAGCTGCTCTGTTAAAAAAAAACTGTCAGCAGCAACAAAGAAAACCACAGTCTTTGGATTTCATACAGACCTGTGGTTTCTTGCTTTAATTTTCCCACTCTCAGCTCTTAATGTCAGTTCCTGGTAATCGCCACATGAGATGCCCCTTCTCACATCACAGCTCTATTCAGAGAAAAGCATCTAGGTTACTGCCTTCTGCCCTTGACTCTAAGGTTGGAGAGGGTGGCATCTGCCAGTGTGGATGTTGGGATGTGTGTTGTGGGACACCTGGTTTTGGGGACTAGTATAGGACGTCAGACCTACAATATTTTTGGTGAATGGGATGCACTAACCCTATGTTAGGTTGCACCCCAACACACGGCATATGCAAATATCCAGGGAGTTCGGGGTATTTGTAGCCATAGTACTGAAACAGAATAATCTTTTTCCTTAATGTTAAATTTATCATAAAAGTTATAATTTGAATACTATGAAGAGTGGTCATTTGAATTCAAAAGGCATTGAGCTACAACTTGTGTTACTATGTTCATGATTATATTCTAAATGACCAAAATAATTTTTTAGATAAAAGCTTTTTATTTAAGGGACTTTCCTGGTGGCACAGTGGTTAAGAATCCGCCTGTCAATGCAGGGGACATGGGTTCGACCCCTGGTCCGGGAAGATCCCACATGCCTCGGAGCAACTAAGCCCGTGCGCCACAACTACTGAGCCTGCTCTCTAGGGCCTGTGAGCCACAACTACTGAGCCCTTGTGCCACAGCTACTGAAGCCCGCTCACTGCAATGAAGAGTAGCCCTTGCTTGCTGCAACTAAAGCCCGCGCACAGCAATGAAGACCCAACACAGCCAAACATAAGTAAACGAATTAATTAATTTTTTTAAAAAGCTTTTCATTTAAGATTAATTCATCTGAATGTTTACTATAAAAATAACTATTCTAACCTCTCAGGATGATTTGGTATGTCAGATCTTTTCTGAATATTATTTAAAAGCTTTTATATTTTAATTTTAAATCTTAAAATATGACATAAATGTCATATATGATAGCTATATTATATATATTGTGCCAGTATTTTATGATGACTAAATTCAGTTAAGAAGCTCCTTCATTGCTAATAAGTAGAAGTAAATAACATGAAAATCAGCTCAGGGGTAATACTCTCTATGGGCAATTTTGTTAACTCTTAGGATATCCCTTTAAATTATTCACATTTCTTATTTTTCCTACACTAAGTTGATTTATAAGTGCATGTAGAAACTAAGATAATTCTTTACAAAGCGTTGTGTGATATTTTGAACACTTTAATAGATGTTCAATACAAAACACTTGTCTATTTCAATCTTAGCCATATCACTCAGTGTATATTTAACTCAATCTGTGGAAATTTATAGGAAGTAAATACCTTCAAAATGTGAGAAGACAGACAAAGGAGTTTGGAATGACTTGTTTCCAGTGGAAAGCCACTTTATATTGCTAAGCAAACAGAACATAAAGAGTGATGATGATGATGATGATAATAGCTAACATTTTCTGAGGGCATATTATGTGCCAGAATTGTTCTAAGTAATGAACATTAAATGCTTATAACAACCCTGTGGGTTAGGTACCCCTGACCCTACCCCATTTTGTCTAAGGAGTCACGGAGCAGTAGGTAACTTGCCCCATATCACATAGTTACTCAGTGATGGAGGGGGCCTAAAGCCACAGGCCCAATCACAGCATTTTATTGTCCGTACCTGCTGGCTCCCAGGGCAGTGCAAGACATGATAGATGGTAGAAAAAAAATTTAAACTGACTGAAAATCCAGAATAGGGAGCAGAGAAGATAGGAGACAATGGAGTAGGCATAACGCATTTGAAATAACAGTCCGATGAAAGGAGTGTGGCCCCAAACAGGAGAGGCTCTAGACAAGAGCAGAAAAGTGAGTGAGACCAGGACAGTCAGTTTACTGGGAATAGAAAAGAATGGTTGAGTTTAAAACAGGTTTAGAAAGAAGAATCAAAAGAATTTGGTAATAATTTGCTTAAAGGATTTTTTTCACACCAGACCCAATGTAAAAACCTTAGGATAAGATAAACATTTATTTCATGGTTTCAGTATGCTTCACCCTAGGGATTCCTTTCCCTTTTTAGTTATTACAGTGAAACCTTGTCTCCAGCTTAGATTCTTCTAGCTATTTCATTCCATATAAGAGCACCAAAAAGGTTATTGTATCAATTTAGCATGCTTTATTCACAGTAACCCTAAATAGCACTCTTCCTGCCTGAAAGGCATTTATAACTTAATCCTAAATGAATATATGCAAAAATAAGATACCTTATTTGAATTAAAAAAACAAGACACCCAGTAAAAAAAAAATCTCAATTCTGTACCGAATTCCCAGGGATTGCATGACTCTATATTCTACCCACATAAAGATGATGGGGAACTGCTAAAAACAAACAAAAAAAGCTCCTGCAGCCAGGGAGAAACAGAGCTATCACAACTGAGACATGTCATAAAAATAAATGACTTCTTAAAGAGGGAGAGAACCTGAGGTCACTTTCCAGCCCCAAACCTAGAGACTAAAGGCTCTTCCCACAGACTGTGGTATAGAATAGAAAGATTGAGAGAGATTAAGAAGAAGTTCCCTTCGATTCAGCTGGAGCAAAGTGACCAGACAGAAAAGAACAGAGATGAATGAGAAACTGAATGGTACAAAAGGAGACCACAGCCAGCATTTTGGGGGAATATGCCTCACGAAGACACACAAATAGTCACCAGAATTATCTGTTTCTATGCATTGTTTAATAGGACAAATGGTAACCAAAGCTATTGAAATACAGTGTAAAGACTGTGATTAGAATGTGGAACTTTGAACAATAGCCGACATAAAAACTGTGAACAGTCTCAAACTTGTAGGGAGAGCCTACATGACATTAACACATTTATTCTGACACAGAAGTGACAAAAAATATATCAGAACCAAGACAACAATATAAGAAAAGGAGCTCTATGACATCAGAAGAGAAACATTTTCAAACAGCCATATCTGGCTAAGGATTTCCTCAATTTATAAAAAACTTATTCATTTATTTGAAAACATGAATTGCAATAACAGTATAATCAACAGGGTAGGTACTAGGAATATAAAAATGAAGCAATGTTTGGGCACCCTAAGAGCTTGGCAATTTAGAAGGGACTGGAATTCAAGACTAAAATTATGGGATCAAATACTTGACATTAGTGAAGTTGGACCATTTTCTTTCCCCCAACCTGGCAGAAGACTAGAGATTTACTTTCTGGAGAAGGTAAAAACATAGTCTTTTGGATGCAGGGCCTGGCACATTTGGGATCAGGGTACCACATTGACATCAGTTGTGGTAAGTAAAAATACAAATGGTGTGGGGCTTTCCTGGTGGCGCAGTGGTTGAGAGTCCACCTGCCGATGCAGGGGATGCGGGTTCGTGCCCCGGTCTGGGCAGATCCCGCATGCTGCGGAGCGGCTGGGCCCGTGAGCCATGGCAGCTGAGCCTGCGCATCCGGAGCCTGTGCTCCACAACGGGAGAGGCCAGACAGTGAGAGGGCCGCGTACCGCAAAAAAAAAAAAAAAAAAAAATACAAATGGTGAATTGTGTTTTCCAGTCCTCTTCCCCTACCTGGCTCAAAGAGTACTACCAGCCTTGCTTACATCCTCCAAGGAGAGGATTTGAAGATTCATCTTTGGGAGACTTTTAGATACATCAGCCTAAAAGAGAAGATCTAAACATTCTGATGTGAGGTGATTTCCCAGTGACATCTACTGTCAACAAACACACACATGTACAGAGAGCTGTTGATTAGCTTTTCCCTGCACTCTTAGATGTGAGTGGAATCCAAGGGTCACTGGGCATGAAGAAAATTTCTACCATGAACAATAGGCATTAAATCAAACAAATAGGGGGAACATAACAATTTAAGTAAATAAAGGCTATGCCTGGAGAGGAAAGCATTAAAAAATAATGAATACCTTCAGAGATTTTTTTTAAATGAATGCACTAAACAAGAAGATTCTGTAAAACAAAAACAAAAAAAAAGGAACATTCATAGATCATGAAATAACTCTTACAAATTAATTCTAAATCATTATAATTAATAATATACTTAAATTATATTAATTCTATTTATAATTATAATTCTAGATAACTGAATTATTTACAATTCTGAATTATAATTTCAGAAACAGAAATCAGTAGAAGAATTAAAAGTTAAAGTTGAAGTAATCTCCCAGAAAATAGATTAAAGAGACATAGAGAAAGAAATCAGCAAGAATTAAAGGATCACTGTGGGATTTAAATAATAATTCCAGAAAAAGAAAATGGGGCATTTGGATTATTAAAGAAAAAAATTTTCTGGAAGAAAAGGATAAGACATTCTGGAGTAAAAGGTCCTACTGAGTGTCTAGTACAATCAATAAAAATTATACACATATTAGGGTATATCCTGTTGAGATTTCAGAATAATGAAGACAAATAGGGGATCTTAAAAGATTCTGGAGATCAGGGCTTCCCTGGTGGTGCAGTGGTTGAGAGTCCGCCTGCCGATGCAGGGGACACGGGTTCGTGCCCCGGTCCGGGAAGATCCCACATGCTGCGGAGCGGCTGGGCCCGTGAGCCATGGCCGCTGGGCCTGCGCGTCCGAAGCCTGTGCTCCGCAGCGGGAGAGGCCACAACAGTAAGAGGCCCGCATACTGCAAAAAAAAAGATTCTGGAGATCAAAAAAATAAAAAATGTTACAAAGAATGGAGGATCAGAATAATCCAAGAGACCCGGAATAATGAAATAGTGTCTTCAAATTCTAAAGTAAAATGATTTCCAACCTAGATTTTGGCAATCTTTTGTTAAAGCATAATATCAAAATGAAGACACATTAATTTTTTTTTGGCTGCATCAGGTCTTAGTTATGGCACACTGGATCTTCACTGAGGCATGCATGTGGGATCTTTCGTTTCGGCATGCGGGCTCTTCCTTGCAGCTCGCAGGCTCCAGGGCACATGGGCTCTGTAGTTTGCGGCACGCAGGCTCTCTAATTGAGGCGCAAAAGCTCAGTAGTTGTGGCATGCGGGCTTAGTTGCCCCATGGCATGTGGGATTTTAGTTCCCTGACCAGGGATAAAACCCGTGTCCTCTGCATTGTAAGGCAGATTCTTTACCACTGGACCACCAGGGAAGTCCCCCTGAAGACACTTCTATAAATGCAAGTTCTCCAAAAAATGTATCTTCCATTTTCAGTCTCAGGAAGTTTTCAGTTAATATGTTGTACCTAAATAAAAGAATAAATGAAGGAAGAGGAAACTGGATTATAGGAAACAGAAGATGCAGCACAAAAGAAATGTGAAGAAATCCTCTGAATTATGGTAATGAAAGATGCTGGGATGTGGGATGTGGGATGCAAGCTTTGCCTTTATTTAGAGACGTACCAATCTAAATTGGAGAACCTGGAGAGATATTTCTAAGAACATAAATATAGTTAAACAGGTGTCTTTTGCTGAAAAATTTGGAAGTGAATTGGTTTTAAGTATATAAAAAGCAAAACAAAACACTAAGCAACCAAACAATTTTGTAAATGATGATTATTAGCTACATGAAACTGTAAGTTATGGTTTATCTATATCGGGAGGATGATGGGACAGGAAATGTAATGCCAGAGGAGGACAGGTATAAAGGAGATAATTCCTCATATTCCATAGTGAGAAGTTACCACAAACTGACATAGCAGAAAAATAAGAAGTAGAAAGTAAGTGTAAGCAAGTTATTTAGAAATACAGAGTAAAACACATCAAGAAACAAGGAGTTGAATGCAGTCGCCTTTGGTCATCTGAAAACAAGGATAGATATATTGGGGGCTGACATTTTCAAATGAGCCTTGTGAGACCAATGTACTTTTTATAATCATATGTACAAATAAATAAAAACAGATTGAAATGAAAAGTTAATAAGCTTGAGAGTAAAGTAAGACAAATAAGAAACAGAGAAGTGCAGGAGAGCTAAAAATGAAATGCCCACTGGAGATCCACACAGGAAGCACTGAAGGGAAGGAAAGAGTTTGCAAAAAATCACATTCTTGTATAGACACCAACTTGTAAAGCTTCTCAAACCACTGAGGAAAAAAAAATGCAGAGATGGAAACAATAATAGAAAAAATGGAAGAAAACAGAAGGAGACTATGAGAAAAATTATGGACAACTAACATTTCTAGAGAAATCAAAACAATTGTTATGGAAAAATATAATAAGAAATATATGGAAAGAAAACATTTCTCTGCTGAAGAAATATCTATGCAAATGAATTGAAGGGCAAACTTCGTGAAAGGGACTGATAAAACATAAGACTCTTTGGTGGGAGGTATAAGATTAAAGAAAAGCTCAAAACAAATCAAGCAAGATAAAAAAAATCTGTGTAACAAAAAGTAAAACTAAGGATAGTCTCAAACATTTCCACCACAACACAAGTGCAGAATAAAAAGAAGTATAACATTTTTAGGAGAAACTCTCATGATCACATAATTAATAAACTGACAAGTTTTCTTTCACATTTGAGGACTAGACTTTCTTAGGAATGCCTTCACTGAGAAAACATAATTTTTTAACATCTTTATTGGAGTATAATTGCTTTACAATGGTGTGTTAGTTTCTGCTTTATAACAAAGTGAATCAGCTATACGTATTCATATATCCCCATATCCCCTCCCTCTTGCGTCTCCCTCCCACCCTCCCTATCCCACCCCTCTAGGTGGTCACAAAGCATGGACCTGATCTCCCCGTGCTATGTGGCTGCTTCCACTAGCTATCTATTTTACATTTGGTAGTGTATATATGTCAATGTCACTCTCTCACTTCATCCTAGCTTACCCCTCCCCTTCCCCGTGTTCTCAAGTCCATTCTCTATGTCTGCATCTTTATTCCTGTCCTGCCCCTAGGTTTCTCAAAACCATTTTTTTTTTAGATTCCATATATATGTGTTAGCATATGGTATTTGTTTTTCTCTTTCTGACTTACTTCACTCTGTACGACAGACTCTAGGTCCATCCCCCTCACTACAAATAGCTCAATTTCATTTCTTTTTATGGCTGAGTAACATTCCATTGTATATATGTGCCACATTTTCTTTATCCATTCATCTGTCGAAGGACACTTAGGTTGCATAAAAGAAAACTACAGGCCAATGTCACTGATGAACACAGATGCAAAAATCCTCAACAAAATGCCAGTAAACAGAATCCAACAGCACATTAAAAGGATCATACACCATGATCAAGTGGGGTTTATCCCAGGAATGCAAGGATTCTTCAATATATGCAAATCAATCAATGTGATACACCATATTAACAAACTGAAGAATAAAAATCATATGATCACCTGAATAGATGCAGAAAAAGCTTTCAACAAAATTCAATACCGATTGGGCTTCCCTGGTGGCACAGTGGTTGAGAATCTGCCTGCTATTGCAGGGGACACGGGTTCGAGCCCTGGTCTGGGAGGATCCCACATGCCGCGGAGCAACTGGGCCCATGAGCCACAACTACTGAGCCTGCGCATCTGGAGCCTGTGCTCCGCAATAAGAGAGGCCGCGATAGTGAGAGGCCCGCGCACCGCGATGAAGAATGGCCCCCGCTTGCCACAACTAGAGAAAGCCCTCGCACAGAAACAAAGACCCAACACAGCAAAAATAAATAAATTAATTAATAAACTCCTACCCCCAACATCTTCTTAAAAAAAAATTCAATACCCATTTATCATAAAAACCCTGCAGAAAGTAGGCATAGAGGGAACTTACCTCAACATAATAAAGGCCATATATGACAAACCCACAGCCAACATCATTCTCAGGGGTGAAAAACTGAAACCATTTCCACTAAGATCAGGAACAAGACAAGGGTGCCCACTCTCACCACTCTTATTCAATATAGTTTTGGAAGTTTTAGCCCCAGCAATCAGAGAAGAAAAAGAAATAAAAGGAATCCAAATCGGAAAAGAAGAAGTAAAACTGTCACTGTCTGCAGATGACATGATACTATATACAGAGAATCCTAAAGATGCTACCAGAAAACTACTAGAGCTAATCAATGAATTTGGTAAAGTAGCAGGAAACAAAATTAATGCACAGAAATCTCTTGCATTCCTATACACTATGATGGAAAATCTGAAAGAGAAATTAAGGAAACACTCCCATTTACTATTGCAACAAAAAGAATATTTTTAAAAGACTTTATCAGAAAAAATTTGCTTGAGTTTGTAATCCAGTCAGCTGAAAATTACAGCAAACTTGAGAAGTCCAGAAATGGAATCATAAAAGTTGTGACCATGATCATTGAAATGTGTGAGAAATCTACCAAAATGGGAGTAAATCTAGTTTTAAAGATGGGTACAATTAAAAAATAGTTTAAAATGATTTTTAATGTAAACCAAAAAATACAGTCACAATAATCTGGATCCAAAACCCCTAGGTTTTAATGAAAATATAACTTGCATGTGCTTTTATGGGCAACAAAGCAAACAATGACAAGAAAAAAAAGAAGTTAGAGATATGATAAACTGGCAAATTCTAGAGCTCAGAGAAAATGTATTTAAAAATGGGTCATAAAGAAAGTCTTAATAGATTAAAGTAAAATAAACCAACCTCGTTTAGACCACATTTTCTGATGACAGTTTCTAGTAAAACTGGAAATAAGTTAAAGTCATAAACAAAAATGCAACCACTTAGAGGGCTTCCCTGGTGGCACAGTGGTTGAGAGTCCGCCTGCCGATGCAGGGGACACGGGTTTGTGCCCCGGTCCGGGAGGATCCCACATGCCGCGGAGCGGCTGGGCCCATGAGCCGTGGCCGCTGAGCCTGCGCGTCCGGAGCCTGTGCTCTGCAATGGGAGAGGCCACAACAGTGAGAGGCCCGCGTACCGCAAAAAAAAAAAAAAAAAATGCAACCACTTAGAAATTAAACAATAACTCTCTTCAAAAAAGTCAAGTCAAAACCACAATTAGGGCCATTTAGAAATAAAAGATAATGAGAATGCTACATACATTCTGTACTTAGAACAAAAATTTGTATTCTTCAATGCTTTTATTATAAAATAAGAAATAATAAAAATAAACAAAATTAGTATTCAACTCTAGAAGCTAGGCAAAAATAACAACATAAAACTAAGAAAAGTAGAGGGGAAATTAATAATAATAAAAGCACACATTAAAGACTTAGGAGACAGAATAATGGTTAATTAATTTAAAACAGCATCAAAGAACAGTTTTTATGGAATAGCCAATAAAATTTACAGATAGCTGGCAAGTCTAAATTGGAAAAAAAGGGTAAAACTCAAATATACAGCCTTAATTCTGAGATTACAGATATAACTATAGATGCCAAAAAGGGGAGAGAAATAAGAAAATCTTATTTAGTATGTAATAATATAGCATATAATATAATGTAATATAGTACTATATTGCTTTATAAATATACCCTGACTCCCAGACCTTGAAAATAGTCTGTTACAGTTGTATTCTTTAGCTGGTGTATCCTTCCTCTTCTTTCTCTCTTGACCAATCCTTTAGAAACAATGTTTTATGCCCTCTGCACCACGATCCCTGTGCAAACTAGCTTTTGCAATGTACTCAGCTTAAATATTATGTGAGAAAAGCATCTGCATTCAAATCCAATGACCTCTGCTCAGTCCATCTCTTTTTTAAAACCCTCCTTTCTTGACATCTCGAATCCTATCACTATTCTTTCTCTCCTACTGTCATGAATGCTGGTTCTCTCTTCTTTGCTGGGATTAACTCTTGATCCTTAATGTTTTCTGACTTCTCTTCTCTATCAGACATCCCAACTATTCCCTGGCTTCAAACATCATTGCCCTACTTCAATCCTGATCTTATGAGCCACCTGCTATTACAACATTTCCAATGGCCTACTGACCAAGCACCATGAGACAGAACCAAAGTATGAGAAATAAAGCTCATCATGTCTAAAAATGTATTTGTCATCTGACCTAAGGAGCTTTCTTCTTGATTTCTCTAATTTTGTTCAATCGAATTTCATAGCCAGTATCAGCCACTATATACATCTTTTTCTTTCATCCATCCAATGTCTTGTCCAGCCCTACTGCAGTCATTTATCATAATGCCATCCCTTGACCACCATAAAGGACCTGCAACTGGCTGTTCTTTCTCTTCTAATCCATCTTTCACATACAAATCAGGGCTGGATAAAAATACTCTGAACATCCTCTTTTACTCGTTCCCTTCCCTGATAGAAAATTACAATTATTTCCCAATGATACAAAGCAAAAAAAAAAAAAACAAACAAAAAACAATAAAAATTGGTAACCTAACTTTAAGCCCTCAGACCGTCTGCCCCAATCTGCCTTTCAAGTGTTACATAAAATGCCCAGTCAGGAATTATATGCCTTGCTCAGTTTTTGAACTCATTTTTCTGAAATACGTATTTTGGCTTTCTTTCTCTATTTACTCCTGTTTTGTCTCTGCCTAGAAAAACATGTTTTCATTTTTGGCTACCAAAATACTACTATTCAGCTTTGCATGTAAGGAGCTTGGAAGTTGCCACTCCATCCTAACAAGTAAAGAGGTGAACAGATTGAGAGATCAACAACAGTTCTAAGATCCCTAAAAGAAGTGAGGACGCAGGGAGTATTGCTTTGCCCAAGAACGGAGAGACAAAAAAGCGAATAGGGGGAGTCAGAGTTTGCAGGAGGAGATTCCCTAGCAGGAACCACTGTAGAAGCCAGTAGTAGGGTAGGAAAACCTGAACTGTAGTTGTTGGAGGCTCAGTGTGGACAACTCTAAGAGTTAGAACTACAGTGGAACCCAGTCACAGGGGGCCTCACAACTTGTGGCATTTATTCCCAGGAGCTCAACTAGGTTCTCACAATAAATATCAGAGAAACACTTATGAATTCACAGTTCAGAGGCATAGCCACATTAAAAGACCGAGATCTAATCACAGAGTTACATATACAACACTTCCCGTCTCCCCACTTTACCACCACAATAATAATGCCTTTGTAGAGCAGTTCTTTTAGCCAACACATGTATCCAACTACCAAGAAAAAATCACTAGACACAGCAAAAGGCAAAAAACACAACTCGGAGAGACAGAGCAAGTATAAGAACCAGCCATGACAGGGATTTTGAAATTGTCAGATTCAACATTAGGTTTTGGAATCAGATCAGAGTTTAAACTCCGTTTTATAACTTACTAAAAGTATTTCTCTGAGTTTCAGTTTTCCCATCTGTGAAAATAGGTCAGTAATACCTTACTTCAAATGATTTTTTGAGGACTCAGTGAATGAGTCCATACAAATGTCCTAGAACAGGGTAAGTCTGATAGCATAGTAAGCATCGTACTCAACAACCACCACCGACCCCCTCCTCTTCAGTTATCTACTTCCTCTACCTGGCATTGTGACTGCTGCTATTTCTCTTCCCAAAATACACCTGACATCTCCCCTACTTGCTGCTTGAATGAGATACTCTATTTTCTATTTCCTACTCTAAAATAACTATAATAAACAACATATAAATTATTTAGGAAAAAAACCCAAATGTTCTATTCTCTGTATAAAATGTTTTTCCAGAAAAGGTATAGCTCTGGTATATCATTGCTGTAGTTTCATTACTGTGTGATTGACATATTCTATGTGCTGTTTTCTTTTTGGTGATATTAAATAAGCACAATGATATTTTTACTTAATACTGAATGGCTTCTATTATTCAGAGATGTCTGTATGGCTGTTAAGCTGGTGATGTAGCTCTAAAAAATACCCTCTTTGTCATTTCAAAAATGGATGTGGAATATTAAAATGTTACCTTGTACTCCCTGAAACAATATTTCATTTGACCAAAACCAATTCTGAAATAGTGAATTTATCACATGAATAAATGAATGAATCTCAATGAAGTACTTTGCTTTCCACAGATAGACTGTGTCTTTCTCCCAAAGCCCGACATGAACTCTCTAATACATCCACTCCAACCTAGTAATCCGGACTCAGACTCAAGAATACCCCCACATTTTGAAGACGAAAATCAAGACATGTAAAGTTAAGTTTTGGAGAGACCACTAAAGAATTAAATCAAACAAAAGAATGGCATGGGAGAAAAGAATGAGAAAAAGACAAAGCACATTGGTATAACATAAGCTAAAAATAGTTTTCTGCTTTCAAAAGGAAATCAGAATAGAACATTTAGTTAATTAAAATTTTTTTATGAGTGTTTCTTTTCTCATGTTTTCAGTCTTCCTCTTTATAGTTCTATGTGTTATTTTCCAAGGCACTAAACTATGTAACTTTGTTTATAATAGTTTAAGAACAACACAGTTAATATTTGACATTCTTAAACAATTCTCTATTTCTTGTTTGGAGAATAACAGAATAAATGTAAGAAGAAAAGAATAAATTGAAACTTGAGATTTCAATTTGTGGACATAGATTGCTCTTATTTTCAGAAGAGCATCATGAAAATGAAGAATGTGTTGCCTACAACCCAAAATGAAGGGGTGAGAGCAGTTAGAATAAATTATGATCTCCAAACTCAAGGAAACACTTAAAAACAAAACAAAAAAATAAACAAAATTATTTAGAACAGAAACACCAGTAGAACAACACAGATGCAATTTATCTTCTTGACAGATTCATGGGAAGCTTAATCTGGTCCATGTGAATAGGGCAGACTAAGCTACAATTTACAGCCTAATCCCATGACACCATGCCACGTTGCACACAGGGTATCTACAACTAGATGTGAAGAGAAGCAAAGTATGCAAATGACGAAAGGAGCTCCAGATGAATTGCTCAGGCAAGAGATGCTCTTCATAGCTTGGATTAAGAGCTCGGCAGAATCCAGCAGGGTCTGTCTAGATTTCCCTTACTTTACTACTACCAGTTTACAAAATGCAGGGAACAGCTCTGAACCAGAATCCCTGTCTTGTCACACATAAACTACTCTGTAGGACTATATCCATTAATTATTGGAAATAAGTTATCACAAACTTGCTCTATTCCATAATCTTGTCAACTGTTCAAATGATTGATTTATTGTTTATATGTACAATTGTTTTTCTAAGTATTATAATTGATTATTGTACTGACTTCAAGGCAAATCATTTATTCTGAGGGTTTCTGACATTTGATACTTCAGATTATTAAATGAAGGCTCTACTAGCATTTTGTTGCTGCTGTTCAGCTTTTATAGCTTTGCTTTGTTTTATGTTTGATGTTTGTTTATTTGTATGGCTGTAAATGCCCAGATAATTTTTTCCTCCAAGTGTAAAATAAGGATAGAATACAAATTGTCTCAGAATGAATTCCACTTTGAACACTACGTTTGAATCCTCTCTGCTTAAAATTTGGTAATTCCCATGAAATGTAATTTTATTTGCTGTAAAAGGACATGCCAAAGAAAAGTCTATCTCAGAATACTAAAATAAAGTACAATGGCTCTGTCTACAAAACACCAAACACATCTGGTTGAAAAGTGAGCATACTCTCTTCTCTGAAATACCAAAAAAAACAGCTTGTGCTTTCTTGTCCTTACTTCCCCAAATAACAAATTATTTTGAGGTTAGATACATACAGTTGGAGAAATATCCCACTTTGTCTAAAGTTACTTGAGTGAGAGACAAAACACTTTGTATCCATGAAATCAAATTACTCAGGAAAACAGAGACATGTTTCAATAATTTCAGTTTTCAAAGTCAGGCAAACAGTTAAAAATAAAGTTATTGTTTTGTGGTTTTCAGATTGGCACCTATATTGTAAAACTTCAAAATAGGGCTCTGGGATGACAATGCAGCTAGAGTTATAATGGAGAAGCACTTCTCTTAAAAAAAAAAATGGTACATGCTTTTACAAGTTTTAGTCAGAAGCCTTTCCTCATTTTCAGAGGGAAACTCCAGCCTTGCAAGCATCAATCATGCTTGAGACTATTTAAAAAAAAAAAGATACAAAAAAAGACTATAAATGAAATGTTTTTTGTTCCAAAAAAATATTTTGCCTCTAAAGAGAGTGTTATTTCTATTGCATTGTCCTTAGTTTCTTTCTCTAATCACGTATAAATGCCAAGTCTTCTTCATTGGTATCTTTATTTATTATTTTTTAAAATTTATTTATTTTTGGCTGCATTGGGTCTTTGTTGTTGTGCGTGGGCTTTCTCTAGTTGCGGAGAGCAGGGGCTACTCTTTGTTGTGGTGCGCGGGCTTCTCATTGTGGTGGCTTCTCTTGTTGCGGAGCACGGGCTCTAGAGAGCAGGCTCAGCAGTTGTGGCACATGGGCTCAGTAGTTGTGGCTCACAGGCTCTAGAGCGCAGGCTCAGTAGTTGTGGCGCACGGGCTTAGTTGCTCCGCGGCATGTGGGATCTTCCCCCACCAGGGTTCAAACCCATGTCCCCTGCATTGGCAGGCAGATTCTTAACCACTGCATCACCAGGGAAGCCCCTTCATTGGTATCTTTAGTTTTATCTAGAAGCCATAAAGACACATGAAAAAATATGGATATAATAATAAGTATTGGTTTGGAGAGAGGGGTTAGAGGACAGCATAAATTAGAAACACAAAGAAAAAGACAAAATAGAGCTCTGCTCTTGCCCTGAAAAATGAGCTGCTTGCAGGTAGGCTGCTCCCCAAAATAGGGATCAAGTATCATTTCCTGTGACATTCACTGGTCCACTATCTCTGAACAGACTGGCAGGCACAGCAGACCTCACCAGTGCCTCGCTGATGATTTCCTTCTCTGTAGGATTTTTTTTAAATAAATTTATTTATTTTATTTATTTATTATTTTTGGCTGCATTGCATCTTTGTTGCTGCCCGCGGGCTTTCTCTAGTTGCGGCGAGCGGGGTCTACTCTTCATTGCAGTGTGCGGGCTTCTCACTGTGGTGGCTTCTCTTGCTGTGGAGCACAGGCTCCAGGTGCGTGGGCTTCAGTAGTTGTGGCACGTGGGCTCAGTAGTTGCGGCTCGCGGGCTCTAGAATGCAGGCTCAGTAGTTGTGGCACATGGGCTTAATTGCTCTGCAGCATGTGGGATCTTCCCAGACCAGGGATTGAACCCATATCCCCTGCATCGGCAGGCAGATTCTTAACCACTGTGCCACCAGGGAAGTCCCAGTAGGATATTTTTAAGAAGAAAACTTTGCAATCTTAAGACAGGACCAAGGCAGCTGTACTAGAGTGAGACTGGGTAATATTCAGGATCCAGTGCTACAAGGACAGAAAATAAGTAGAAAAACTAACATTTGTGACAAAGCCAGGCTCAGATGCCCTATTGCCACTTAGTGAAGAGGTCCTAGTCCTGATGCAAGGCAGCCTTCTTTGTGTTTTGCCAGAGCAAACTGTGGTGTGTACGTGCTGTGAGTAACTTGCACTGCGCACAAGGGAATGGGCCACAGATAGCTCAAAAAGCAAAATAAGTCCAGTGCTGATCTTGAAGGAAGTATCAGTTACAAGTAATTCCAACACTAATTGAAGAATTTCAACTTTAACGATTCAAACTCCATCTCAGTTACTGTTATGCTGGATAATTCTTGAATGGATCAAGTTGTCTTGTGACTCAGTTCCTTCTAAAATGCCATTTACATGGCCTAACAATGTAAAATGAGACAAGGCGGGGTGGGGGTGTGTGTTTAGAATCAGAACTAAAAAATGCTCAATTGATTTGGTGAACTCTCCCAACTGTACAGGATTATCTGAGGATAAACTGGGACTTGCAGGGCCCCACATGGTATGAATGTAAACCATTATTTTAAATTGGAACTGAAAATTCCAATCTTATTTTTTCCTGTTGTGTAGGCTCAGTGTAAGAGTAGTGAGTGTAATGCCTCTGGAAGTGACATGTGTGCCCATTTGCAACTGGATCTATTAGATTATCTCTTTGAAATTCTCTTCAATCACTCTCCCATCTTGAATAGCAGCATCTGTAATTGCGTCAACAGACATGGTCATTTTATGAACTGAGGAAGCTGGAGCAACAAATGCAATGCCACTTGAAATCTAACCCAAAGATAGAAAGCTGCATTGTCAGAGGAGAAGGCTAATCTCTACTTATGTATCAGCAGCAACACATATCTTATGCTGCCTTTACTTCATTTTATTTAAAGGCACCCCTGAACTTCTATTTCAGATGAAAGAACATAAAAATGTTGGACAGTGAACTTTTCAAACCCATATAATTTTTAGTCTATATTAGTGATTATGTAAAGCATTGATTTTTAAAAAAGATTTCTTTATTATTTATTTATTTTATTTACTTTTGGCTGCATTGGGTCTTAGTTGCTGCATGCAGGGTCTTTGTTGAGGCATGTGGGATCTTTTGTTGCAGTGTGCGGGCTTCTCTCTAGTTGTGACATGCGGGTTTTCTCTTCTCTAGTTGTGGCGCATGGGCTTCAGGGCGCGTGGGCTCTGTAGTTGTGGCGTGCAGGTTCCAGAGCGCATGGGCTCTGTAGTTTGCAGCACGCAGGCTCTAGTTGAGGCTTGCGAGCTCAGTAGTTGTGGCACACGGGCTTAGTTGCCCCGCAGCATGTGGGATTTTAGTTCCCTGACCAGGGATCAAACCCATGTCCCCTGCATTGTAAGGCAGATTCTTTACCACTGGACCACCAGGGAAGTCCCTAAATCATTGATTTTTAACTAGAAGTTATTAGCAAGGCTTCTAATTTAATGAATTGCTAATATTCCATCTGGTTTAAACAACCCAGAAAATAACATTGATCTCTTTGATGGAAAGGTAACAAGGAATAGAGAAAAATTATGTTAAAACTACTGTATTCTTGGTTCGTAAATTTTAGAAAGATGTTTGTTTACATCTTGAGATTTTGAATAGCAGGAGGAAATACTTTTAGTCAGCCTTCCACCGTTACTTATAAATTAGTCAATAAATAAGTAGAAATCTCTGCATAGAAATGAAATGAACCAGCAAGATACCAAAGAGTACAATGTAAAAACAAAACAAAACAAAAACAAAAAACACCACAGATGAAATTTACCGGTCAATATATGTCCTTTTTGGATAAGAACACAGTGTGATAAGTAGTTAGATCTGATATGATAAATAGACTACTTTCTATAACAGGCTTCTTCAAGAAGACCAAAAATACTCTAAAGAAGCAATAATTCTGCAAGTACCATTTTGAAGTATTAGCATTCCAGCTTTGGAGATAGGAGTAAAAAATTCTGGGATTGATGGCATTTAGGAATAGGATGAGGAAGGTACAGCTATTCAATGAAGATCAATAAAATGTGCATTTACTAAGTTGGCTAAATAGGAACGTTAACAAAATACACTAATGAGTGACAATCTTGTGTTTAATTTAATTACAGTAGTAGTCTGTGAAGTTCTGTGAGCTTCTCCAAGTCCTCTCCTTAATGTGAGTTGTAAGAAAATGGAGTTTCAATACTTGAAATCAACTTTATATAAAACTTTTGCAGGCTAACATTTTATATAGGAGTATTTGGGAATGAAACTTTTGATAAAGAGAAATGGGAAAAGATTACATTTATGTCAAAGGTATCACCAAGACTCAGTCATTCTCTTATGGCAAAAGGAATGTGCTCACTTCCAATTTTTCTTGAACTACTTACCATGGGTGACCAGTAATGACTGGTTAGCCTTCTGTTTTTTGAGTTTTAATTGACCAGGGTGTCCTGGTATGAGGGATATTTACTGTATTGAGTTAAGTCCAAATAAATCTAATACCAAGTGTTTAATGTTGAAGAAATACTGTTAATGTAAACTACATAAGCAGTTTCAATGTGGCACATAATTTAAGAATCTAAACTAGGAGTTGAAATTTAGGTATAACTTACCTTAAAAATAAACAAAAGCTTTAACTAAGTGAGCTCTAAATGTCAAAAAGATGGCTAAAACAAAGAATTAATAAAGGAATGTATGGTTAAGTAAGTAGCTAACAATTATTATTCAAAATGTGTCAGTACAACAGACTCACAGACTTAGAGACTGAACTTAAGGTTACTGGGGGGAAGGAAGAGGGGAGGGATAGATTGGGAGTTTGGGATTGAAATGTACACACCACTATGTGTAAAATAGATAACCAACAAGGATGTACTGTAAAATAAATTTAAAAAAAAATTTTTTAAGTAAAAAAAAAACTCTGTACTTCCCATTGTACAGTATCTGGATATGATGTTTTTAAGCTTTAAAGTCCATTATAATGAATGTGGCAATCACTTAGCCCTCTTGGTACTTGTGTGTACTTCCCCTTGTTACACTGCAAGGCATTCAACCCTGAAGAATCCACAGGCATTTGAACCTGATGAATCCACAGGCATTATAATCCACCCTCAGTTAATTATGACATCAATGGCATTTTAAAATTCTTGATATTTTGAACCATTCTTAAGTCCCCTGTTTATAATATCAGACCTGCTGCTTGCCCTATGAAGTTAAGACAAGCATATTTTGCCAGCAACACTCATTGCTTCTCATGTTGCCCCTGAAAATACTAAGAAATCATAATTTAACAGAATGTTGAGTGGGACTTTTTCCTTAACCCTGAAATCTATGTAGAAATCCAAAGCTGAAAGGTCTAAGAAGAGCTGCCCCAAAACTGCTTGGATTTACATTCTAGCAAGGAGTCAGTGAGCTATCCTGATGGCCAAACAAGATGCTTTAGAAGCTCCCACTTCGAGGATGCATCCCCCTATCCCACCCTAACCCCCACCTCTCACCCACATATGGAGAAAATTGATGGGGAGGGCATCCATCCAAAGGCATCCATCTGATGCTCACCAGCCTTATTAAAAGAGCAATATTCATGGTAGAGGCTACTGGCTTCCTTCCTCAGAATGAGGATTCTCTAACCAAACCACTAGCAGAGACCACTGATATCTGCACGAAAAGATGTTCTGGGTGGATGTTTGCTGTGCAGAACCTACAGGTACACTCAGGGCTACCGTTAGAGAGAAGGATGGTGAGATAGTTGTTAAGAATCTTCTAATATATGTCCTCACATGGATGAGGCTGTATGTCAACAGAGAGAGTGCTTATTGCTAGAGAGTTCTCAAACCTGGAGACTTGCTAGAGGAGCCTGAACCAATGGGACAAAAAATGACAACAGTAAAATGCCTCATCCAGTCCAAAGTTAAAAGTGTGATGATTATGGTTATATTTAGGGATACTGGGTGGCTTCCAGGACCTTGGAGATTGGAAAGAGGATTTAGTAGTAGTTCATATGGCTCCACCTTTATGTGAAAAACACAGAAGTTAGATAACAGGCAGGTACTGTAATGTAGGCTTTTCTAGCAGCCTCTGAGTCAAGCAATGAGACATCTCTCCTAGTCAAAGAGCTTTGATTGGAGATTTTGATCAACAGAAAGGGCCAAGGGATAGTATGACTGCTGTTTTCTGAAGGGTTTCTCATCAAAGGAGATTGTGAGGATGAAGCTGAACTCAACTCAAAGAGATCAAACCAACTACTGATTTGGAAACCACCTGTCAGCCATGGTCACCAGCATATGGAGCTAGACTGAACCAGAGTGAGGTCAAAGATAATTCCCCACTACTGACAAGCCTCCAGATGAACTTCGTCTCACCTATTGCTCCTCCCTGCCCCCCACCAGCTGGAGAGAGAGGGAAATAAGATGTTGAAAAAGAGAGCACCAGCCTTGGATACCTCCCCCAACCCATCCCTGCCCACAATCCCTCACTCACACTTCAGTTGGCCAAAATAACAGCTCTAGTCTACACTGGGGGTGTAAGGGGTAGAGCTTTGAATAGGATATGTGAGACTGCATCCCTAAATGATGCTGGATTCATTTTGATAGCCAAAAAATTATCAGAAAGCTATGGAATCTGCACTCAACTTTTCTAAAGAACAGGAAAAGAAGTAAGCAAGGTTTTATTTTTATTTATTTATTTACTTTAGGCAAGAAGTGGATTTATTAATATAGGACACTTGTAAGAGATGCACGCGGGCAGGCGAGGGAGCTCTGACTATACAATTTTATAGTCAAAGGAAAGGGAGAGGGGAAAAGATTGCCTTCCTCGAGTAGACATGAGGCTTACATCACTAGTTCCTCCTTCTTATCAGGCCGGAGACTGTCTGACCTATGAGGTCAAACTAGGATTATCAGTAGAAAGGTGGTGACATTTTTCTCCCACCTAATGGCCTTGGGCATATCTCGTGCTTTTATTTATGGCTTTATTGTTAAGCAAGCCTGCTTCCTTCTACAACGTTCCAATAGCTTTCTTGAGTAATCATTAACTTACCGTGGTCTCCCAAAGTTTCCTAGGTTTCCCTCTCTATGTATAGTCCCCTATTGGGACTTCTACAACTACCTGTATAACTATCCTATTCTATCCCTATCAGGAAAGACATTATGTCTCGCTAGGGAATGCTTCCCCTGCCTGGTATTATAAGACAGGGCACATAAATCTGCTGCTCAGGCAATATTAGTTAAACATACTAAAGGAAACCAATAGGGTTACCTGAGCCTACACAGTATAAAATAAAAACTGGGGGCTAATATTCAGGGGCTAATAAAAGCAATAATGGAGGGTATTTTTTTTTCTTTTTTTGCCCCTAGGGTAAATTGCTAGGCCCACTCAGAAACAGGGCCTTTGTTGTATGCCTTGCACAAACTTTTGAAAGCATGATAAATTGAACCCTAAAGTTCTAAAACATAAAACTCTTGATATCCAGTTTAGTTGGAAATCTTCCCTCTCTCTCTTTTTCTGATATAAGAAAAAGCAAATTAAAGAAAATGCAGTTGGGACTTCCTGCAGTGGTTAAGAATCCGACTGCCAATGCAGGGGACACAGGTTCGATTCCTAGTCCAGGAAGATCCCACATGCCACGAAGCAACTAAGTCCATGCGCCACAACTACTGAGCCTGTGCTCTAGAGCCCATGTGCCACAACTACTGAAGCCTGTGAGCCTAGAGCCCATGCTCCGCAACAAGAGAAGCCACCACAATGAGAAGCTCACGCACCACAACGAAGAGTAGCCCCTGCTCTCCACAACTAGAGAAAGCCCGCCTGCAGCAACGAAGACCCAACACAGCCAAAAAAAGAAAAAAAAAAAAAAAAGAATGATATTATCCCATCTGATTCTTACTAGAATAAAAAAAAAAAGATGAGAGCTGGAATAAGAAATGTTTTCTTTAGGGAGTTCCCTGGTAGCCTAGTGGTTGGGATTTGGTGCTTTCAGTGTGGAGGCCCGGGTTCGATCCCTGGTCGGGGAACCATCCTGCTGCCATGCAGGACGGCCAAAATACAAAAACAAATAAATTAATACAAATTAAAAGAAAACAAGAAAAAAAATAGAAATTAAGGAAAAAACGGTTTTAAAAAGCTTTTAAAAAAAGTTTCCTTTAGCATGGCAGGTCACCATATGCATATGGGGGAGAAGCTCTTTTTTGCCTTTCAGCTGGGGAACAGCTCCTAGAGAATGCAAAAAGAGTTGCTTTTCCAGACCAAAGAGTTTATTCCTATTTTTCAAAAGGTTTAACGTTAGAAAATCCTTGAGTAGTATTTAATATGTTTATAGGTTAGAGGAGAAAAATATGCATCTAAAAAAAAAAAATAAACCCAGTGGGGCTTCCCTGGTGGTGCAGTGGTTGAGAATCTGCCTGCTAATGCAGGGGACACGGGTTCGAGCCCTGGTCTGGGAGGATCCCATATGCCGTGGAGCAACTAGGCCCGTGAGCCACAACTACTGAGCCTGCGCATCTGGAGCCTGTGCTCCGCAACAATAGAGGCCGCGATAGTGAGAGGCCCGCGCACTGTGATGAAGAGTGGCCCCCGCTTGCCACAACTAGAGAAAAGCCCTCGCACAGAAACGAAGACCCAACACAGCAAAAATAAATAAATAAAAAATAAGGAATGATATTTAAAAAAAAAAAAATAAATAAACCCAGTGAAGACGTACATATTATCCAATATCCATTTCAAAGAGTAGATTGAAAGATAAAATACTGGACTTCTCAACTGCAATCAGTTGGACTTATGCCTCCATTCCCTTATTTATTTATTCACGAATTTTTCTTCCAGTTTTGTTGAGGTATCATTGACATACAGCACTGAAAAAGTTTAAGGTGTGCGGCATAATGATTTGACTTAGATACATCATGAAGTGATTATCACAGTAAGTTTAGTGAAAGTCTATCATCTCATATAGATACAAAATTAAATAGAAACAATTTTTTTCCTGTGATGAGAACCTTTAGGATTTACTCTCTTAAAAACTAACATGTAGGGTCAGAGTCAAGATGGCGGACTAGGAGGACGTGGAATTTGTGTCTCTGCACAACTAGGGCACCTACCAGGCACCAGAGGGGGACCATGGACACCTAAGGGGACGGGAGAAACACCCAGCGACCAGGTAGGACGTGGGGCGTAGGGGGAGTGAAGGCGGAGGAGAAGTGGAGGCGGGACGGAACTGGCGCCCCTGAGGGACGGCTGGGGGAGGGGACGGGATCCCACGCCCAAAGGGGGAAATTGGGGAACCATTGGGAGGGCAGAGGATCAAAAGGGAGCGTGGCCAGGTTTCCCCTGCCCACTTGGGCCCCCAGGAACCTGCTGAGATCCCCGGCCTGATCCTCTGCCCACCTAGGCCCCCTTCAGCCACGGGGGTCCTGAGGGAGCGGGAGGGAGGGAAGGGGGAGCAAAAGTAAAGGCCGGACCTCCAGGACCGGCACCCCTGAGGGGTGGCTGGGGGAGGGGAGGTGTTCCAACACCCAGCGGGACCCACCCATGGTTAGGGGTCCAAAGGGGATGGGGGAGACCCTGGGGGAGACCGTGGGGGGCGGCACGGAGGAATGGAAGTGAACGGCAAGTGAACGGCGGCCAACGCTTTCCCTGTCCACTTAGGCACCAGGGAGTCTGTTGGCTCCCGGGCCTAATTCTCTGCCCTCGGAGCCTCCCTCCTGCCGCCCAGAGCCCGAGCCCCGCCCCTATACCCCACTGGGGGCCCTACCTCTACACTCGGAGACCCCCTCTGAGACCCCCTCCAACCGCGCTGGGCCTAAACCCCACCCACACACCCTCACCTAGGGCCCTACCTCCCAACTCCGGAACTCCACACTCCAGGGGCCCTCCTTTGGACGTGCTCACAATGTTTTATTTATTCCCCCTATAAATTAAACTTATTTAATAAACCAGTTATAATAGCAATAAAGGAAGAAATTTGGCTGTTGTTTTAGATGAGATTGAGGGTCTCAAAATTGGAACGAAGAACAGATCAGATATGAGTAGAAGGCAAAGAAGGAGGGAAGCTTCAAAACTTTGTGTCGTCTCTTGACTCAGACCTTTCCATGAATTCATTACTCTGTTTAAAGTTTTGTGAATTTCATGATATCAAATACATTCACATTTACATGGATAGTAAAGAAAAAAGGTATATTAAAAAATAGAATATTTCTAGATGATTTTTTTTAAATTTTAAATTTCTTTTCTATTAACATAGGTGATTCAGAGCTGATGTCAATCTTAAAAAACAAACAATTTAGGGTTATCTGATTGGCCGACAAAATATATGTTTCTCTGGTTTACACTCCTCCACAAAAACTGCATGGCCTTCCCTCTCTGTCTCTTGTCTCACTGCAGACTATTAGTTTAACTTCGCATAATTTCAAATTTTAGAAGACTCTAAAAACGGCAGAACTTGGGGTAAATTATTAGTCTCCTAAATTTATTTGCAGATCATCAATTTGCTGTCTGCTGTAAATTATTATTAAAATGTACAATGCTTTCCGTTACTTCAGTTAATAACGTCTACGCTAAAGTTAAAAATGTCAACCAGGTTAAAAAAAATACATGGGGGCTTCCCTGGTGGCGCAGTGGTTGGGAGTCCGCCTGCCGATGCGGGGGACGCGGGTTCGTGCCCCGGTCTGGGAGGGTCCCGCGTGCTGCGGGGCGACTGGGCCCGTGGGCCGTGGCCGCTGGGCCTGCGCGTCCGGAGCCTGTGCTCCGCAGCGGGGGAGGCCGCAGTGGTGAGAGGCCCGTGTATGAAAAAAAAAAAAACAAAACATGGAACTATTCTTCCATAGGATTTTTATAACATGAAAATTTAATTTAAAAAGGGTGACACTGGAGTCTCTGGTGGCTTCAATATCAGGACAACTGTTTGTAGCTCTTTAATCAGTTGGAAATCATGACAAAAATCATGACTACCTAGTATGAAACAGGCTAGCTAGTATGAAACAGGCAAAGTAAATGTAAAGTCACTATCAAGGCTGATAGTATTGAAAGGGAAATCAAGAAGTAAGAGCAGGGCTTCCCTGGTGGCGCAGTGGTTGAGAGTCCGCCTGCCGATGCAGGGGACACGGGTTCATGCCCCGGTCTGGGAAGATCCCACATGCCGCGGAGCGGCTGGGCCCGTGAGCCATGGCCATTGAGCCTGCGCGTCCGGAGCCTGTGCTCCGCAACGGGAGAGGCCACAAGAGTGAGAGGCCCATGTAACGCAAAAAAAAAAAAAAAAAAAAAAAAAAAAAAAAAGAAGTAAGAGCAAATCAAGGCTTGTAATCCCTGAAGAGAAACCAGAGAACAATGTCTTTGCAAATTCACTACTAAACATTAATGATCCAGCCCCATACTCATGATTCTTCAAAATTTCACACTATCATACTTCTTAAAATCATTTTTTTTTAATTTATTCCCCCAGGGCTTCCCTGGTGGCGCAGTGGTTTAGAGTCCGCCTGCCGATGCAGGGGACACGGGTTCGTGCCCCAGTCCGGGAAGATCCCACATGCCGCGGAGCTGCTGGGCCTGTGAGCCATGGCCGCTGAGCCTGCGCGTCCGGAGCCTGTGCTCCGCAACGGGAGAGGCCACAACAGTGAGAGGCCTGCATACCGCAAAAAAAAAAAAAAATTTATTCCCCCAAAGTCTAGCTGCTGCAAAAGAACACACGAAAGAGTCACAAGTATCTAATAAGGAAAATGTTATTTCTTCTCTCAAAACAGTGGGCCATCAAAGACAGAGGAGTTTCTTAATCTAGTTTTGTTTTGTGTCTTTTTTTTTTTTAGCATCTTTATTGGAGTATAATTGCTTTACAATGGTGTGTTAGTTTCTGCTTTAAAACAAAGTGAATCAGCTATACATATACATATATCCCTATATCCCCTCCCTCTTGCGTCTCCCTCCCACCCTCCCTATCCCACCCCTCTAGGTGGTCACAAAGCACCGAGCTGATCTAGGGGTAGGACAGAAATAAAGACACAGACATAGAGAATGGACTTGAGGACACGGGGAGGGGGAAGGGTAAGTTGGGACAAAGTGAGAGAGAGGCATGGACATATATACACTACCAAATGTAAAATAGATAGCTAGTGGGAAGCAGCCGCATAGCACAGGGAGATCAGCTCGGTGCTTTGCCTTGTGTCTTAACATAACATAGTCAAAAGCAAATGTTTCCCTGATTTGCTCCCTACAATGAAGCTGGCAAAAGTGCCAAGTAGATATTGTTTGCAAACAGGTACATTCCAACTCGGATATTTACAACCATGACAGGCTCCAAGTAGAGAAATTTCTGTTCCGAGATATACTGAAATCCCTCAAAAGGAAACAAAAATGCTGAAAAAATTTTATTTTAAATTTTATTCTTCTTTCAAGAAGAAAGGGACACTTTGTATTCAGATCAGAGCTGCCAATCAAATCCTGACAGACCAGTACTTCTCAGGTAGTATTAACATTTGTCACCAAAATTTGAATGAAATCAGGTGGAGAACTCACAAGGAGGAAGATTTTCTAGCTAGTGTCGGTCAGCTCTGCTGTGACTGTGAGGATGGAAGGGGCCAAGTGGTTTCTCCTGGTAATGTGTATAAAGTATGTCTTCCACACCCCCCAACAACATAAGTTATCCCAAAATGCAGTCTCTTCCATTTAGAAAGGAAAATCTACTCTATTATTGGCTGCAAAGTGTTAGGACTCTAAGCTGAATACAGAAAGGCAAATTACAGGCACACAAATCAATCTCAGGTCTGCCAGTTTTTCAATCTAGACAATATCAATCTTAGAAGTTATCCTTTTTCAAATTCCAGTCCTTAAATATACTTAGAGTTTTCAATCAGAGCTCCAAGAACAACCTACCCCCAGAGGACAAAATTTTCTCTCCCTACAGTCACCTGAAGTGTGAGTTTATTGCGTATTCACTTGGATTTCAAGAGCAGAACATTCCGATTTTCCTTTTAACCCTTCCCTGGCTCTAGACTGCATCACATTTTCCCAATCTCCTTGGTTCCTAAAGTAACTTGATATTACTTTTGGTTGCTATTGGCTTTTTCTCCCTAGCTGCTGCTTTCTCATCTCGCTTCTTCTCAATTAGTACTTTGCTACATGTCACTTTTTTATATCATATATTCATATTTTCTGGCCTTCAGTCCTTTTATATTTGATTTCAGTTCACCTGCACTCCCTCACTGGGACACAGTACAGAATAGGGTTGGACAAAAAAATCCTTGCATCAGTAAGCATGGAGTCCTAGACATCTGTCAGATAGGATATTTCTTGAATTATAACTTCAGGACTCAAAGCATTGAGCTACTGCAGCTGTAATAGCCAACTTCATTGTATGAATATAAAATAAACTAGAAATTAGAAATTCAAAGTATCTCCTATACTCCTAGGAAGCAACCTGCCCACTGACAAGGACTAGAAATCTCTGAAGAAGTTTTTGTAAGTGGTAACAATCATTAATTTAGTTCAGAGCTATTCCTATTACCCATGTATTGGAAGGTTGAACAGCTCGTGAAAAATACCTTTCTTTACCACTGATGTTAAATTATAAAGCTATTAAAAACTTAAGGAGCTTGGGAGATTGGGATTGACATATATACACTAATATGTATAAAACAGATAACTAATAAGAACCTGCTGTATAAAAAAATAAATAAAATTTAAAAAAACAAAAAACATAAGGAGCCTTCTCTGACATTCTCCCCAACAACTCCCACCCATAAGAGTTACCATGACAACACTTCCTTTTTACCAGGATGTGAAAAAGCAAAAACTAAATCCAGAACTCTTCCTGGAAAGTCAGTGTCCAGTTAATTCCTACATTCATTCATAAACATCCCAACAAAATCTTGCCTTAAGAACATATATTTGGAATGTTGGCAGCATAAGTTATGGCCAGATTCTATCTGCCGCTTCTTTTCTAAATCTAATAATCTACACAATTAATAGGCGATTTCCCCCTTCACAAGTGAGATAACATTTCATGAGGTTCCTTTCAAAACCACATTGAGACTGCTGATCTAGGTTGGGAAGTGGGCTCATGAATTTGCTGGCCATCCCTTCAGGACCCCTCTGTAGGAAACGTCTAGATGTGTAAGAAAGAATAAAGTCATTAGAGACTATGTAATTACACAAAATGCAAAGGGAGTTGTAACTAACAGACAAGATTTTAAATAAATGCCAGAAAAATAGAAAACGGAGGCTCATAGGTTGGTAGATAAAAATAAATGGAAAATTCATAACCTAAAATATATTGCTAGGGACTTCAAAGGAAACCAGTTTGCCCAAAGTGAACCCCATGGAGATATAACACCCAGAGACAACAAGTAATTTGAATTTTATGAGCTTTAAATGATATGAAAACATTGTGCTGAAAGAGTAGATATGCAGGATCACTGATGGATGGGACATCCATCCCGCTCAGTTGTCATTTACCGCCAGGGCTCCATTCTGAATGGTCCCTCATTTCTTAAGATATTTGTTATCTTAGGAGGTAAGGTTAAAAAGCTAATTTCCAATCTGCAGTATATAAAGGAATGTCCTATGCTATCTCAATTTAGTGAATTCACTCAATACTAATTTTTTTAAAAAGTAATATATACAGTAATCTGAAGCCAAATAGTAGATTATCATCCCAAACCATTATATCAATATCAGAGGAGTAGCTAAAGTTTCTTTCCAGATCTGGTACAGTATGCCAGGGACAACCACAGACAACATCTAGTCATCTAGAAATTTCTATAAAATTTCCGCACTGTAAAACACTGAAATTTTCACTCTAACCTACATTCTAGGTGATGATGCACTCCAAACAAACACTAGGTATGACACTTTACACTGAAATACTATAACCACAGAAAACTCACTGCCTCACAACACTACAGCATAGTGACTAAATATCCAAATAATAATTTGGAAGCAACTTAAATATTCATTGAAGTTTCTCAGTAATTCCAAAGGATGAATCTCTATGTAACCCATCTAACCAAGCACAATTTCTTAAAATCATTTGCATCCCTCTTGAGCAAGCTTTCTTCCATGGATGGTCTCTTGATCTCAAGCATTCATTTCTCTCTCTCTTTCTCTGTAAATTTTGCAATTTGCAGCTACCTGAAAGACCCTCTCTTTCTTCTTTCTTCCCTCTCAAAATCTCCCACCAACCCAGCCCATGCTCCTTTCTCTATGCTCATTCTGACCTGCTAGATATATTCATTTCTTTCTCTGATCTTTTCAGTGTACATCAGTCAAGCTTATTTCGATGATTCCTGATTCCCCCTTCATTCATAGACCTGATCATGGACAACAAAGATGTTTCTCCTTAAAGAGAAAACTAGACATACTGTTTCTGTTACATATAAACAGCAATATCATCATAAAGGATTGCTTTGAAGCTAAAAGAAATGATGTATTTGCATATATTCCTGACATAGGAAGAATTTTTTGGTTAAAGAAAGAAAAGTAGTGAGATGGGAAGGAGGACACAGTTCGGCCAGAATCCTGCATCCCTCTGGGTACAGCCTCTCAATCCCGCTCCCACTTATAGCATCCTGTAGAAAGAATGGGAATAAGAGAAAAAGGAGAAGGAGAAGGGATGGCAGAGAAGAGATGGGTGGTTAGTATGAGGAAGAAGCAACTGGTGTGGAGAGGAATACAGCTTGGCTTAGTGTGTCTGCTGCTCCATGGGTGAAGCTGTATATGTGCCAGGTGGTGAGGAGGGCAGAGGAAGCCACAGAGCTCCAGAACATTGCTCATTTCTTTTCTTCAACATTTAGAGAATCCGATCAGTTCGGGGGCGGCCACTAGGGGGCAGTAGCAGATGGCTGCCACGCTCTAGAGGTGCACTCTTGAATGGTGAGGGCTCCAGTTATCAAAAGCAGCTATCTTTTATATGCCAATAAATATAGCCTACTAAAAGGCTGCAAAAAGACACATTCGTGGAAAGTTACCATTTTTAATTTGGAGCTTTAATTTAGTTATCTAATTTTTCTAGTATTTGATTTTATATATCAGCTGTAGGACAATTATTAAACTTAAAGAAAAAATACATATTATCTCTTCCCATCTCAACTTACCCAGGAGACGAATGGTCAAGTGACAATTCTAGGAGAGGAGTTTTCAGATTCAACCCACATTTACTGAGAACCTACTCTTTGTGCCAATTATAGTACCAGAATTTTCCATGGGCATTCTTATGTGAGGTGGGTATGAAAAGTTATTTTTTTAAGGGAGGGTAAAAGATTTCACTTCACACACACACACACACACACACACACACACACACATACCAAAAAAAATATAAAAGATGCAAAAATCAGAGGAAACTAAATACTAGAAGTTCAGTTCTGTAGTAATGTGTGCAAATCCAATTCTGACTAATTTTATACTTACCTCAATATATGTCAAAACTTCTCCCAAATGGGAAAATGATAAAGTTGAGATTTTTTTATTTTGTTTCGTTTTGTTTTGAAATGTGATTTTGTGTGGCTGTTATTCTCTATACAAAATGATTATGGCCCTCACAAATAATAGCTAGCTAACAATTCTATAGCATTTTGAAGCTTACAAAGTATTTTCACATACAAAACTCTTGATCTTTAAGAAGATTCTGTAAAATAGGAGCCAGTATATAATAGGAAGCTTCAATTCCTAGTTGAGAAAAGATTTCAGACCTGTAACTGTGCTGACTGGTGTCAGCCTCTATTCTGGAGCAGTGACATTTTAATAAGCTTATGGCAGGCAGTGGACATTATAACAAGGCTTCGCTCAGATACTGGTAGAAGGTGTCACCACTGGCCAACTAGTTTTATAGAGTTTTTATGGGAATGGTAAAGTAGCTGGTATTCAAGGAAAAGAAATTTTTCTCGCCTGTCTTCTGGGGTACACCAAGAGTGTCTATAACTTGTCAGCTGAACTACAAGCTCAGCCATGACAGCTTCTGAATTTGTTCACTAAATCATTCACTTACATATACAAAATTATGGCACTTAAAGAATTACAGAAGATTAATTTAAACAATAAGATATCTAACAGTGCTCTGTTGTTAACCAGTATTATAGAAATGGTTCTTAAATGAACTTTGAATTGTTGTTATCTCTACCTCAAAATTCCCTAAATTCCTTAAATGAGGTCAGTTAAATTCAAGAAAATACTGCAGAATAGACTGAGGTGTTTTGTAAAAAGAAAACTTGCTTGTCCCATTTGAAGAACTAAGTTGTGTTTACAATAAAGGATTTTTTTTTCTGTAAATAAGCTGTAAGTTAAAGGCATGCCTATTCACTAATAATTTAAATGGCCAAGCAGCATTGTTAAATTATGATTGTCCCTGAAAGCCATCTCTTGTATAGACTGATGGCAGGTAATCTTCCTAATGCCCAGTGGTCCTCAGGTCATTTCTTTACAGGGACTGATGCTAGTTATAGAATGATATCCACACTCAATGCTGAGATCCACGTTCCAAAATTCAGTTTTTGATGAGATCTTTTGTGATTTCCTTCCCATTTCCTCTGTTCTTCATGAAAATTCTGAGACTCCCTCTCTCTGCATCTGTGCAATCTCCTCCGTACCCTTGCTATGCCCGGCCATCATGCCCGTTGTTCAGAACATTCAAGATCCATCTAGCTTAAATGTGACTTCCTCCTTGAAGCTTTCTTCCATAGCAAGCTTTTTCCTAAAATCTCTTCTGCCTTCTCATCTACTAAAGAGTCATCATGAGCTCCACCCTTCCTGGTTCCCATAACCAACCGTTCACCAACTTCTTCTTGATTCTACTTCTTTAGTATTACTAAAAGCAGGCACACTGGAGTAGGATATATATGCCTGTGAATTTCATCTACGTTTCCACTAGCCAAGTGAACTTAAATAAGTAACTTATTGTTAATCTTAGTTTCCTCTTCTATAAAATGGCCACTCTAAGAGTATCTAACTCACAGGGATATGACAAAGATTAAATGAGTTAATAAATGTAACTTAGGTGGAAGATTCAACTTAAGCCAACATTTTTCACAGTAAGTTTCAAGGAATATTAGTTCCACAAAATGTTCTTCAAATAAAAAAGGATTCATGGTTAAATCAATTTATTAAACATTGCATCCAATGCCCATTTCTCAGTCAGCCATGGTGTACATTAGTATATTAAAAGGTCTCCAAATTCTTGCAGGAAAACAAAACAAAACGAAAACAGTTGTCCTAACATTCCCTAAGCTTTTTTAACCAGAGGGCCTTTGTGTGCATATGTAGCAGCTATTTAAAATTCTGCAGAACCAGTGTTCTGAGGAAGGCATTTGAAAAAATGCTGACTTGGACAAGAGCCACAGTTATCATTTTGGAAGTTATTTCAGCCTCAGGTTTCCAACAGTTTTTGTTTTTTTTTGTGTGTGTGTAAAAGAGACTACTATCTCCTAATGTTCAGAGTGATCATAAACTCTCAGAAAAATGAACCAAATTGTCCTGTGGGAAGCTGTGTCATAAGGGTAGTAGAACGGTATGAACTTTCTAAAGCCAATTATTTCTTAACAATCTCTTAAAACTTATAAAGAAAGTTCTGTTTTTCATGCAATGCCCAGTAATTGCTTAGCCAGCCCGTAACAGATGAAAAACTTCATCTCAGGAGAGAAGTTTTACATACAAATATGTAAAAATCCGATAAAGAGTGGAAAGAACTCTGGGGAGATTCAGGAAGTGGATAAGCTCATGCCTGTGATGAAGGCGGACTTGAGATGAGATCACGGTGCCTGAGTTCCGATACCTCTACCTCTGACTACAAAACTATTGATTGTACATGAGGTAAGAGGGCAATAAATGCTGCAGCCTGATTGCCTTAATGTCACAGGCTGAATGCAACCCAATTTATGATGGCACAGCAGGAATTCCGAAATCATCTTATTTTTCTCTTTTTATAGGAGAAAAAATAAGCCGAGCTCACATTTATTGCTCATATGTGGCCTTTTCTTCTCTACCATGACATCCCCTAATTCTTCACAAACATAGGACTTATCCCTCCTTTTAGAGATAAACTAGCAATCCTCAAATCACATTAGTCATTTCTACTTAGCCATGTTTGGATTCAGTCTAACTAACAGAATCAACTTAGCTCCCCTATAGCAGAGTCCTATTTTTTAAAGTATATTATAAAAACATGCAGCTGGGAGAGCAAAAGAAAACTAATATCATATCTGTTTTGAACAATTTTTACATTTCTGTTAAAACCAAGGTAGCAAAATACCTGTTGTCTTTATTAACCTCTCCCATTTTGGTTTTAGTTTTCATAGGGTATGAGTAGCCATGCTTCTTTAAAATAAATATCCCAAATTGAAAAAAAAAAATCACATAAGGAAGCTCTCTGTTCAGTGAGGTTTACACCGTAGGATCACTTCTGTATAGTTGAATGATGGAGGGCTTAAACTTTTAAATCTAAAAAACAAGTAAACAAAAACAGGAAAATACATCCAACATAACTCTCACTATCTGAAGTATCCAATTTGAGAATAATAGATCTGGAAGAAATTTTAGTGAATAACTACATTAAATTCCTAATATTATAAACATGGAACTTGAGGCTCCAAATATTAAGTAATAAAGCACAACCCTATCTCAGGATGAATGAGAGGTCAGGGTAAAAACAAGTTCCCTAGTTTCCAGTGACACTTTCCACACCATGCAGAACCTCCTAGGGTCTGTCCTCCAAGTCCATGGGTGCCCTGAACAACATGAAATCACACCCCTGTCAAATATTTTATGGAGACCATTTATAAAAATTGGCTGATTCCTTGATAAACTAGTTTAAGGATAGGATAATTAAGGGATTTAATTCACAGTTGCCAAGCTTTAAGTGGGTTCCTGCTAGGAGATTTATAGAGCATATGCCAACTGCAGTGTCCCTGCAGGTCCCCTTTAAAAATTTTACAAATTTTAGATCAGTAGTCTCAAAGATCTTACAGTGGCTTAATCTAGAAATCACGTCTGAATTTTGGAATCTTAAAAACATGGCCTGAATGCAGAAAAATGCATATACCAACAGATCTGACAGCTACAAAAGCAGTCAAGTGAGAACTAGATACAGAAAAGCCTAGCAGAGTGTCAGAACAACTTAAGAAATACAGGATAGGGATGACTTTGAGGAAGTCTTGGAAACCCACTGAGAGTTGGGTTTTAGTGTCATAGACAGCAACATTAGTGTAATATTGACAGAAGGGATGGAAAAGTGAAGCACGATAAGAAGGAACATAGGTGTGGTTTCACAGACTATAGCATTAAGAGGACATAGATCCAGGTGGTATTACTTTTAAACGAGGACTTTTCTCTTAGGTATGTTTGCTGCGATTATAGTATTAAGCACACTGCAGCCAAGGTGTCACTATGCCAGTTATGAAGGATCTGAGATGTATGTTGCAGCAAGAAAGTTTCCTTTTCTTATTTTCTAAAAATATTCTATATTAAAGGGTTAACTAGACCTTCTAAAACTATCTTATAAAAATGATTTAGCTCAGTTCTGAGACGAGACATCACTCTTCCCTGATGTTTCTCTCTACATACAATTCAACAAATACTCATAGAAGGTTGATGCATAATTATTTTTCAGGAATCCTTCAAAGAATGAATAACTAAACATAGTTTGGTACGTCCATACCATGGACCTACTCAGCAATTAAAAGGAACACAACAACATGGATGAATTTGGAGGGAACCATGCTGAGTGAAAAAAGCCAAACCCAGCAGGTTACGTACAATATGATTTCATCCACACAGCATTTTTTTTTTTTTTTTTTTTGCGGTACGCGGGCCTCTCACTGCTATGGCCTCTCCCGTTGCGGAGCACAGGCTCCGGATGTGCAGGCTCAGCGGCCACGGCTCATGGGCCCAGCCGCTCCGCGGGGCACAAACCCGCGTCCCCTGCATCGGCAGGCGGACTCTCAACCACTGTGCCACCAGGGAAGCCCCACACAGCATTCTTGAAATGACAATTTTATAGAAATAGAGGATATATTAGTTATTGCCAGGCACTGAAGGGAGGCATATGGGTAGGATGTGGGTGTGGCTATTAAATGACAATTTGGGATCCTTGTGGTGACGGCAATGTCTTATATCTTGACTACAGTGGTAGATACATGGGGCTACACAGGTCAAAAATGCATAGAAACACCCATACACACGTATAAGTGAAACAGGAGATATTAAAAAGATTGGTGGACTGTATAAATATCAAGATCCTGCTTGTGCTGTTACACCATAGTTTTTCACGATGTTATCATTGCGGGGAATACTGAGTAAAGGAGACATGGAATCCTTATCATTTCTTACAACTACATGTGAATCTGCAATTATCTCAAAATAATGTTTTATTACAAATGATTTTATAACTGATAAAAGCAATCAAATACTAGTCAAATTTAGTACCTTTCTGTGTCCTTGTTATATCCTTCTGTCATTTATTTATGGATTTAAGAAAGAACACTATTTTCCATCTCTACCCCTGAGTTTATGCACAATTGCACATTTCTGCAACTTCACTTAGAGATAAGGATCCATGAACTCAACAAAATGGAATAGGGACTTGGGAGGATTTCAGCTTCTGGCTCTATTTTCCTTCTTTAGACAGTGGAAGCTTTGAGGAAAGATGTCATGTTAAACTTTTGATTCAGTCAACAGACATATTAGCTTTTTTCTTTTTAGTTTCATGCTCTTATCAACTACTGACCTCCATCTACAGATGGAAGCTACATATTTTATTCATATATAATACTTTTCAGTTCTTACTTGTGATTCTCTTGTATGTTGTAGATTTTACATAACACTGATGTGTCCACTGAGCTTTTTAAAAGTACCCTAGGATACAGGGTTCACATATATTTTAGTTTAGTAAATCTACCATAAGAAAATGATTTTTTACCAGTTATTCCTCTATTCTACATTATCACTTTATGTTTTTAACCTTACTGATTCTACTCATCATGTCAAAATTGCACTTATTTTTCTTCTCCCAAGGTTAAAGTAAGGATTAAAATACCATTTATTATCATTTTTATTACTTTATTATCCCCATAAAAGTCTAGAGTCACCATCCTCCTTTGCCCTTCTTTGGTGTTGGTATAAACAGGCACTTTCTATTTTATGTTACCTCCTTCTTTAGTTGCATTGTATTTTTGATTTGCTTTTTCCAATTTGACCTCTATTATTTTTTTTAGCTTTCTTTTCCCTGTCTGTGTCACTTTCATTATTTACCAAAATAACTAAGCACTTTTGATTTTTCCTATTTTTCATGAATAATAATAGCTTTTTTAGTGCCCCACTTGTATTTTCCCTGATGAACTACTAGATTCCTTGGATACTATTAGATTACCCTGAGAATCTGACTCCAACTAGATCCAGATAATTGAATCCAGCTTCTGAATTCTTAATCAGATTAAATCATTTTATATGGCATAGTTTTGTATGTTCTTAAAATAGCAGCATGATTATTTCTGACTCTACTGAACAGCTAGATAAATCTATTGGCCATAATTATTGACAAGAAAATCAAACTCGACTAACTAAAATTTATCAGCTCCCTTGATCCTTTCTTCCTAATTTACTGTTTGTTTGTTTTTCCTACTATGATAAGTGTATCTTAGTAAGTCCTTTTAAATATTTTGTAGAACAAAACACAAACCAAGTAGATGGACAGATAGGGCAGAAAGAACCTGCCAAACAATTAGGTAAAGTAAGAAAGAAATTAATTCTTAATTATGGCTTCCGCTAAATAATGGAATGACCTCTTCTCCAGCCAATCTACACTTTGCTGCCCAAAATGTTTCCCTGAAGTGTAAAGCTGAGAATGTCTCTATTGAAAAGCTCCCTGTAGCTTAAAGAATATCAACTTGTGTTCTAATAGTTTTTGAAACCCTATAAAATTTAGCTTTAAGCCATCTTTCTTCATTCTGCATGACATGCTCTGCTCAGAGAGTCCTCTGTACTGGCAGCTCAGGATCACACTCAATTCCCTAAATAAACTGTGCCCCTTTCCACCTCCCTATGAAAACCTAGTCAACATTCCTCATCTCCATCAATGAACTTACAACTTACACTCTGTAGGCGGGATATGCCTGCACATCCAATAGATGTGCACTCCCAACTCAGGGATGATCCTGGGGATTGAATCTGTAACACCCCTAGATCATTCCAGCACCGTGTAGAGCAATGGCACATTGGAGGCACTTTATTCTGGAATGAATAGATAGATAAATGGATGGATGGATGGAAGGATGGATGGATGGATGGGTGCTTTTGCCATGGCCTACACACTCTTCCAACCATTTCTAGCCACCAAAGTAACTGAAGATCCAGTTTGAATTCAACAAACTTTATCCAGTCCCTCTAGTTGGAGGTAATCATTACATATTTTAATTCATAGTTTGTTCTTTAATCTGTACCTTCTAAGTATGCTTTTATTATAATTATTCAAGTGTACAGTTACCTTTAATGGAGTAAATCATTTGCTATCTGGGAGTTTATTTTATTTATCAATTTATATTATTATATTATATTATTTATATTTATTTATATATATTATTATATATATTATAATTATTATATATTATTATTTATATATATTATTTATATTATTTATCAATGGCTTAGCATCCTGCCTGGCAGGGAGCAGTCACTGAATAAATAATCTATGCATAAGTCAACTTCCTAATCAATAATCTTGGATCAGTGCTACACATTAAGTCAGTATTTAGAAAATATCAGCATATTGTTCATGACATATTCAACAAGTCCTTACTGAGCCCCTACTCTGTACTAGCAAGAACACAGTTAAACTTTAATTACCTTGACTTTGCTTGATGTCTCAAAAACATGAATTTACCAAATGCTTATTTTCTCATAAACAAAAATTAGTTACTGACCCCAAAATGACTTATTTTGAAAAGAATAAATTTGTATCTAGTGAACAAAAATATAGTTTTGACAACTAATCATCTTGTTACAAGGAAAGGAAGCAAAAAAAGGCCTTGTCTGAATAGAATATAAAGGCAGGAAATAGAGTGGCATTTAAAGTCCTATTGGAATGTAGTAAAGGGTCTCAGAGAATTGACTTCACATTCATACTTTGTAGGATGGGAAAAGCTTTATATAATGCTTGTCTCACAGGGTGAATGATCTTTTATATGCACTGACTATCATATGAAAGAGCATTCTCAAATGCAGGCAACTTTGCAATGGGGAAACAGGCAAAGAGGAAACGCATGGCTCCTAAGAGTCAAGGCAAATAAAGGGTCAAGCGTCCCCTCGAACATTGTTTCCACTCCATTCACTCCGTCCTTTACTTCAAGGCTATTTCAATACCCTTCATCATAGAAAAGCTGTTCCTCTATGACATTAGGGAATCTAGTGATTTTGGTTAAAAACTTTTGATGTTTATCCAAAGCAATATAACCATGAGGCAAATGAGGGGACTCAGAAACTTTCTCTTTCTGTATTTCAAGCAGGTTGAGGAACCCCTGGTATAGCATATATCTGCCTGAGCAATGGCAGGCAAAGACATATATTCAATTAAAATATCATGTTATAAATACTACACTAGAGGTACATAGAAAAGACGAATTTAATGCACTAAATCAGAAAGCTTGCTTGAGTTTCTGGTTGTCCCCAAAGCACTGACTCATGAAGCCCACTTTTTTTTCAGACCAAAATAAACATTTGGGGTTTATTATACAGGCACAGGCGAGTTATCATAGTGTAGCTCTTTTTACAGTTACTCCCTACTCAGAACATCAAGATAAAGGCAGAAAAGACTTTTCATATATGGAATTTCAGATTGCAATACCCATTACAGGGTCCTCTGCAATAGGCTGTTTTTCCTGGCAAAACAAAACAAAATTTTTATTACCATATTTAACACTGAATATGTAGCAGGCAGTGTTCTAGGATCTTTGATATGCCATTTCCTTTAATTATCTCAATAACTCTATGAAGTAGTTATGATCGTTTCATGCAGATGAAGAATCTGAGACTCAAAGAGGTAAAATAACGTGCCCAAGGCTCAGGAATGGAAGGTTGGAACACAAAAATCTTCTTTCTGACTTTGAGGTCTTGTTTTTGACCACTATGCATTGAAATACCAATGCATTTGATCTTCATAATAAGCCTATTTATTGTCCCACTTAACAGATGAGAAAACTGAGGGTCAGAATTCAGTACGTGGTCAAGAGTTACTTTCATCTATGGAGTGGCCCCACACAAAATGAAATGAAGCCCTTCTCCTTCAAATCACCCTTTCCAATTGACTCCATGCTGCTCACAATAAAACTTTCTTACGAAGTCATTATCCTTTACTATCTTTATTTATCTTCAAATAATTTATTTGAATAAAAAAAGAATAAAACAAAACAATCAAAAACTATGTCTCATTCTTACGATAATCTAGAAAGAGTAGCTCTGGTTGGAAGTACAGAAAAGTGAGCCCTCAGTTATTTTAGGCCCATCCAGTAGCCTCCATACACCTTCTCCCTGCGGACTCGAAGCAGCATATGGCTGTTCTTTTTGCAGTTCAGGCTCCTCTGTTTGCTCTGAACCTCTAGGTTACAGTACGTTTTGTAATCACTAATAAGGACCACCTGCCTCTTGAGAGATTCAGCCTCACAAAACGGAGAAGCCTAATTGTTCAAAGTCACTCTCAGGTAGACAATATGCCCTTCATGTGTGGACTGAGATTACTGAATAAAAAACCGAAATCAAAATAAACAGTTCTACTAACTCATTGTCATCGCTAAATTAAGAACATATGTTAGTGCCATAAAAAAGAAAAAAAAATATTTAGAACAATGAAGACAATGCTTTTGAGGAAATAAAACACCTCATGATTTTCCAGGGGAAAAAAAAAAGAATAACCTACTTTTACAATTTCTTTCACTCCACTAAGATATATTCAGGGCAAATTTATTGCACTCATATATGCATAATCATGCACACTCTGTGCACAAACTTAGCCTATGGTTGAATTCAGTCAGAAAAACTGGCTCTTTGAAAATAAGCCGAATTCAATCCAATAACTGGCTGATAAATGCTTACCATTGAGAGTGTGAAATCTATTGCAAATCTGGTTTAAGAGAATAAGAAGGGATGGAGTACATGGGGAAGAGTGCCTTCCCCTGCCATCATCACAACCCCCGCCAGCAGTCAGGCCAGATTCGGGGCCTGTCTCTGGGCTGCAGGTGCAAAACCACGGACATACCTTCATCTGTGGCCTTCCCTAGAATTGTTGGTTTGAGTGTCTATCTATCCTTCCAGTCTGCAAGCGCCCTGAGAGCACAGTTCACATTTTCACTCTAATCCCAATACTTAGCATGCAGATGTGCACAGAATGAATTTATCCAACCCATTCAAAAATAACTACCTAAGTGACAATATCTAGCCACAGGCTACCATAGGAAATGAAACTACATACTTATATTAAATAAAGTTTACTTTGTAAGTGCAGATAGATTTGCTAAAGTATTAAGGCCAATATTAAAGGCAGGCAATGGGCTATAGGGACAAATGGTCCCCATTTTAAGTGAACATATTCTGAACTTGCTAAAGCAAACTGAAGTGCCTCTTCTGACAGAATCTTCACTTCTCTACTCACCACACTCATTCTCAGATCTCCCACTGACCACACAGAATCACGAGACACTGGATTAATAATAGGTAATGTTTATGGATGTCATGTGTGCCAGGCCCTGGACTAACTGCTTTACTGTATTATTTCATTTAATTCTTATTACAACCGTCTAAGGTAGGTGCTATTAATGTTTCTACTTTATAGATGACAAAACTGGGCAAAGCATTTGTTTGGTGCCTTGCCTAAGATCTAAGAAGAACTTGAGTAAATCTGTCACTTTCCAAGGAACCCCTACTCCACCTTCAAACAGATGACTAATCCTGTTCCCAAGGAGAAACATTTTGTTTGTCCTGATAAAATTCAGAATTCAACCCTTGACGTATGACCTCTCTTCACAAACTAATTCACTCTCTTCTGAGAGTTGATTCTCTCTGTTTCAGTAAAGCTAGCATGGCTATGTAGTTATAAACGATCATAATCATGCATGAGAAATAATTCTTACAAATCGTTTTGATATATTTTATGAGCAATAACACAATAATAAACATAAAACTTTTCATGCACCGTAAATGTACATAAAAGAGCAGCTTGAGATTCAACATAAAGTTTTATAATAAATATATATATAGAGAGAGATGTGTGTGTGTGTGTACGTGCGCTGGTGTGTATAATTATTTTAGGTATCTTCATATTATATATTAATGCACATATTTTTCAACCATTGAACTTTGTTATTTAAATCCTTAATCATAAGAATATAGTAAGCAGTTTGGCATTCATAAAACTCAGATAAAAAGTAGCTTCCCTATTTTAACCCTTATCAAATTTTCTTTGTTGTGTTTAATTATTTTATTTCACAGAGGTCCACTGTCAAAAGGGCTTTTGCCAAGAAGCAACTGATTTTCAGATTGGCATCAATAACCCACAAAGCTATCAAAGCTTTGTTTCCATAAGTTTGGGTTGCAGGACAAGGGATAAGTTTTCATCAGGCTGCTACATGTAGTAAGGTGTAGATACATGGTCTTACGAAGTACAACCATAGTTGCAAATATGAGCTGTCTTTGTGCATTATTGAAAGCAGAACTGTGATAATTATCAGGAAGCCATTACGGAAACAATAAATCATAAATATCCTAGTTTTCTTATTTCTCATTATCTGCTTTTCTGAGAACTATGGTGACTGGTGCTGCATAAACATAGCACTTCAGGGGCTATATTTGGACATACAGAGGTGAAAAATGTATTAAAAACACCAAATTGATGTCTTTTGAATGGGTTCAAACACAAGAAAGTACATACACACGTGTAAAACACACAAGGCAAGAATAATCTCTCTCCCCACCCTCATGTATGTCATAAGAGTTTACCTTCCAGCTAGGATAAGCTGTAGTTGGGAAATGAAATTAATTATTCATTTAAGAAATGAACTCAGCTCTCACAGTGTTATGGTAGCTTTGAGAATCAAGAAGAGGAGGTACTTTTACTAGAGGAAGGAGTGAAATACACAATAGAACAATATAACAGTAGAAGAGTATGTTTCTGGTTTATCAGACACATTTTAAAAGCGCCTCACTGCCTACAGGGGAAACACTGCTGCTGTAGTGATTCCTCGGCCACTCAGTTCCTGTAAACAGTCCAATGTTACAGATGTATGAGAGAATGTATTACGAACATTAATGTTCATGTATGAAGGAACTCTGATCCTTAGTTGCGACCACAGAGCACACTCCTTGTTTGTCTAGACCAGAAGGAGCCGGCGTGCATAGAGATGGCACCACAAGCTGTTAAATTTTGAAATGATTCCTTACCCCGTGATAAGCAGATGCTTCTCCAACCACTCCTGTGCCCTCCTCACGCAGCCACTGCCTGCCCTCTGCCCTGTGACTTCCCGGGCCTCCCTATCCGTCAAGTTCAGGATGGGCTTCCTGCTCTGGAGCCCCTTATGATTAGTGGGTGCTGGTAACAGACAGCGCCCCCCAGTGCCCCCAAAGACCCCTTCCCTAGGATAGCCCCTCTGGAGGGCAGCTAGACTCATCTGACAGAGCTCCTCCAGCCGTTATCCTACGTGCCAGCCCCACCTGGTCCCAGCAGGAGGAGACAGAGCCTCAGGTGATGGTGACAGCATGACACTGGGCAGGCAGATGACCAACTGCCTTTGGCACCAGCCCCAGGCTCTGCGACCTCGCTGCCCTGCGACCTCGCTTCCAGCTGGGCTCTCCAAGTTCTCCTCAGGTGGCCACTTGTAGGAACTGCAAAATCTGTGGGCCTTGGGCCTTCGTGGCTCTCCAGGGGGACAGGGACAGCTGGCAGCCCTAAGGGCTGTTAAAAAACTGAACATCTCTTTTGGGTACATTAACTTTCTCTGATGTTGTGATTCAAAGAGGTAATGTAAGTACAGATCATGATTGACTTCCAACCAGCAGACGTAGCTGCAAGATCTCAACTTATGATGTGGCAAAGGTGAAGCACACTTATTAAGCACCGACTTTGTCATTCATGGCACAGTTTGTCACCCCTCCCCCCAAAACACACACATACACACACACTGTGCAAAGGTTTGAACAACTGAGCCTTTCAGAAAAGTATAAAGTTTCCCTAAATGTATATTTAGTCACTTAAAAGAAAATGAGATCTTTCATTAAATCCCTACAGAGAGTAAATATCTCGACAGACATTTAAGACTTCTCATAACATTTTAAAGTTGAAGAAGGATCAAATCATACATATTCTGAAAATACGTTTACAAGAAGATCAATTCTAACAAATGTTATATTATACACTTAAAAGTAAAGCGTCTCTCCTTGAGAACAATATACATAAAGTATAAGTTTATATTGATACTTGCTTTTAGATGAAGCTGATTGGTCCAGTGCCCAATGATTTTGTATTCTGTACTTTTGTTGCTTATTTGATACTGGAAGATATCATAACGACCAGGAGCGTCTCCATTTTCATTAAAAGTGACCGGTGTCCCAGCACTACCTATAAATGTTTAGAAAACAATGTTAACTTTTCAGTGAGATAGACCACTGGGCTTATTTCTCTCTAAGAAAAAAATGGTAGATAAAAAAATATTGTGCATAGTAAGAGATATGAAGCTAATAATCCATACAAGGTCATTCTTGGTAGCATAATATCTGACATGAAAAGAAGCCCAGACATACTTTCAGGAAGAAGATGTGCTTCATTACGCACATTAGAAAGTAAATGATGAGAATCCAAGTTAGGTGACAAACGTAACAGTTAAATAAATAAAAGTTGATAGGCTGGACAGCCAATAGTGGCTACGGAGAATGGCAGTTAATAGAGAAGAGTGTAAGCGCCTTGAAGCATAACAGCTATTGTACAATATGAACTATGAACAGCAGTTCAAAATGTGGCAGGAGAACGTCGCAGCCAGATTCCCTAGAGTTTTACTTTATTCTGACTTGAACTCCACTCGGAAGCAACTGCCGTATTCGATGTCTCTTCTAAGCCTCTGCTTTTGCTACCTCTGCCCAAGAGTCTATCCATGTGGGCTACGTTTAGGATCCTCTCAGTGGGTGAGGCAGTGGTCGCTGGGAAGTCCCAACTCCACTCAGATCATAAAAGTTCCCTCAATTCACTGTGATAGTGCAATACTGGTGGAGCAGCAGGATGCAAGAAATGTCATCTTTCTAACCTTCCATTTCTCCCAGAAGCTTTCATCTTTTTCTCTTAATAGCTTCTGCTCACTTTTACTTTCTCTCTCATTAACTTTTACATAATCACAGGTTTTAAGAGTAGAAAGGGATCACTACCCACAATGTTTTCTTGTTCCATCTATAGCCTCACTTTCTATATAGAATTTCCTTTTCTCTACTAGCCTTTGGAGGCTGCCCACAGCCCACACCTTCATCTTCTTGCCTTACTCTTTACTATCTTGACAAATTCACCTGACGTCAATCCCTTTTCTTTGTGCCAATCTTCTCTCTGCAGGTTCCCTTCCCTGAATTTCTTCTCACCGTATACCGGATTTAATTTCTATACTATACTAGAAACTGTCCCCTTCTTGCGATCTCTTTTCTATATTTTACTCCCCCAAAATATATACTACTAATAGTTTTACATGTCAACTCTATATATTTCCATCTTACAATGAGTTCCTTATTCTACTTGTGGACTTTTAAACTAAAACCAATAATCACAAAAGTCTAAAGCATTCCTCTTTGGAATCTTCCTAAAATTTGAATGCAGTGTGAAGCCTCTGATGAGATGCCTGGTATCTGCAAAAAAACTGCTAAGGACACAAGAGATGGCACAGCATGGAGGAAAGAGCACTGTTTTGAGAGTCAAGAGCTGCACATTCATGCTCACTTTGCTTCTGCATTTATTTTCACAACTTATGTACTCTCTTTTCTTCACTTGTCACATATGGACTTAAACAATAAAGATGAACATATTTTGAAGTCTCAAAAGATCTATATGCATTTAAATTATTATTACTAGTTCACATGGGAAATGACTTTATATATAAATCAAGAAAGAAATAGGGAATTAGAGAAAAAAATAGGAGCTCTCCAATCAACCACTATCTTAACTACTCCTTAGACACTCAAGTGGAAACCCATGTGCTGTAACTGATCAAAACCTTTTCTAACTCCAAGTGAACGTGAGCAGGTTGACTTTTAAATCCTCATATTCCTCATCTGTAAAATGGGAGTAATAATAACACTCACAGAGTTGCTATGAAAATTAAACAAATGCAAAGAACAATGCATGTGGTAATTAAATATGATGATGATGATGATGATTCACCCCATATGTATTCTCAGTACAATGCAGAGTAATAGGATATTAAACATTCTTTAAGTAATATCTAGACAAAGGATTATGGAAATTCAATGGGTAAGAGACTACTGGATGGAAAAATACACATCAGTTATGAATTTCACATTAACATCATCAACAAGTCCTGACATTTACATACCATTTCAAAATTCTGATGTCATATACTCCATGAATAAAGTATTATTTACTTTACTAACTACATTCCCCAATGTTGTCATATTCCTCACTGAATAGCTCCTTATCTCCTACAACAGCATCCCAATCTTTTTTACCATAATGATACCCAGGCTAGGAGAATGTCACTTGTGTAACACATTCTCATGAATGTACTCTTGAGTTATATATAATTCTTAGTGTGCTAGCTGTTTCTATATCTCTTTTCTCCAACTCAAGAAGGTATACTGGAAAGCAAGCTAATGAGAGCTGTATTATCACAAACATAATTGTCCAACTTGGATGCTTCAATATAATTATTAATAGCAAGTTACACTAAATTTGGCATTGCACCAAGAGGCAATATACTAAAGTATACATACTATATATAAAAGTATAATATACTAGAAATGTGGGTTTGGGGGCCAGATCATCACACTCAAACCCCAGCTCTGGCACTTATTAGGTAGATGATCTCAGGTGAGTTCCTTGATCTGTCTGTTCCTCACTTGGCTCATCTTTAAAATGGGCTAATTGTAATTCCCATCTCAGAGGGATATGAGGATTAAATGAATCAATATACAGAAAACATTCAGTAAATAGTAAGCATTGTATAAATATTAACTATTATTTCCTTTATTGTTTTATGGCAGTGCTGTGTTTGAGATCCAGGGTCTATATGAGCGCGTAAGAACCTCTCAGTGAGCATGTGTGGCTTTTCTGGAGTCACCCTTTCTAATCCTTGTTCTCCTCTACTAATACAAAGCCAAATATACCTAAAATCCAGTTCTTTAAATTCACCATGCTTTTTCTCACGATCCTGTTTCGCATGTTATTTTCTATAAGTTCACTTCCTCCTTTTTCCTAACCTTTCTTCTCTATATAATTCCTTCAAGATGTGTCTTAAAGGCACACCTTTAAGGATCCTTACCTTCTAAATCTGGAGCAGGGACCCAAGTGCCTCTTCGTGTCCTGTCCTTCTCTATCATGGCACTCACTGCTCTCTGTACACTTGTACTATCCATCCCCATTCCTGATCAAAACATTCATTCAACAGATATTTATTGAGAGCCTATTACATGCTCAATACTGGGTGGACCCTCTGCCTTCCTCACAAGACCGTGGTCTCCTTAATAAAGGCAGAGTGCATTTCTTATCTTTGTGGGCATGGCACCGAAGACTGCTTGATATTGAGTGTGCAATCAATAAATTACAGTAGAGCATGAAAGAGGCATCCACAAACGATTCCAAGCAAATCCACATTCAGCTTCTTCATAGCATTATGAACTTCGCTTATATCAGCTCTCATCTTTTATGTTCACAAATGAAGGGACCGAATCAGTCCCTTTTACACTGTTATCAGTGTGATGTTAGAAACCACTCTTGCAACTTGTTTTACTAATCTGATTTCTGATCTTGGGCTAGGCTTGCAGTCGAATTACTTCAACCCTTTCAACAAAGAACTGATTCAATTGCATATTGGCTTATCTCAAATAATTGCCCTGGTACTGTGGTCTATGTAACAAAGAACACCCTTGAGTAACCACGAGAGGCTATGTCGTTTATTAATTTCAACAAGTAGAAATTTGAATGATCACCCTTTGTACTGAAACTGGGCACCCTGAAAGACAGAATTAAGCAGCATTTTGTCTAGAAAAAAACTTGAAATGACAAACGTCTCGATATATCCATCAATGTATTATGGTTTACTAACAACACAAGTAAGAAATATAATTATATTTTGTTAGGCTAAATTCATATATATATAGTAAATTATGTTCCAGCAAGTTTTCTTGTGTTTCTTTCCATCCTAGACTTTAGTTATTTCAGAAATTTTTATGTGCACTAATTTTTACATACTCTTTAATCAATGTGGGTTAGTGGAGAAATGGAAACAAACAACATGGAGGTGGAGGTAACTTTTACTAGTCAGATACTGCTCTCAGAGTCTATATATCACTTTGGATATTTTCTGTTTAATATGAAATGCATGGAAAAAACTGTATTTTCGTTACTAGGCATGTCAAGCACTCCAACGTGCTTTTGTAGGAAAAATGACCTATCCAATGAAGATTTTAGTTGAAAATACTGGCTCTGTTGAATATTGTCCTGGGGAAGATTATGAGCTTGGGATTCAGGGACTGGCGTTTGCTTTCTGGCTCTGCCAGTTCCCTGTGTAATCTGGGCAAGTTACTCTCCAAAAACCTGTTTTGTCAACTGTCAAGAGAACATTATAACCCCAACCTCCCTGGGCTATTACAAGGGCTGCATGAGACGATGCATGTGAAGCACTTAGTATGTGACTGGCACACGACAGGCGTGCAATATGTGAAAACTATCATCATCATTATCCATTCTCTGCCTACACTTATGCTCCCTTGATCTACATTTTCTTGTTTCCACAATACAAAAGGCAATGCAAGAGTAATTCATTCACCTTTATGTGCAAGTATTATATATAAATATATTTATAAGTGTAAGCCACTCAGTGTATTGTCATATTTATTACTTTCATTTCTCTTTCTTGCTACAAAACTATCCCTTTTCCTTCTCATAACCACCTGTGCTATTGGGTAAGCAGGAAAAAATAAGAAAGGTAAAAATAAAATCAGTTAATTTAGTAATTTTTAGCACCCTTCAAAGAAGAATGAATATATGTGATTGAAGTCATTGACCAAATGCCATAGGAAATAGCGACTTTCAACAGAATCTCAATTATTCATGCTCTCCCTTATCCAATTTATTTTTATCAAGTATTCATTACAACAATAAACAGAGCTATATATTTGACTTAGAATCATATGATCATTTATGTAGGAATCAGATTACTCTTACATATCTCAGTTACTTAGCCTTTGTTCACTGAAAACTTCAGCATTTGGTGCACTGTATTCCCTTCCACCCATATTCCTGTTGTCATTTCTAGTGGCTTCATCACACACCTGAATGACTCAGCATCCTGGCCTCTACATTAGCTGACTTTCACACTTTCACATGCATTTCACCCACCACTAACATGATCAGAATCTAAAATCAGTAACTACATCATCTCTCAAATTTTGTTCTCTGGATACCACCTTCTTCCCCCACTGCAACAATTCTATGAGCCCCTAAATATACTGATTCCTTTATTACCCCAGTTTCTCAGCGTATTTCACCCCCATGATAGTTTCTCTTCCCTCCTAGCCTTGCATAGGTTCTATGATGTTCCTTCCAAATGCCTTCTGTCCATTTATACTCCCCTCTCTGTCTGATTTTATTCCTCTACCAAAACACTCATGATTGAACTCAATTGTACATCTTCTTTTCTTCTACTCAAGCAGCTGAATATTGTTTGAAAAAGTCATAAAACTTTACTGCCTGGCAAGGCCAGGACTAGATTGAAGTATGTGAGATGGCCTGGGCGTGACTGAGAGTGGGTGCCTCCCTAAATTCTGCTCATTAGGTGCCCCACTGCTTCATCTAGTCCCGACCCTGCTCTCTGGTCTTACCTTAAATTCATGACCTCAGCTTCCAATGTGTAGTCAACACTGCTTTCTGATTCTACCATACTTTCCCAGTGAATCCACTTCCCCCACTTCTGGATGACTAACTGTTTCATGTCGCACACATCCAACATTCTCCTCCCGGTCGCTTCAGCTTGTCTCAGAGTTTCTCATGGAGGAAAAGCAGCAATAGGACAAAGACTTCCTCCTCACTCCCCAACAAAGCCTACCTGCATCTATGCTCATATGATCGCTTCCCTCCTGCTGAAACACACGTCCCTCATCCAATCAAAGGCATATTCCTCCCCTAGTGCTAGGACCCCCCTTCACTCTCATTCTCTGTGCACTTTGTCTCACAGTTCTCTTCTTTCTTTTACATCAGCAGATTTAGACTGTCTGCAGTGGTCCCTTCAGTTTACAACTGAGTTCTCATAGCTCTCATCTTAAAAAAAAAAAAAAAAAAAGCAAGCAAACAAATCCCATTACTAACCCCACTGCCTCATTTATCCACTCTGCTTAGCAGTAAAATAAAGCTTTTTGAGTGAGCTGTCCTCACTCTGTTTTCTTACTTCCCATTAACACATCAGACCATGTTAATTCTAAATGTAACTTCATACCTCCACTGATGAGTCTCAAATGTATACACCTAGCCCTGAGTGCAGACTTACCAATTACCTGTATCTCTACTTGGTTGTTTGATAACCATCTTACTCTTTACATATCCAGACACAACAGTCCTCACTCAAAATATGTTCCGCACAGTCTTTTTCCTTTTAGTAAGGAACTGAGGACTGTCTATCCATTCAATCAATTCAAAAACCTAAGTTAAAACCCCATATATAAGTGTAAAACACAAAGAGTGAACGTAAACTATGGACTTTAGCTAATAGCAATGTATATCAATATTGGTTCATTAATTGTAACGAATGTACTACATTAATACAAAACATTAATAACTGGAGAAACTGTGTGTGTGGAAGTGTGGAATATGGGAACCTTCTGTACTATCTGCTCAATTTTTCTGTAAATATAAAGTTGTTCTTCAAAGAAGTTTTAAAAAGTAAAAGAAATAAGAAAATTATTTTCATTAAAGCATTTGTGTAACCCAATATATGCAAAGCATTATGACATCAAAATGTAACCAATATACAAACATTAATGAGATACTTTACACTTTTTTATATATCACATCTTCAAACTCCTGTGTATACCTTAGACTCACAGATAATTGCTGTTTGGACTAGCTGTATTTCCAAAGCTCAATAGCCATCCCTATTTAATAGTGCAGGCCTAAAAGACTAATGATTTCAGCAGTTATTGCTCTAACCCTCCAGTCACTGGGGAAGAAGTCCACGGCTGAGCCTTTCTGATCTGGCCTCCACTTCAATTTCAACTGGACCGACTCCCCACCCCCGCCTTCAATAGTTTCTCCCCTACAAAGGTGTGGATTCATCCAAGTCTGACCCATGGCTCAGTGGATGCCAGAACTGGAGAAAAGATCCTAAAATAAAATTCAAACTGCCCCAGTGGTAAAAACAAACAAACAGCCCACATCTAAGACATTAACAGGTCCTGTCTCCAAAACATATCCAGAATTTCCTCATTCTCTCCATTTCCTCTTCTCTGCACTGGTCCAAGCTACTGTGATCTCTCCCTGAACTCCTAGCCCATATCTATGTTCACAGTGGTGAACAACAATCCACTGTCCGTCCTGCGGCCAGAGTGATACTCTGAAACACACATCAAGTCAGATGGCTTCTCTCCCTAAAATCATGCAGTGCCTTCCCATTTCACTAAAATAAAACATAAAGTGTTTATCATGGCCCTTAAGGCCTTGTTAATTCTCCAGTCACTTGTTTCTATACTTCATCCACCCCGGGATCCTTCTGTTCCTCAAACACATGACGTTTGCTCTATTTCAGTACTTTGGTGTTTCTTGTTCTCTCTCTCCTTCTCTCTTTCTCCAATGCTCTTCCCACCTGGATCTTTGCATGGCCCGGCTCCTTCTCATCATTTAACACATACACACTACGAAATACAAAATAGATAACGAACAAGGACCTACTGCATAGCACAGGGAACTATACTCAATATTTTGTAATAACCTGTAAGGGATAAGAATCTGAAATGGTTTTCTTTATCTGATTATTTTAGTGTGTGAAACAAATAGGACAAGGAATGCAGTTGAATGGCATTTCTAATTCTCTCAGCCAACCCTCCTTCTTGATTTTTCCATCAAGAAACTGAACTGACGGGCTTCCCTGGTGGTGCAGTGGTTGAGAGTCTGCCTGCTGATGCAGGGGACATGGGTTCGTGCCCCAGTCCGGGAAGATCCCACCTGCGGTGGAGCGGCTGGGCCCGTGAGCCATGGCCACTAAGAAGAAACAGAACTGACAATTGTACTTTCTCTTCTGGAAATGTCTTTATGATCTTGCCTTAAAGGTGTTTTAAGAATGAAAAGTGTCATTATCAGGAATGAATAGCACAATTTGAGAAGTAGAAATACAACCTTAACTGTACTGATGGTACTCAAATAAGCTGATTGAACATTTAAAATAAGAAAAAAACCATTATTTAGTGATACACATTTCAGGGAAGCAGATGAATTAAGAGGTTTAAATAAAATCTCTTATAAGAAAAGTGACCAAAGAGATGATAAGAATATCAAATGTTTGTTTAAAGGAAAGAAATGCAAAAGAATATGTAATAATTAGGCAATATTAAGTAATACATTTTAAGAGGAATTTGGAAACAAACCGAAATGTGTTGCAATCCTCAGATCTCAGTATATTTTCATTCCCTGACAGAAAACCTCTTTTTATCTAGAGCAAGTTAAGCCTTTTATTGTTTCTTTCGTGGGGGTATTTAATACCTTATAGATATTTATTTGTATATATGACTTCCATTATAAGTTTTAATTAATCATTAATCATTGTATTTCTAAGAGTGCTACATTTATGAGTACATTTATGAAAGTGTGTATGTGAGTGTGTGTGTGTACATATATTCTTGCTTTTTCAAATTGCTGTGTACCAGGAGGAGGTCTCTGACTATCTAGTCCAATGTGTTGCTGGAAAAGAAAAAAAGATGCTTTTACCATCTGGATTTAAACTTGTCAAATTTATTAATTTTTATAATGAATGCTTACTAAGAAGTTTAAAATTTTGCTTTCGACATTCACATTTTTAATTTACCCACAGTTGACTTATGGTGTGAGGTCAGTATACAACTTCACCTCTTTCCTATATTGATTATCATTTTTTCAGCACTACTCCCCTTTTCTGAATGACTGGACAGATGCTTCTCTTTTATACCTGTTACATAGAGAATGTGTCTTTTTCTGGCCTTTCCCTCCTATTCCATTAATTCATTTGTCTCTCTTTGACCCAACATCATACTGTATAAATTACTAAAGTTCCATAATAAGACTGATAATGGTATGTCAAGTCCCCACTCCCTATTCTTCTTTCTCAGAAGTATTCTGACTTGTCTTTGCTTTAGACTCTTCTGTACACAATGTAGAACCATCTTTTTAAGTTCCCTGAACAATCCTATTTAGATTATGATTGGAAAAATATATAATATCTATAAATCAATTGGGGAAGATTTGATATCTTTATAATATCTTCCTATCCATGAGCATAAGTTGTCTCTCGGTTGTTTGGATCTTCTTTTGCAAGATCTAATGTAGTCTTATAGTTTTCTTTCCACAGCACTTAACCATTTTTTGTAGACTTACTCCTAGGTAATTAATATTCTCTGATGCCATTGTAAATGGTGGCCTAAATTATATTATCTACTACTCTGCTGCTAGTATAGAGAATTCAGCTGAAGGTTGTTTTCTTGCTTGTTTGCTTTTGTTTTGTTTTGTATTAGTCTTTTATCCAGTCCAGAGGTGATTCTGTCACCCAGGGGTATTTAGCAATGTATGGAGACATTTTTGGATTTTGCCGCTGGGGGGGTGCAACTACTGGTGACTTGTGCAAGAGGCCAGGGTGCTACTAAACATTCTACAATGCACAGGACATCCACCTCCAATAAAGAATTATCTAGTTCAAAATGTCAGTAGTTTTAAGGTTGAAAAACCCTTGTGAAACTCTTTTTATTATACTTAAGGATTTATCTCTATAAATTCTTAAAATTTCTTTAATTTCTATGTAAAGAATCATGTTAACTGCACATAATTACAATTTCATTTTCTCCTTAACAATTCTTATGCCTCCAATCTTTTTCTTTCTTCTTTTTTTTTTTTCGGTACGCGGGCCTCTCACTGCTGTGGCCTCTCCCGTTGTGCAGCACAGGCTCCGGATGCGCAGGCTCAGCAGCCGTGGCTCACGGGCCCAGCCTCTCCGTGGCATGTGGTATCTTCCCGGACCGGGGCACAAACCCGTGTCCCCTGCATCGGCAGGCAGACCCTCAACCACTGCGCCACCAGGGAAGCCCTCTTTCTTCTTTTTTTATTGCACTATCTAGGACCTTCAATGCAATTTTGACATGAAGTCGCAATAGTGGACATCTTTATACTTCTTCTAACTTTTGAAGAATATTTCCCACGTTCTTCATTTAGGATTATGTTTGATCTAGGCATTTTATAGGTGTTTCTTATCAGTTTAAGAAAGTCCCTTTTATCCTACATGTACTAGTTTTTTTTTATCATGAGTATATTTTTAGTGTTAGTAATGTATTTTATACATCTTTTGAGACAAAATATTTTTCTTTTAATCTATTACTATAGTGAGTTACATTTATACATTTTTCAGTTATGTCATGGAAGCTTGGGATGGATCCAACTTGGTTTCAATATTTTTTGTACTGCTGGATTCAATCAGTTAATATTTTGTTTAGAATCTTTATATTCATACTCATAAGTGAGATGGAACTGTAATTTTCTTTCTTATAATTTCCTTTTTGTTTTGGTTCCAGGGTTATACTGGACACATAGAATAAATTGGAAAATAATCCTTTTTTTCTTTTCTCTGCAAGAGTTTGTATAAAATTGTAATAATATCTTCCTTGAAAGTTTTATAGAACTCACCTGGAATTACCCCAGATACCATCAAGAGAGTGAATAAATCAATTGTGGCATATGGAATATTTACACAATGGAATATTATACTGCAGTCAAAATGAATGAACTACAGAGACAGCCATAAATCTGGATGAATCTTAGCAATATAACATTAAGTGAAAAAAGAAAGTACCAAATATACATTTTACAAAGGTATAAATGATTAAAATTTTAAAAATTTGTGTGCTTTTTTGGGAATACATATGCAAGACAAATCTATTTTAAAAGGTAGGAGTGTTGACTGTTTGGGAGTGATGTGAGGATGGGTTGGTGATGGAAATACATGTTTGGATACAGCTTTTTATCACAATCCTAGTTTTGAGGGACAGGGGAGTATTTTCATAGATGCTTATTACATTCTTTGAAATAACCAAATAACTAAATAACTAATTAAATAGATGAAAATGGACCTTGCATAGAACAATTATGAGCATGTGTCACTAGCCAAGGAACCAAGAGGAGAAAAGAGAAAAAGAGAGACAGAGAGAAGGGAGAGAGGGAGGAAGAAAGGAAGTAAGGAAGCAGAATGAAGAAAAGGGAGGAAAAAATGAATAAAAAAAGAAAAGAGAAATATATTTAAAATTATAAAATAGCTCTGCTATTATGCCCTTGGAGAATACAAATACTCCCTGAGGGTCTATGAACCCAAACAAAATAGGTCACAAACAGAACTAGTCAAGCTTCTGTAAGAATTCCCAGTTTATAAAATATAATGTCTGGGATTAGAATTACATTATATTTTTAAGCCAAAAAGCTTAATTCACTTTTTATTATGAAGATTTCCCTGAAGAGTAAAATAAAGCTAAAATTCACCTCTCACCAGTTGAGTTATTACTTCATTTCTTGCTCAATATCAGATTGTTCTTTTATCTTGGGTTATGCATGCCTTTGTAATAATTCATGTTTGAAATATCATTAAACATACAGTCTTTCAATATGGTTTGGAATTAATATTTTGTTAATATTTGCAAAATTACAGTAAGCCAATCAAATACAGATAATTTTATAGGAACAAATGTCAAAGTGTCTAAAGAAATGGATAAAATATCAAACTAGAGAGATCTACTCGTTTCTGACAATAATTTATATATTGAATTAAAAAGGATACCAAATCATTTATTTATAATGGATCTGATTTTCTGTAATTACACAAACTGTCAATGTATATTATGCCACTGTGATAAATGTGACTTGTCTATGTTCCCATGGTGATTTGAGGTGTTTCTATTCTACACTGCATGCATAACAATTTGGAGCACAATCAAAAGAAACACTGAAATATGTAAGTAAAAAAACCATCATAACTTTTTTTAAAAAGTGTAGTTTGACTTTCACATATCCCTTTTAGAGGCTGATCCATTAAATGGATGAGAACAATAACTATTAAATAATATATTTTATTTCAAATATATATAAAATACTTACAAAAATTATTTTCTGCCAAAAATAAAATATGAATGATTACCATAAACTAGAACTCTCAATTCATATTCTCTGACCACTATTCAAGAAACTGAAATTTTTAACTAAAGCTTTAAAGAGAGTAAAATGTTAAAGTAAGACTAAGGAAGATAAACATCAAAAACTCCTAAAGATTTAGAAAAAACAATTAAGTGCTCATGTTAATTAATCCTTGAGTCAAAGAGAACTAAAAGTAAAATTATAGAGTACTATTTAACAGATACTAATATATTTCAAAACTAGAAGATATGGTCAAGCCTGTCCTCAGAGAGAAATTTAAAGAATTGAGGTTAAAAAGCACATGAAAAGATGCTCAACATCACTAATTATTAAAGAAATGCAAATCAAAACTACAAGGAGGTATCACCTCACCGGTCAGAATGACCATCATCAAAAAATCTACAAACAACAAATGCTGGAGAGGGTGTGGAGAAAAGAGAACCCTCCTACACCTGTTGGTGGGAATGCAAACTGGTACAGCCACTATGGAGAACAGTATGGAGGTTCCTTAAAAAACTGAAAATAGAGCTACCATATGATCCAGCAATCCCACTCCTGGGCACATATCTGGAGGAAACCATAATTCAAAGAGATACATGCACCCCAATGTTCACTGCAGCACTATTTATAATAGCCAGGACATGAAAGCAACCTAATGTCCATCAACAGAGGAATGGATAAAGATGTGGTACATATAAACAATGGAATATTACTCAGCCATAAAAAGAACAAAATAATGCCATTTGCAGCAACATGGATGGACCTAGAGATTCTCATACTGAGTGAAGTCAGACAGAAAAAGACAAATATCATATGATATCGCTTATATGTTGAATCATAAAAAAGGCTACAAATGAACTTATCTACAAAACCAAAATAGAGTTACAGATGTAGAAAATAAACTATGGTTACCGGGGGGTAAGAGGGGGAGGGAGGGATAAACTGGAAGATTAGGATTGACACATACGCACTACTATATATGAAATAGATAACTAATGACAATCTGCTGTATAGCACAGGGAACTCTACTCAATACTCTGTAATGGCTTATGTGGGAAAAGAATCTAAAAAAGAGCAGATATATGTATTTGTATAACAAATTCACTTTGCTGTACACCTGAAACTAACACAACATTGTAAATCAATTATATCCCAATAAAAATTTTAAAAAAAGAAATGAGGGCCTCCCTGGTGGCGCAGTGGTTGAGAGTCCGCCTGCCGATGCAGGGGATACGGGTTCGTGTCCCGGTCTGGGAGGATCCCATATGCCGCGGAGCGGCTGGGCCCGTGAGCCATGGCCGCTGAGCCTGCGCATCCGGAGCCTGTGCTCCGCAACGGGAGAGGCCACAACAGTGAGAGGCCCGCGTACCGCAAAAAAAAAAAAAAAAAAAAAAAAAAAAAAAAAAAAAAAAAAAAAAAAGAAATGAAAGTTTTTATTGTTGCACACGACCTAGATGTATTTATAGAAAAAGATCTTTATAATCTTGAAATGATAAATGGCTTTTTAAGCATGACATCAAGTAAAAACTACTAAGGAAATAATAATTTTAACAACATAAAATTTAAAGTTTCTGACTATCAAACAAATTATTTTTTTAATAAAAATAGAAACAATGTAAACATATGTCAATCAAGGCATGGATAAATAATGACACATCCATACAATGGAATATAATGATGTAGCCATTAAAATTATAATATAAATAGTTATTATTAATATGGAGAGATTCCATGGTATACTTTTACTTTAAGAAGGATTACACACACCCACTAGGATGGCTATGTTTGTCAAAAATGGAAATTAACAAGTGTTTTTGAGAATGTGGAGAAATTGGAACCTTCATATACTGCTGGTGGGAACATAAAACAGTGTAGCCACTGTGGAAAAGGATTTGGTGATTCCTCAGAAAGTTTAACATAAAGTTACTGTATGATCCAGCAATTCCACTTCTAGGTATACGCCCAAGAGAACTGAAAACATGTTCACATAAAAACTTGTAGACACAGGTTTACAGCAGCATTATTCATAATAGCCAAAGAGTGGAAACAATCCTAAAGACACTAAATGATGAATGGAAAAATGCAATATGATATATTCATACACTATTCAGCTTTAAGAAGAATCATATGTGCTACAATATGCATGAACCTTGAAATCATTATGTTAAGTAAAGATGCCAGTCACAAAAGGTCATGTATGCTTCCATTTGTATGAAATATCCACAATAGGCAAATCCATAGAGTCAGAAAGTAGATTAGTGCTTGTCAGGGGCTGGATGGGGGACAAAATGGGGAGGTTCTGTTAATAGGCATGGAGTTTCTTTCTGGGGTGATGAAAACATTCTGGAATTATAGTGATGATGGTTATACAACCCTATGGACAAGCTAAAAACTTCTAAATTGTATAATTTAAAATGATGAATTTTATGGTGTGTGAATTATGTCTCAATTTTTTAAAATTACAGGTTAACATATAACATTATCTCATTTTATACTATATATGTATAATGTAGGTGGATGGATGGATAGATGGATGGATAATGGACATATGATAGATATAGATAGATAGATAGATAGATAGATATAGAATAGGATGTAAGTACATATTTTGAAAGATAAGCACCTAAAAAGTTATCTTTGGTCAGTGAAATGAAAACTGACCTACATTTTCTTCTTTATTATTTTCTCTATTTCATGAAATAAATGTCTTATTTTTATTAAAAAAACCAAAAACCAAAACCAAAAAACTATGTTTTCTTTATAATATAGTAAAGACCTGGAAGAAAAAAATAAGGTGTCTTTTGGTAAAAACTACACTTCATATCAATGGCTAAAACACACAAATATTAGCAGAGAGAGAAGTAGCTCTCAGAGTCTGCTGATAGCAATGTTCTGCCCTACACAACTGAGAAGTAATATGGGAGAGTCTGGTTCAGTTACTTTGATTCTGTAAAAAAAAAAAAAATTGCAGTTCACCAATGAGTTCAGTGCAGGTCAGTCGGGTAGCTTATCTCTGAGAAGATCCCCAATAGTATTCCTGCATTTTTGTCTAAAAAATGTTAGCACCTGAAAAAAACGGAGGTGTATGTTGAATAATTAATGATAGCTAACACTGACGTTTCTGAAGATTTTGATATTATACACTTTGGACCTGGGTCTGCAAATACTCGGAACTCTTGAATGACAAAATCTTTTTGGTTAAAATGAAAACAACTTTGCACTAAAACAAATGGTTGAGATAGTATTCATTACACTGATATTCTTGCATGATTTAATCTTAAATTTTGAAGACCTTTAAATAGCTAAAAACACATTTTTTTCCTAGAAAGCATTAGGAATTCTTAAGCTCCATATCCAAAAATAATGTGTATTAAAATAATAACTTCCTTTTAATAACTATGTGGTTCATAAGGAGTATCCATATTAACAAGGGATTTAAGTCTCCATTTTACAATTAGTTTAGTTTAGCCTTTACATCAATTACAAAAGAACAATCAATTTCTCATATGTTCTAGTACATGTATCAAAAGTATAGGAAAGAATAACACTGTATGTTTTAAATCTATGTTTATAAAAATTTCCTGGTATATTAATTATTATAGTTTTGTACTGGAATGCTATATAGAAATTAGTTTTAATTAGGAATAAATTTCTTGGTTCCATTTAAAAAGAGAAGTGGGTGTATTATTCATGATCATTAGAGAAACAATCTGTTGTCATTTTCAAGTTCTGTTTTATGGAAACACATTGGGTTAAAAAACTAATTAAGGAATTAAGAGCAAACAGAACTATTTTAAAGTGGTTCTAAATATGTCTGTGAACATAAAAAGTTAGTTCTCTGCCCAGGACATCAGCAGCTCTCTCTCTTTTTAACTGCTTCCCATTACTCAGGTCACAGCACCACAAAAAATATGTCCTAAGGAATATCTGACCCTACCTTGGGAATTTCCCTAGGCTTTGCCTATTTCCTCCTTTTCATTCATCAACTGACGGGTTTTCCTAATTCCACAAGCTGGGAATAGTTTCTCATTTTCCTTGTTACCTTTGCATTTCAAAACTCAGCTCCAGACTATTTAATCTCAGTGTTGATTTAGACCCCTATAGGGATCGGCCTCTCATATTTGCTACTGACTACAAGCTCCAAATTAGTATCACAGAGTGCTTTCTAACCTAACCTAGTCCTTCTAGTAGAACCTGGCCCTCATCAACTTTCCCTCCTTGGCCTTTCTGCCCTTCCAGGGCAATTGTACCTCATTGTTGTCTCCACTGACATCATCACCAACATCATCAACCAGTTTTGAGTCCTTAGTACTTGCTGAACATTGTGGATATACACAAACATAAGGTTACCCTTTACTTAAGTTGATCCATGAGATCTTAGTGATTTTATCTTTCTTTAAAGCAGTGTTGTTAATGTTGACTTTTAATGATGGAATGTTAAATAATGAACATGAGTGCCAGGATCAGACATCTATCCAAAGGGAGAAGGGTCTAGTGGTTGAAAGAGCAAAGGCTTTGGAATCAATTGTGCCATAGCTCATGGACCACTGAGAAAGTATCACTGCGTATGTTCCCTCTTCTGCATGAGGTGAATATCACTTACATCATAAGGTAGCTGGAGGATTAAAAGATATAACATTAAAAAAAAATCATATGTTAATAGTTATCATGGACCCCATCCCTCAGTGCCATGTCTATAAAAAAGTAGAATAAATCAATAACTTTGTTCAACCAAAAAATTAATTAACTAAAAATCCATTTCTCCCATTGATATAATCAGTTAAAGGTGTAAAAAATTAAACAAGTTGACATTTCATTTTTGTCAACATGAATTTCCATTTGAAAGGAGTTAATGCCTTATAGCTATTTATGTTCATAGTGGTGATTAATATCAAATTTCTGCATTTCACTCTATATTTAGGTAATTGAGAATTGATCTGTTGAATACCACCAAAATTATGAAAATGTAATAATCAAAAACATTAAACCCAACTAACCCTTTACTCTGAGCTTTGAAGACCAAGCTTCATGGAGGTTTAATGTAATTATTTGTTTCTGTGAATAAAACTAAAATTTCAGTACATTACAAAATATATTCTTTCAAAATTAAAATTTACACCAGATAAACTCTGAGGAATATATTTTTTATTTCCTGTTATGAATCTCACATTTAAAAAAAATACCTTTACCTAAGAACTCTGGCATATCACTAGAATTAGCATAGTAAGTAAAGTAGCATGTCAACATGCATAATACGTGTGATGTATGTGTTCATCACGTCACATACAGAGAGGAAAGTTGATCCCTTCATTGCACTGGATGACACTGGGATTACAGGGGCACCTTTTAGAATTCTAAATTAATGTCATTCAGCCTAACCATGAGTTGCTCACTCACTGTAATAATAACATGATTAAATAATTAATTTACTCCTATACTCAAATAATATTAGACTTCCTAAATACACACAAGCATTTACATACCATAAAGTCATAAAATCAGAGAGTCAGTGGTTATTAGGGGTTAGGGGGATGGGGGAAATGGGGAGGTGTTGGTCAAAGAGTACAAAGTTTCAGTTATGCAAGATTAATAAGTTGTAGAGATCTAATGTACAACATATGGCATTGAGTTAACAAGACTGCAAGAGTTGACTCTAATGTAAACTATGGACTTTAATAATAATGTATCAATAATGGTTCATTAATTATAACACATATATCACACCAATGCAAAATGTTAATAATAGGCAAAACTGAGGGCCAGCAGGGAGATGGGTAATAAATGGGGACTTCACTTTTTGCTCGATTTTTCTGTAAACCTAAAACTGCTCCAAAAAATAAAGTCTATGAAAATAGCATCTAAAAAAAAAGAAGTGGTACATATATACAATGGAATATTACTCAGTCATAAAAAAGAATGAAATAATGCCATTTGCAGCAACATGGATGGACCTAGAGATTGTCATACTGAGTGAATAAGTCAGAGAAGGACAAATATCATATGATATCACTTATATGTGGAATCTAAAAAAATCGTACATGTGAACTTATTTACAAAACAGAAATAGAGTTACAGATGTAGAAAACAATCTTATGGTTACCAGGAGGAAAGGGAGGGAGGGATAAATGGGAGATTGGAATTGACACATACACACTACTATATATAAAATAGATAACTAATATGGACCAACTGTATAGCACAGGGAACTCTACTCAGTACTCTGTAATGACCTATATGGGAAAAGAATCTAAAAAAGAGTGGATATATGTATATGTATAACTGATTCACTTTGTTGTACGGCAGAAACTAACACAACATTGTAAATCAACTATACTCCAGTAAAAATTTAAAAACAGTACTGCATTATATGCTTGAAAATCTGTTCAGAGCGTAGCTCCTATAAATCCTCTTACCACACAAACAAAAAAATTTTGAAAAAAATATAAATAAATAAAAGGGGCAAGAGGAAACTTTTGGAGGTAATGAATAAATTTATGGCCTTGACTGTGGTATGGTTTCACTAGTATATACTTATCTCTAAACTCATTAAGCTGTATACATTAAATATGTACGGCTTTTTTGTTTTGTATGTCAATCACACCTCAATAAAGTGGTTTTTAAAAATTCACTACCAAAACCATAAACATTCCTCTTTTAGAAAGTTGGATATCCCAGGTTAATGGTGATAGCTCTCCAAATTTTTTTTAATTCATAAGATGAAGTTCTAAATGTTCCCAAACAAATGTCTGAAAATAATAACAAAAATATTATTTGGAATTTTCAGGAAGCTCTGTTTTTCTTCCTTTGAAATTGCTGAATGCTTTATGCTTTCTGATTTAAATGTCTTCAGATACTGAGCTCTTGGAAGTTTACAGAAGCACTTAACTTTATGACTAACAAACCCTCAGAAATTTATGTAAAATATATACTTTGTATTTTGTAGTCCTGAGAATAGCCTAGGAGAATAGTGTATATAATAAATACTAGACAGCAAGACCCTGCAAGTCTCATATGTGAAGAAAAACAAAATCAGAAGCCATACTTCTGGTCTGTTTTTTCTTTTTCAGTCATCTAAAAGCCTGTAGAAATTCTATCTATATCTGTTAGCTACCTCATAATTAATTAATTTGTTTTTATACCCTAATTAAGTTCAAATACAAAATGGGAAGTTAGAAAAAATAACAAAAGCACAATAGTAGAAAGAAGCTTTAAAAATTTGGATGCCTTTGTAATGATACATCTTTCTATTCATTTTTCATTACATTTAACTTTTGTCACACTAGTTTCTAAAGTTCCTCAGCTTCTCAGTGAAAATGACATTATTGCAACAGTTATACCAGATCTAAAGGATAAGTTGTAATGTTACCTGGCAACAACCAATAATCAGATTGTCTCACTGAGGAAGGGGAAAAATTAGTGTTCACATTTTCTTGGTCCATAGTCTAGTCTGCTGCGTATACAGAAGGAAACTGTATCCAAGGGCCCACATCCAATAAGATATGCTCCATCTAGTCACTGCCTTTTCAAAACCAAGCTCATGGGCTTCCCTGGTGGCGCAGTGGTTGGGGGTCCGCCTGCCGATGCAGGGGACGCGGGTTCGTGCCCCGGTCTGGGAGGATCCCACGTGCCGCGGAGCGGCTGGGCCCCTGAGCCATGGTCGCTGAGCCTGCGCGTCCGGAGCCTGTGCTCCGCAATGGGAGAGGCCACAACAGTGAGAGGCCCGCGTACCACACACAAAAAAAAAACCAACAAAAACCAAGCTCATGTAATTGACCACCTTTATCCTCGAAAATAGGAGGAAGCAGAATATTGTCAAATATCAGATGAAATGAGCTGAATATTAGTGTTGGAGAACAATGCTGTTTCTATTTTTAACAAAATATTCATTATAGAGATATTCATATTTACTGTAAAAAATTTGGAAGTCAAGATAAGCAAAAGAAAGATAGAATAAAAAAAGAATATTGGCCCATCATCCTACTATAATTTAGTGAAAATGGTTATTATTTGAACTACATTTTTTCCTATTATATCTACAGCTATCTATTAAAAAAATGATATAATACTATCTATGCAGTTTTAAATCCTTCCTTTTTCAATTAACAATAATTATGGAAAACTCTATATGTCAATACGTAACGATCACTAATATAATTTTATTGGCTATACATTTATTCTGTTTCTATATCTACCATATTTTACTTAACCAATTTCATAGTGGTGGATACTTATATCATTGCCAATTATTTGGTCATATAACAATATTGCCAAAAAAAATCTTATGCTTATTACTTTGTCTAATAGTCTGCTTTTTAAAAAATTTCTTTATCTGGGCTTGCTGTGTCAAAGTGAACAAAAACTTCAAATTCTGATGTGAGTAATTTCCCTCTAGGAATTTTACATCCAAATAGCAGTGCCTATGAATAACTGCTGATATTTATATAATATGAAAAAGCCTTAAGAATTATTCTAGGATTCAAACACACACACACACACACACACACACACACTTTTTTCTCTGGCCTATTTGTGTGCAGTGCTTAATGTTCACACAAATTACCCATGATATTTTTCAAAAGCAGACTCTAATTTAGTGGGTCTGGGGTGGAGTCAAAATGTCTCCGTCTGTAACATGTCTAACAAGCTCCCAGGTGATAACAGCCTTGCTGATCTGCATACCATGTTTTGAGTAGCAAGAGCTTACAGATTTAACAATGTATTGTTACAAGATAATGAGGAAAGTTTTCACCTCCAGGGTCTGCACATCACTGATGGTTAACCTAAATTCCACCAACTTCTAAGGGCTCTATAAAAGAGCTTTATGAAATGTTTATACCACCTGCAATAGTTAGTAAACAGGGTGCATGTGAAAATGCATTATTCTGGAGAGAACAAGTACTTTAATCTAAAATTCAAAGGGGTCATGACACCAAATAACTTGTTGATAATTTTTTTATTCTGGTTTACGGACTGATCAAGGTGTGCTCCAAAATTCCATCTATGTGCCAGATCCCTCCTCCCAAGGTCTTTCCCAAAGAAACATCACGGCAGTTGACTAGTCCACAATCATTGCAGCCTTCTCTCTCAGTGCATTTGTGTAGCACAGCACAGATAATCTAAAAAAGGGTATTTATTGGCTTAAGGAATAAATGAATTTTAAAAACATTTGGGATAATTAAAACTGCTCTTAAAGCAGCCCCCTCTGAAGCTGCTGTGAAACATGAGGATGTCAACTCAATACTGTTGACTTGGAATTGCCATAGCTGTAACTGGCTTCTGGTTAAAGCATTAGCAACACGGTGTTGGAGAAGCCAAGCATTCCTGTACTTTTCAAATCGAGATGTCAGTTCTTTTGAGAATAGTGGGATGTATGATTTATCTCCCTGAGAGAAACACGTTGTGAATTGAAAACCTATTTTTGAAACAGTCACAAAATTTTTGGGGAAAGAGGCTGTGATAACCAAAGAAAAAGAAAAAGAAAAAGAAAAACACAGTTCTTTAAGTATACATAATCAAATAAACTAAAATCTCTATGGAACAAAAATAAATAAGGGCACTTCTGGAGATGGATGGTGGTGATAATTGCACAGCTCTGCCAATGTACTTAATGCCACTGTTCATTTAAAAATGATTAAAATGATACACTTTGTTATGTATATTTCACAATTTTAAACAAACAAATAAAAGAATAAACAAATAAATAAATAAAGACTTCAGATATTTCCAGATACCAAAAAACCAAAAAGCAAATATAATAACGGCTTAGAAACTGTTGCTTTGCTCAAAAATGCCTGTCTTTCCTTGTACAGAAAACTACAACGTGGAACATTAATGTCTCTCTGAAACATGTGGCTAGAAAAGAAGCATTAGCCTGTTGTTTAAGCCAAATGTAATTTGGGTAATTATGTTCTAGCTGCCTCGAAGTCCCCTAAAGTCTCTCATAATCTGTGTCACTTCTATGCTTAATCTGTTTACAGCAGTCCACGCTCTTTCAAGAGGTCATTACCATCTGCCCCTGAGGTGGCTGCATTTCAGCAGGAGGGGACATTATTCCTATTACAGAACTACCCAACATGAACAATTATCCCCGGGAAGGTTAATGATGCAAATTTACCTGGAAGCACCTGGGAAAGAAATGGGAAGTCTCCACAAAGATAGGTCATTGTTAGAAGTGATCAAATTAGCCCCCTGTTCTTCCTAACTCATGAAGTTTGGTTTAATTAATACTCTTTCAGGATGGAAGTACACTTTGTAAAAAATTTTTAAAAAGCATTTTATATAAGACTTTTCTGTAACATGAGTGCGCTTACTATTATATTTTGAAAGAAATGATATATCTACCTTTTGAAAATAAACTTGTATTAGGTGCTAAAATATATTTTTTGTTTTGTTTTGTAATCCTGGATTCCCTAAATATCACTGTTTAATTTTAATACTTTCCTTCCCCCCGTTACAGCTCTGTATAGGGCCAACTCCATCCAGAAGCAGAAGAAATACATCTTATGTGACCCAGACGCCTCCAGAAATCTTCCTACTGCTCCAGCACAAGGCAGCAAATTCCTACTATTAGCATAATTATTTAGATTAAGCAGAAGGTTATGTGTAAAATGCAACAGTATTGCTCTGGCAGGTTAACCTACTAACTTTTTTATACATCAGCACAGAAAACTGTATCTGTTAATTAGATCAGTGCAAGATTCTGATGGTTTGATGCATATGAACAAGCAGGTTTCTTCAGAAAGGTAATTCAGAGTATTGGAAGGCAGCCTGGGTGAGCATGTATGGACGGACATACAGAAGGCACTACAGAACAAGATGGAGAGTCATAAATACTGCCAGCAGGATCAAAGAGGAATTGTCAGGTACTGATCATTAGCATGTGCCTAGGATGACGTTTACCTGCTTCATCACTTAGTCTATCTTGCGTCTCTGCTATACTTCTAGGTGCTAGTCTCCTTAATAAGTCGGCAACATCCCAGTCTAGACACTCTACAGTTATTCTCATTCTTTCCCTGAATATTCATCTCAGTTTCTTCACAAAGTATGATCTTTGACTTCTGAAAAATTTCCCATGTATCTTTGTTTTTTTCCAATCCCTTGAATGTACCCCCTTGAAACCTGATCTAGCCCATGAACTTTCTAAATGGTCTCTGTGGTCCTCCATCCAGCAGAGTGATGGCTCTGAAACACTAGTCAAATCATGTTACTCAAAAACCTAGGATGGGACTTCCCTGGTGGTCCAGTGATTAAGACTCCGTGCTCCCAATGCAGTAGGTCCGGGTTCGATCCCTGGTCAGGGAACTAGATCCCGCCTGCTGCAACTAAGACCTGGAGCAGCCAAATAAATAAGTAAATGTTAAACAACAACAACCACAAACCTAGAATGCCTCCTAACTGCCAATCAGATAAAGGTCAGTTTTGTTCAGCTGGCATTGGAAGCACCCCCATGCCCACCTTTGCACGCTAATCTGGCCTCACTGCCTTTTCCATCTCACTTGCCACTGAATCTCACTGCACAATCTACTCTAGCCACTCAAGATACACACTAGATACACCTGGCACAGCATCCACTCTCCCAAAATGGCTGAAGTTTTTTGAACAACCTGAGATGCACATCTGTCTTTTCTTTTTTTTTTTTTTTTTTTTTTTTTTTGTGGTATGTGGGCCTCTCACTGTTGTGGCCTTTCCCGTTGCGGAGCACAGGCTCCGGACGCGCAGGCTCAGCGGCCATAGCTCACGGGCCCAGCCGCTCCGCGGCACGTGGGATCCTCCCAGACCGGGGCACGAACCCGCGTCCCCTGCATCGGCAGGCGGACTCTCAACCTCTGCGCCACCAGGGAAGCCCCATCTGTCTTTTCTTATGCTATCAAACTCCTAATCCTTTTTCAAGTTCCTGTCCAAACGCCACCTCCTTGGTGCTTGCTTTTTTCCTGTGATCTGGAAATAACTTTAGCCCTTTGCTTGCCTCTCTATTAGATCTATTTAATTTTGCATGGAAGTATATCTACTGACCATGTAGGACGTCTACTATCTCACACACTACGAACTGTATGAAGTAAGGATGTACCCTATCATCAGAAGCCATAGTGCCTTACACAAAGCAGATGCTTAAGAGCCATTTATTGAATTTATTTCCAGCAGTGTAGGGTCCAAAGGCCAAGAGAAGAGTAATCCAAAAACAGTAGAGACAAATTGAAGGGACTTAGAGACAATGTGTCACAGGTATTCCATAGGATTATATCCAGGCTTCATTGTACCTTCCATGATAGTTTTCTGAATAGTCTCATTACATTAGTAAGGGGTCAATAAACCTTCTGGAAGTCAGTCTCCAGAAGGACTAGCTCATTTTGGAGTTATAGTCAAGCAAGAGGAGGCAATGGCAGGAAGATATTCCTTTCCCTCCAAGCCTAGGAAGAATGGCATTCCAAAAGCAAAAGGTAACAACAGATGAATGGATAAAAAAGATGTGGTACATATATACAATGGAATATTATTCACCCATTAAAAAGAATAAAATAATGGCGTTTGCAGCAACATGGATGGAACTAGAGATTATCATACTAAGTGAAGTAAGTCAGAAAGAGAAAGACAAATACCATATGATGTCACTTATATGTGGAATCTAAAATGTGACACAGATGAACTTATCTATGAAACAGACTCACAGATACAGATAACAGACTTGTGGATGCCAAGGAGGAGGGAGGGGTGGGGGAGGGATGAACTGGGAGTTTGGGATTAGCAGATGCAAACTATTATATATATAGAATAGATAAACAACAAGGCCCTACTATAGCACAGGGAAGTATATTCAAAATCCTGCGATAAACCATAATGGGAAAGAATATGAAAAAGAATATATGTGTCTACATATATATATATATTCTGAATCACTTTGCTATACAGCAGGAATTAACACAACATTGTAAATCAACTATACTTGAATAAAATAAATTAAAAAACAATACAAAACAAAACAGAAGCAAAAGGTAAAACTGGGCTAAATAAAGTAGCAAGACGAGGGCACAAATAGGAAACAATATTAATACCAATCATGATAAAATGAATAATGTATAATAGCAATACCTAGATTTTCATTAGCCAGTTCCTACAGTAATAGCTTTGTGTTGAGCAGCCTCAGAAGCTATGATGTGAACACGACCTTCCGCCAGGAACCCAGGGCGCTCTGGTTGGATGATGTGAAGGATCATTAACCATGTCTTGCTGAAGAACATTATGGGTTACAAACATGTCATCTAGACCGTGCCGACAAGCCCATGTGTATTTAAGGCTGAATCCCTTTGAGAGAAAAGCACTCCATGTGGCTCAATGGGGCTGTGATTTCAGATGTCAGAAAACTATTAACACATAACCAGAGCATACAAGCTGTAAGAGAGTAGTTGAAGGAATGTGGGATATGAAATCTTTCCAATTGCCTCACTTAGAGCCTAAGTACTCTTCAGAAGAGTACATCTTAGACAGGGAAAAACAAAAAACAAACACTTTTAAAGAATTTTGTAACCTATCAATAAAATTAATTGGAACCTAAGATAGCTTTTTCTGCAATTGATGGCTGAGATTCTATTTGACAGGATGGTGAGGATGAGAGATAAAGACATTTATGATTGCCTCAAGATTCCATCTGTCATGGGGGCAAAAGTGTTTCGTGAGAATTAACCAGGATAATTAAGAAGAAAATATTATTTCAAATTGGGATAAAACCAAGCTAGTCTGTTTTCTAGAATCACATGAATGGGATGGATTGATGTCTGAAAGGAGATGAACTCTTCTAATATCAATGCATATTTATCGATTTTTGTATAAAGTTGCGTATTTGTATTTTGGGTCTGTCTCTCTGTGTATCTCTTTCTTTGTGTGGACCGATAAGAATATGTATTAAGATGTGCACACGTATATCTTCTGTAGTTTTTGAGTTGAGTAAACCTCTCTGATTTGACTTCTCACCAATATGTCTACTCCCTCTTTACACTCTCCTTACCAAGCCTGTCATCTTTGAAACTGGAGAACTGTTCTAGAACAACATTCCTACACACCTTTCCTCCCTCCTTTTTCCCTTCTCCCTCTCTCCTGCTCCCACCTTCCTTATCTCAGGTGTATACAGGTGAGGAAGGCTCATGAAGAAGAGAGAGGCCCTGAGTTATATTTTAGTTCTTTTCATACCCGTCATCATAATAATAACTAGAAGAATATCCTGCTGGGGAATGTGTCATCACAGAGTTTAGTTACTTCTAACCAAGTGGGTTTTTCATTTTCTAGTGTGGATCAATATATTCTATTATCACTGTTAGCAATTTTTAAAGAAAACTGGTGTAAATGCACCATAAAATGTCATATCGACTGACTTATTACTCATTTCTGTAAAAAAAACTGCATAGTCAACATCAACTTATAATTCATTTAGAATCATACTGTTATACTGCTCTGTTAGCAATGGAAATACATTATCAAAGTTTCTCTAGCCTAGATCTATTTACTTGATCTCTTTAAAAACTTTTAAACTGACCATCCACTATTCTGAACCCCAAACAAAAAAATACATCTGCAAATCTATGAAATAAATTCGGGTTGGCTTAAGGTCTAAAGTCGTATACACACACACACACACACACACACACACACACTCTCATATATATATATATATATATATATATATATATATACACACACACACACACACACACAATAGATACAAATGTATATTTATATATGTATCTTCTGTGTCTATATATGCATACATGTATACATATTACATATATAAGCATCCATAATTGGATACATTGTCACTATTATTATTTTGAACAAACTTTATCACTTAGATCAATTAAGCATAAGAAAAATAAAAGTTGTTATTTTACCTTCATTTATTCCTTCTTTGATGTCCTTCCTTTCTTTATGTAGATTGTTTTTAACCTATATTATTTTTCTTCCTCTCTAAATAACTTATTTTAAGATTTCTTGCAAGGCTGGTCTACTGGTGACACATTCCCTCAATTTGAGAAATTCTTTATTTCTCCACTTTGAAAGGATAATTTCTCAGAGTACAGAATTCTAGGTTGGAGGTATTTTTTTTCTCTCAAAACTTTAAATATTTCACTGCCCTCCCTTCTTGCTTGCATGGCTTCTGGGGATAAGACTTTTTATTTATCTGTAATTTTCTGTAGTTTGAAAATGATATGCCTAGAAATCGATTTTGGGGGCATTTTTCTTCCTTGGTGTTCTCTGAGCTTCCTGGATCTGTGATTTGTAGTCTGACATTAATTTGGGGAAATTCTCCAGCATTACTGTTTCATATATTTCTTCTATTCCTATCCCTCTTTCTTCTCTTTCTGGTATTCCCATTAAGCATATGTTATGCTTTTGCAGTTGTCCCACAGTCTCTGGCTATTCTGTTCTGTTTTTGTCAGTGTCTGTTCTCTTTGTGTTTCAGTTTGGCATGTTTCTATTGATATATCCTCTATTCAAAGATTCTTTCCAGTCTACTAAGGAGCCCGTCAAAGGCATTATTCAGTCAAAGGCATTATTCATTACAGTGTTTTTGTTGTTCTTATTTCTAGCATTTCCTTCTGATTATTTTTTAGGATTACCATCTCTTTTATATGTTTCCCAACTGTTCTTGCACACTGTCTGCTTTATCCATTAGAGCCCTAGCATCTTCATCAGAGTTGTTTTTAATTCCCTGCCTGGTAATTCCTATATTCCTGCCATGTCTGGTCCTGATACTCTGTCTCTACAAATTGTGTTCCTTGCCTTTTGGTATGCCTTGTGATTTTTTTTCTTGATAGCTAGACACAATGTACTAGGTAATAGGAACTATTGTAAACAGGCCTTTAGTATTGTGGTGGTGAGGTGTAGGGGGAGGGGAAGCATTTTACAGTCCTATGATTAGGCTTCAGTTTTTTAGTGAGCCTGTGTCTCTGGACTGTGAACTTCACAAGGGTTTTTCCTTTTTTTTTTCTCTCTTTTCTTAGGTGGAACAGGATGGCTCCAGTGGGCTGGGGTTGTGTGTTTCCTTTCCCCAGGTCAGTCAGTCTCTGACAAAACCCCAGGAGGTTAGGTTTTGGTTAAGTAGTTTCCCTTGAGGGCAGGCCTTGTTAGTGTTCTGGCATATTTCAGAATAGTTTCTTTTCCCCTCCCTCTGCAGAAGCACAAAGAAAATTTTCTCTCATATTTACTATGGAGACCTGATTGAGCTCCTGGAGGTAAATCTAACAAAATTGCGGGGCCTCCCCTGTGTCTGGCTCTGGCAGCCAAGAATTTTTAACTCTCAGAATTTTCCACACTGAATCTCCAGCAATTTATCGATTACAGTTCAGGTTTTCCTACCCTGGCCCTGGTTCCTGCAGTGGTTTCCATTCCTAAGTCTCTGCTCCTATAAGCCCTGCCTGCCTGCATTCCTGTACATGCCTATTGGTGCCTCCGTTCTACCCTATAACCCCCTCTCTCTTATGGCTTGTAGAAGTAGTATTGCTTTTTCAGTCTGTTCAGCGTTTTACTTGTTGCTAGAGCAGAGTGCTGACTTCCAAGCTCCTTATACGCAGAACTGGAAACTGGAAGTCTCACAACATATATATATATATATATATTTTTTTTTGACTTTTTATTTTATACTGGAGTAGAGTCGATTAACAATGTTGTGATAGTTTCAGGTGTACAGCAAAGTGATTCAGTTACACATATGCATGTATCTGTGCTTCTTCAAATTCTTCTCCCATGTAAGTTGTTACATAATATTGAGCAGAGTTCTCTGTGCTATACAGTAGGTCCTTGTGGTTATCCATTTTAAATATAGCAGTGTGTACATGTCAATCCCAAACTCCCTAACTATCCCTCCCCCTGCAACCATAAATGCATTCTCTAAGTCTGTGAGTCTGTTTTATAAATAAGTTCATTTGTATCATTTCTCTTCTTATGCTGCACGTAAGTGATATCATATGATGTTTCTCTTTCTCTGTCTGACTTACTTCACTCAGTATGACAACCTCTAGGTCCATCCATGTTGCTGCTCACCACATATATCTTTAGTTCAATAAAAACATAAATACTATGAGCAAGGGCCTGTGGCTTCAAGAAGCATCCTTTATTTGGTAATGAAGACACAGATACTATTAATCAAAATACATAAAAAATAGTAAGAGACATGGGATAAGCATGGTACAGTGTAACTCTCAGGGGAGAAAGAGCAAGATCATTTCTGCTGAGTGTATACATGAGAAAGTGTCTTTAAGAAGCTGCTGTTTTGTGCCAGGTGCCATGAGAGGCAGCTTTCATACATTATTCCATTTAATCCTCACATTCCTGACAAGTAGATGGTTTTAATTACTATTTTCTTGGGGAGAAAATAAATAAATAAAGTTTAGCAAGATGATTGATTAGGTAAAAAAAAAAAAAAAAAAAAAAAGTAAAACGCCCATGATCATTTGTTCACCAGGCCTCTTTCTGTAATCGGGAAGAACAAATCTGACTCCATATTGGATCTGTTTCTTTTACTTTAACCTTTGTATTCTATTGCTTTAGCTACAAGTTAAGAATGTTGCCTATAGCCTGAAGTATACAGAATAGCCCATTCTCAAGGCTCTGACCTTTAAGGGTATAACACTTTTCCATTCATATAGAGATAAAAAGTTGCAGAACAGAATAACATGTGTCTTGTTGAGGTTTACCTGACCTACATGGACAGCTGCAAGAACAAAGGATTCCAACACCAAGAAGTTTGCAACAACTAACCACACCCCCACCCCTTTTCAGTATAAAAGAAGCCTGAATTCTGACTTGGGTAGGATGGTTCTCTAAGATATTAGTCTGTCATCTTCTTGAACTCCTGGCTTTCCAAATAAAGTCATCATTCCTTGTCCCAACACTTTGTCTCCCAATTTACTGGTCTGTCATGCAACAAGCAGAATGAGCTTAGATTCCGTAACATTTCCACCACAACCTGAAATTCTGCAGCTGAGGCAGAAAAGTAGGTGGGACTCGGGGCAGTGAAATGAACAGAGTTTACAACATGAGCTTAAGCACAAAGGCAAGACATGTTCAAGGAACTGGAATATATGTCTCTTGCTGCAAAAATGTTCCTTTTTTTTTTTTCATGGCAGCCTAGGGTGTCTCAGCCGAATTCTTCCAAAAATGTTCCTTTTTATATGGATAAAAAGAAAAACCCTCCCCAGACCTTAAGCTTCTGACTCCCAGCTGTACCTCCCTGGCCAGAATGGTCACAGGACCACCTCTAGTCTGAGGTAAGGTGAGCATATTGCTACCTCAAAGGCAAACTGGACTGTATTAAAATGGACGTGATGACTGGATATTGGGCAGGCACTAACATTATCAGCCACACACAGAAAGCAATGAATAAATTGTAGCTCTTAATTATTATTACTGCATTTTTTGAGTCTAAGGCATACATTTCCCACATATTAACATTTCTTAAATCAGTATGTGTTCTACAATTACTATTAGGAGAAACTTGCACAAATTGGCTTTTGTTGAAGGTATCTGATGCTCATCCATGCGTCACCACAGTGAAGGTGTTTTCACTGGCAGCACTACACATGACTGAACTTTAAATTTTTTATTTCTAGTTGTGATTTAAAATGTCAACAAAAAGATGATGTCATGATATAGTAGTCAAGCAAAGGGTTGTTATACCAAACAAGACAAAAGTAGAGTTGAAGGAAGTAAATTTTCTTTTAGAGGCAGTATTGCTAATGGTCAAGAATACAGGTGCTAAAATCAGAAGGTTGTTCTGGTTCCATCACTTGGGAGCTATGTGACCTTGGAGAACTTACTTCATCTCCTGTGGCTCATCTATAAAATGGGGGTGACAAGGAGGTCAGTGTGAGGATTAAATGAGTTAATGTTGATGAGAATGCTAGAGATTATGCCTGGCACACAAGAAGTGCTCCATAAATATTAGCTATCATTATTATTAATATCATTTGAGGCAATGCATCACTGTAAGGGAATAAATGTCTTCTCATATTTTCTTTCGAGTCCAAAATCAAGTGCTTTCTAGTTTCTCAGAAAGATATACACAAGCAAATAAAACTCTATGTATATGTGTATATGTATATATGTATGTCTGTGTATATGTATAGTTATTCAAATTAAAAAATCACTTAAAATGTATGAAGAAGGATAACTAAAGACAATAAAAACTGTCAAATATCTTCAGATATATCATAGGATTTGAAAAACTAAGAGAAATTCCATACTCCCATAGTTTCATTAGTGACTAAAACTCAGCAAATGTCAAAAGCTTCTGCTGATATTCAAAAGAAACTGTTTAATATCCAGTAATACATACTTCTATTATGGAAAAATCAAAACTGTAAATTCAACCAAATAGGAAATGCAAACGAAAACTGGTGTTTTTAGATATGCTTCAAAATTATTTTGTCAGTCCTAAGGCAGGTAAAGAGGTCATGATTATAAGCACGGGTTTTGGAGAGCAGCTAGTCACTGTGCTGCCAAAGGTCAGTCATGTAAAATATGTAGACCATGAATATGAGGAAGGCTTAGACCCAAATGTTGGTTGTGATACAAAAGAAATTATTCAAATGAAATCAGTTGAATGAATTTATTGAAAAGTGAGATTGGTTGAGAAACATAATGCACATTTAATGTAGTGTTTCTTTTTTTCTTTTGTTTTTTCCAGAAATACACTTATTAAGTTAGTTGTGAATCTTACATTGGGTGGTATCTTGGAACAACGTTACAATTCCAAAACTTGTCCATAAGGGCTGCTTGAGAATAAATCAGATTGAACTTTATTTTTAGAATAAATAATAATATTTTTAGAATAAAGTTCAATATGATATACATTTTGTCATGAATTTAAAATTTTTAATCATAAATCATTCCAATTATATTAATAGCAGCCTATTCCTCACCCCCAAAATGTTCTTTCTTTTCATGATAATCTGGTTAAGTTTTGGAAGGAATGTGGGCAAAGTGTGAGAACTCACATCATCCCTTGGCTTTTCTAAAGATCTAATTTTTAAGAATTAAAAATGCCTGATGCCATGGCCATATGGCAGTGCTTCCCATGGACACAGATGATATATCCCTAAGCAGATAAGCCATGCCGCAAAGGAGGATAATTTTTCTCCTTTTGAAAATTAGCCTGTTCAATCAAATTCTCATGGAAATAATGACTGGTTTTCTGTGTATAGCTGGCACTTCACTTGGAGTTGTCTGTTGCCTGAATCTTCCTTATTCTGCAACACTGTATATACCATACAAGTATGATATGTTACAGCCAATATCCAAATGCCATCTAACTCCCACAGTAGGGAAAGAAAAATTGGTAACACAGTGAATTATTCCAGTTTAACATGCAGTTCTCAAGATAAACAGCTGGCTGTTAAAGAAAGCATTATGCCCTGATGATGATCCTTGGTAAATGAAAATGTGAACAGATTTCACAAGTATTTTCAGTTTCACACGTATTTTATAGGGATTGTTTTCTTATGCTAAATACTTAAATCAAGGCAAAATGTTTTGTTTAATTACCCTGGGGAATGGAAAAATAACACAATGGAAACATTTACTTATTTTTCTTACTCTTCTTCCTTTACTGATATTAGCTGGGACTATTTATTTAACCATATGTTTACATTACACTGAGTGCCAAATACTTAATGTACCTTCAAAAGATACATCTATACATTTAAAGTAAATAAATTCCTCAAAGTGATGAGGGAACTAGCCTGGATGCTTGGCTAGTGAGTATATATGAGTATGTATATGATAAAGTAATTGAGGGAAGAACTTCAAAAAGAAAGCTTACCCAGCCCTCTCTAGTGAGACACATTTCATATATTGCACTATAATTACCTGTGTGTTTCTGTTTTTGCCTTTAACTGGGAGCATCTATTTCAGTGCGTGAACCATATGTTTTGTACAGTGATAGTCATGACCAGGGTCCATAGAATCACGCCCAGAAAATGGCATAACAGATAAGCATTTTCCCAAAGGAAAGAGTTATTCTCTATGAGGATGCTGATGTCTCTCTGCTACAAGCCTTATTCAGTCCTCAATCCATTATAGTTTGAAAATATCTTTCTGGGGGTGAGAGGGATAATGCAACTTATCTCCTTAGTATCACTTTAAATTCATGATCAGTAACATTCAAAAGACTTCAGCACTGCCTGCAAATCTCTCCACATTTCTCTGTCAGCTGGCTCTCTCTTATTTGTCTTCAAGAAATATTGCCTGTCTTCTCCCCTCTACTAAGTCTCGGGTTGTCCCCACCTTCCTCTTGCCTCTGCTGATGATCCTATCCTATACGTCACTAGAAAAAAATAGAAGTCCTAAAGCATAGCCCCTGCTTTTAGTCCACAGCTGAATTTTCAAGGTCTCTTACCCACCCCTCCCTCTCTGTCTCTCCAGCTAAAGTAGAGAAAGTGTCTGTTCCATTAAAGGTCAACCCCACTCCACACAATCCATCATTGCTCAGGACCCTACCTTCATAGTTCATCACATCTCTTACTGCTTCCTTAACCTCTTCTTTCTCACTGAGGCTTTACATGTACATTAGTTTACATTATGACTGGGAGAAGAAGAGATGGTGAGAGGGAGGGAAAGAAGAGGGGAAGGAAGGAAGGATGGAAGAAGGGAAGAGGGAAGGAGGGAGGGAAGGGGAGAGAGAAGACATGGTATCTTCCTTTGATGCCCTTATCTTCTTCAGCTACTAACTTATCTTTCCATTTCTCTTCTCAGCCAAAGTTCTTGAAAGTAACCTAAAAAGGCTCTTGCCACTCACTACCCCATCTTCCTTTACTCTTCAGCCCTCTAGTTTTCTCTCTCCCTTCGTACTGAAGCTTCCCTTTCAAAGGTCACCAACTGCATCCACGTAGTCTAACCTGGAGACACGTATCAGTGCTTACTTTCCATGGCCTCTCAGTTGTATGCTAACACCTACCTTGCTTAAGAAAATGAGCTCTGGGATCTTATGTGAGTTGGAATCCCAGTTCCACCACATATTAGATATGCGACCCTTTTAAACTTCCTTACCTATATATGGGGATAGCAATTATTTCCCTTTCATGGTTTTGTTGTTGTTGTTGTTGTTGTTTATTTTATTTTTTGGTGATGACATGATATAATCCATGCAAAATGTTTGACTTTATACCTATCTCATAGGAAGGATTTTACAATTGTTATTTTTATAATTGGTAATATTATTAATGTTAATTCTTCGTTAATCATTCTCTAATCTTGCATTTCATGAAACAACACTCTCCAAAGGAAGAGAGCCAGTTGTTCGATCCCCTGCATGCAGTGCAGGGGCTGGTGCTATCTGTACTGTAAGCCACCATGACTTTGTCCAAGGGTAGGAGCATTGTTGTCTTTCTTAGCCAACCTCTGTGGGGTGAGTGTGCAAAGGGCCTATCCCCAATGGGTACTCCTGAAAAGTCTGTAAACTTACCTATATCTTTTAATAATTTTTTTGGGTGAATTAGTCAGATTTGGCTTTTGTTACTGAAACAAAAAATCCTGATAAAATAGTCAAATTCCTAACTCGGCTCGTTCCTCTCTTCAAATTTCAGATTCACATAGTTGACTATGCCCTCGACATTCTCACTCAGATATTTCACAGCCATCTCAAACTTAACATGTGCAGAACTGAACTACTGATCCTCCTCTACTCTATCCCAAATGGCTTGCATCTAAGCATATGGCAACACCATCAACTGTTGCCTACATCAAGCACCTGAAAGCTATCATTGAATATTCTCTTTGTTACCCTCCACATTTTCCAAGTGGTCAGTTTTGCCTGCAAAGAACACCTTGAATTTGTCCACTCATGTATATCTCCATCTGCTACCATCCCAAATCAAATCACCATTATCACACAAATGAACCAAAACACCTGATTCTAAAATTCCTCACACTTTTCCTACTTCACTCTCTTGCAATGCATTCTCCTCATAGCAAAGTAAATTCCTCAAAACCAAGATCATGTTATTCTCTTTCTGAACATTTCTCAATACTGTCTCATTGCTTAGCCATGGGGAAAAAATTCAAGATCCTTACTATCGCTTCCAAAGCCCTGAGTAATCTGGCTTCTTCAGCTACATCATTTACCTCCTTTGCCATTTATTTCACCAGGATCCTACGTCTCTGACCTCACTTCACCTCTTTAAAACAGAAGGGGGGGGTCTTCCCTGGTGGCGCAGTGGTTGAGAGTCCGCCTGCCGATAGAGGGGACGCGGGTTCGTGCCCTGGTCCGGGAAGATCCCACATGCCGCGGAGCGGCTGGGCCCGTGAGCCCTGGCCGCTGAGCCTGCGCGTCCGGAGCCTGTGCTCCGCAATGGGAGAGGCCACAACAGTGAGAGGCCCGCGTACCGCAAAAAAGAAAAAAAAAAGCAATTTGAAATGATTAATTCAAATATTGGATAGATGTTTTTGAACAGTGACTGTGTGTGTTAGGCGCTACACTAGGCATGAAGTATTAGAGAGAAACACATCAGACTAGCTATCATCCTTATGAAAACCAGACAAACAGGGAATAGAGAAAATAAAAAATCGCATCAAGAAATAGGTAATTTCCAAGTGTGATAAGTGATATGAAGGAAAAGTTGAGCATGACTCCAGAGAGTATAGTCAGAACTAATTCTTCACTGACATTGGCAGGATAAGAAGGTGTTTTCGAACTTTGGCATGAGGTCATGCTGGCTTGGCAGAGAGAGGAAGCAGCATGTGTAAAGGTCCTGATACAGAAAACCCCTTCTGTTTTGTTTTGGGTTTTTTTTGCGGTATGTGGGCCTCTCACTGTTGTGGCCTCTCCCATTGTGGAGCACAGGCTCCGGACGCGCAGGCTCAGCAGCCATGGCTCAGGGGCCCAGCCACCCCGTGGCATGTGGGATCTTCCCGGACCGGGGCACGAACCTGCGTCCCCTGCATCGGCAGGCGGACTCTCAACCACTGCGCCACCAGGGAAGCCCTGAATTAATCATTTCAAATGGTAATGCCCTCGACTGCTCTGCAGTCTGTTGTCCTTCCTTTATGTGGTTCCTGTCACAGCTTTAAATAGAAGGGCAGGAATGATGGGACTGTCAAACAGGACTAATTTGATAGCTGAAGACCCCAAACCAAAAGCCCAACCTGCCTATTTTCTCAGATGACTACATGCATTTATGCTTCAGGATCAGGGATGGATTGGTAGATACTAACAAGTCGGGTATTTTGAAACTCTATTATCTCAAACATACAAATAATAAACAGAAAAAAATACTATGATTTAAAAAAACTTTTAAATGAACAAATGCTGAACAATGATTGTAATGTTCAAAGCGTGATTATTAGGATGACATAATCCTTAGAAGGAAAATTCGGGGAAACACTGTATTCCCACCATAGTTACTGAAGCACTTTTTGTAGTTCTATATTATTCCTGGGTTCTCCCTACAGTGACAATATAATCTGAGGACTTCATTGGCAAATTACTTTCAAAATGGTTGTGCGAATATGGCCTCAGGCTTTTAGAAGCCAGGTTAGCTTGGTGCATTTCATATTAAGTAAATCATACTATCTTCATCTGTGTATAAAACTGTGGATCCCAAATGTGAACATCTAGATGTGATGACAGAAACAAAGGAGGAAGAACCACTTATCAGGGCTTACATTCTTTATTTTAGAGGTTTAAGATCAATTCTATGTACCTCCCTCTTCCCAAGGTTGGGAGTCACTTTAGCTTTGACACATCTCCTTAGTGACACACGTGCCCCAGTTAGTGATTAGTCACAGCAACACTGACCTCACCTACAATTCAGTGGGGATCCTGAAGCATAATAAGGACTCCCTGAGGAATAGCGAGTTTTGAATTTTAAGGAGAATTCTCTAAAATATGTAAGGATCAAAAGGGTTCAAAAGTGGTCAAAAGAGACATGTGATGACAATGTGGTTTTATGACATTTATCTCTACTGCAATCCCTTACAATCACCCCAGGAGCGGGGGTGTGTACAGGAGGTGGAGGGGTGAACTCAACCACAACAGGTAATTCAATCAGAGTGAAAGATGCAAATCACTTATCATGAAATGGTCAAGTAAGTTGACTTGTTAAATAAGAAAATAAAACTCTTTTCCAATGGTATGAAATAACTAATTTCATCTCAAATTGTATTAAATAAGGAAACCCCAACAGAAATAAGGAGACAATTACGTTGATTACGTAGATAAGCATTACAGTTCCTAAAAGCACAAAACCTTATCAGAGAATGTACTTACCCATATCAAAGCAGTCCACTTTTCAGCTGCCTCTATGGCTTACAATTTTTTAAAAAAAGGATTATGTTCAATATGAAAACCTCAATATAAACAAAACCAAGTAAAAATAATATTCTAGGGCAAATAATCTGTAACAAGAATACCCATGAATATGCTTGGTATTTATTTTAATATAGTTCAGTTCCATAGGGTTGTTTGCTTTCTAATCAAAGAGCAATCTATATTTCCATTTATCTTCTCAGAAGTAGTAACAGAGGTTATTTTGGTAATGTCCATCGTGGGGAAGAAGGGGAAATAACTGGACCCAGGACTATCTCAGATGATGCAAAACATTCCCTTTGATGATTCTCAGTAGACCTTATAACACTGACTATAAACAACTGCTGGATTTAAAAGTCACAATGGCATATATAGTCTTAGAGTTCATACAGCAGGATTGTAAGAGGGTTACAACTTTCCCTAGAATCAGGAGAAAGTACCATCCATTTGAATTAAAGTGAACTCTATAATCATTTCTAATAACAACCAGAGCCCTAAGCAGGTGTATGTGTATTCCAATACTTCCTCTACATCTGGACTTGAGTTGACATTAGGTGACAGGAGTGGTTTTCAGACCAATTGATATGACAATATGGTTTACGGTTATAATGAATGTCCCTGGTAACCAGTGTATAGCCAGACTCCAAAAACAGACAAATCCCTTGGTTCTGGTCTGGCTTTGCTACTATCCATTTCCGCAAATTTAACCTCTCCTGGCTTCAGGTTCTAAAAATTGGAAAAAAAAAAAAAATGGAATACTTCATCCTGAAGTTCAACCTCCGGTTCTACCTTCTCATCAGAAAAATTATGGCAGGCTTAAGAAAATAATCATCTACAGAATTAAAATCAAAGAGACTTGCTGAGGTAAGCAACAAAGTTTACAAAGGACAATGTGAGGTTAATTTTCTTCTAGACTGAGTTTGTACCCAGTATTTATGTTGACTTGAAAACTGTGTTTTTAATAAATTAAACCTAAAATGAGGGCATTTAAAATTATTAGCCACTTAACAGCATGACACACAAAGAACACTGAAGTGTGAGATTCTTCCAGCGAAACTCATCATTAAACTTTCACTAACAATGCCATCATTTCTTTTCCCCTCTGTGATCACACCATCTCCCAGGCGCAATTTTAGATGTAATGGTCTTAAAACTAGGCAAGACTAGGAAAGCTGAGCAGGCAAATCAATTTGATTAAGTTTCAGAAAGTTTTACAGGTATTTAAGCCTTGGGTAAACTTAATCACAGTTAATGAAGAATTTAAAGCAGTAGGAAATGTTCAAGAAAAAAATGACTATTCGGTTGAAAAAAAAATCCGGGAAGAGTCACAGGGAACTGACGCTAATTATCACTGACAGGAGGAACGGGCTCTGGCAAACACAGGAAGTGACCTGAAGAAACAGACTGAGAAAATGAGGGTAGAAAAGGAAAAGTAAGGGAGATATGTAAAAGGGAGGGTGCAACATGGATTATATTTTTCACACAGAATACTGATTCTGCTTAAATGTGCTTTTCCTAACTTTCATACTATCATAAAGACAATCAGAATATCCTCAGCTCTTAATATTCGTTCACTCATTCATTTAATATTATATTTGGAGCTCAGTCTATTAGAACATCTGGCTGAGTTCTGTACCATGAAATTCACTAACCCCCTATCCTATGAGAATAGATCCCAGTTGCATCCCATCATCCTATGAAATAAAATGCAAAATTTTAAACATCTCATCCTTCTTGGTCTCAGTTACTGGTTACTCATCTGGAATCAGGGGTATCCCTGACTGATATACTATCCTTAAATGACCACATAATATAACATTTTCTGGAATATCTTATTGTAAATATATATTAGGCATTTGAATCTGTGGTGTTGTTTTGATTTATCAAATAATATCCAAAATGTTCAGATAACAGAAACTAAATAGCTGGTCCAAATCTAAAGAAGTCACTTTCTTTTGCTCAATCACTATAGGATTTATCAAACTATCCACGTGTGATTTAGCTGAATCCCGAGATGGATATATTTCCAAAGCACGGCACCAGAGAGTAACATAGCATTAAAATCACCTTCCAGGAAAACTATGTTTACAGAAATGCACAGAAATTGGGCTAACCTTGGTCCTCTCTCCTATTGCAGAAAATAAATATTGTGTTCAGCTATTTCTCCATTGTTGGCAACGTAATATAAATACTAAAACCTATCCTAAATACTCTACCACATAGTTATCAAAGTCAGGGAACTGCCCAATGAACTTTTTTTTTTTTTTTTTTTTTTGCGGTACGCGGGCTTCTCACTGCTGTGGCCTCTCCCGTTGCGGAGCACAGGCTCCGGATGCGCAGGCTCAGCGGCCATGGCCCACGGGCCCAGCCGCTCCGCGGCATGTGGGATCTTCCCAGACCGGGGCACGAACCCACATCCCCTGCATCGGCAGGCGGACTCGCAACCACTGCGCCACCAGGGAAGCCCCCAATGAACTTTTAGTGTTGGCTTTCTTTTTGGGAGGGAGGTAGGGGTAACAAAATATAAACTAGAGGGCTTCCCTGGTGGCGCAGGGGTTGAGAGTCCGCCTGCCGATGCAGGGGACACGGGTTCGTGCCCCGGTTCGGGAAGATCCCACATGCCGCGGAGCGGCTGGGCCCGTGAGCCTTGGCCGCTGAGCCTGCGCGTCCAGAGCCTGTGCTCCGCAGCAGGAGAGGCCACAACAGTGAGAGGCCCGCGTACCATAAAAAAAAATAATAATAAATAAAAATAAAAAAATATATATGTATATATAAACTAGAAATAATAACCATAAAACAATGCCAAGGGGCATTAAATGCCAAAGTTTTGGGGATTTGGAGAGTGATATAAGGGCTAATGAAGGCCATGATAATCAGAATGAGTTGTGAGGGGCTATGCCTCATTCCTGGTCCCCCCTCTGGCAGTCAAAACAGTGAGGAATGTGAAGGATGGGCATAGTCAAAGACCAGCCTTGATCTCCTCGGGCATCTAACAGCATGCCAGTTGGGAAGGGATCTAATAACTGTGACCCTTCCTCATGTCACTATCTTGGAGCAGCCATGAGAAGGGGTCACAGGTAGTAGCTAGGACTGATGCGGGATCCCTTTAGTTGTTAGAGATGCTTGCTTTCACAGACAAGCTGTGTTTACTATTAAAAAATTTTTTTTCTAATGTCTTTATTAGAGTATAATTGTTTTACACTGGTGTGTTAGTTTCTGCTGTATAACAAAGTGAATCAGCTATACATATACATACATCCCCGTATCTCCTCCCTCTTGCATCTCCCTCCCACCCTCCTTATCCCATCCCTCTAGGTGGTCACAAAGCACCTAGCTGATCTCCCTGTGCTATGCGGCTGCTTCCCACTAGCTATCTATTTTACATTTGGTAGCATTGCCTTTGAAGGCAATGTGTACTTAAAGAAACAAATTCATCCACATCTGACATTGGCTGCAGGGTCTAACCTTTGCCAACGGATTAATGCGTTAGCAAGGAGCCCAAATGAAAAGTGCTTATGCACACAGTATGGCTATGTGCATAAGCCATACTGTGGCTATGCAGTATGGCTGTGATTTAGTATGTTCACACTGCAATTTATATTTACTGACTGCTACAATGATTTCCATTATTTATTCTTCAAGACAGATCCATGAGGTATTATCTCTAATTTTTTTAGATAAGGAAAATAAGACGTCAAGTAGTTAATATGGAATCATGTAAACTGAGTCAGACTGTGTCTCTACAAACAAAAACAAACTTTTGGGAAATAAAAATGAGCCTAAAATGTTTTCTTGACATTAAATAGACCAGTGGCATTGAGATAATTTCTAAGCAGTAAAACTCTACATTTTTTTTTCAAAATAATGTTACACACAATTCCTTATAAACAAGATAACAACTGCACTGTATTAGTAGAATTTTACTAACATTTTCTAACATTTACTAATTATTAGGGCAATTAATGTTTTTATGAATATAAAAATTTGAATCAGAGAGCATGGATAATAGTTCCAGGCATCTATCACCCTCAGCATCTGTGAATTTCAGAACTCGTGAACTCCACAGACCACAGGACCACTAGCTATAGGGGGGAAATATTCACTTAACCTAACAGTGAGGAATTATAAATTCAATAAAACTGATATGCATGTGTACACATAATGCAATAGTGTCTGAGCTGGGAATGCATCAGAACCCTTGAATGTAGTCATTTAATTAGTGAACCAACCATCCAGTCCAGAGTGGGGTGAGATGGGTAAAACCAACAGAAGAAGCACCTACACAGGGTGACAGCAAGGGTGCTGGAAGGAAGGCCTGAAGCCAGCGGGAAAAACTTCTCCCTGATCTTCGTTATAGATCTGCCTATAGATCTTTCTCTCAGGCGGGAAACAATGACCTAAAATTAAGTCAAGAGGTGCTATTGGTTATATTAATTTTTTGAGAAGAAACAATAGCTTGATGACCTGGAGGCTAGAACTGTATGTCCGCTGAGAAAGAACTGAATGGAACTAGAGCTTTTAAGGGGTGCATGAGCTCAAAAGGAGAAAAAAAGGCGGGAAAGTAAAGAGAAGCCAGCAGGAAGCACAGGTGAGATTCAGCTCAGTGGAGGTGATGGCATAATATGGCCGAGACCACACAATGTCAGCAGGCAGTTCACAAGCCACGGGCTGAGTTAAGGCTCACTGAGCCACAGAAGGCCATTCCCAGTGGAAGTTAAATGTGGTGAACCCAGATTCCAGAAAGGATAAGGCATGCCTTTCCAGGGACCAGAGAGAATGTAAAGAGAATGGCCTGCTCTTGGACATGAGGGAGGAAGTAAAATGAATTACAAAGAAGGACAGGAACTAGCGACTGGAACCAATGAGCAGGACTGGATGAGCAGAGAACAGAACTGGAAACTGTCAGACCCAAGAGAGTGTCATCTAATCCAGGAAGTTTGGGGATGATACATTTGAAGCACACATATCACCTGTTAGCTCTGCCCACAGTCTACCTGATGCCTCATACCTGGGCACTGGGTTACTAGACTGCTTTGTATAATATGAAGGCTGCCTTCTAGATCAACTGTAGTAAAATATTTTGGTTCTTCACAAAAGGGGAGCCATGGATGATGTGCTCTAATGAATTGGAGGGGAGGAATACATTTAAGTAAAGAAGGAAGGCCAGGAATTCCAATAATGAATTTTTTGGAAAATAATTATTTTATTCCCCAAATCTGTGGAATAGAAAATCAAGCTATTGCAAGTGGAAGTGGGAACCTACCTGGGGTTGAGTTTCTGTTAAATGAGAAAGTGTATGTGATTGAGTTTTGTAAACTAAAGATAACTAGAAAAGGAAAATAATACTTTGAAGTGGCCCTGGATTTCAGTCCTTAGTTCACAAAGTATGTGTGTATATATATTTTTTTCCTGAATATAAATATGACAGATATACATTACAGAATATTTGGAAAATAGGGGAAAAGATTTAAAGAGAACTATTCAACCTTAAACCCTCCACTTAGAGATGACCACTTGCAACAGTTTGGTGCATTACATACACAGCTTTATTCTTTTGTTACATCTGTGCCTTGTCTATGAACAAAACTGGGACCCTAATACTTCCTTTTTACTTGTCAACACATTGTGTACTTTGCCATTTCATTATAATCTTAAAACATTATTTTAAAGGCTGCATGGAATTCTATTACTTTTAATAAATTTCCTGAAATTAAAAAGTTAGGTCTTCAAATTACCACTATTTCAAATAAAGTTATGAATTAATATCCTTGGTTTTACTTTCATTATTTGGTTACTGATGAGACTGATCATTTTTCATGTTTTGGATTATTTGCATTTTTTGTGTGTATTGCCTTCAAGTCTACGGTCCATTTTTTCCCCTGAGGTATTAAGCTTTGTAAAAGAGCTCTCTATATTAAATATATTAATCCATCCTCTGGAATACATATTTAAAGTTGATTTGTCTTATTTCATTTATGGTATTTTCTTATTGATTTGTCTTATTTCATTTATGGCATTATGTCATTTATGGTATTTCTGACATATAGGAGGCTTTAAATTTGTATGTAGTTAAATGTTTTTCTTCCTGGTTTTTGTTTTTGGTGTCAAGTTCTGAAAGATCTCCTCTATGCTAAAACCACACATACATATTCACCAGTGGTGTCTTGTAGTTCTTTCAAGGTGTAATGAGCTTGGGGCTTGGAGTTGTGAAGCTAGGCCTAACCCTTACCTTAACCCTGTGCTCTAATCTGCCTCCACTGATCTGAGGGGTAATCTGATCTCTGCTTTAATTTCTTCGTCATAAAATATGATTAATAGTAGCATCTACCTGGTAGGACACTTAAAAGCAATAAGTGGGATAATCCATGTAATGTACATGGCCTAGTGCCTGGCATATAATAAATACCCAATGAACTCTAGAGATTATTTAACTCCCTACTACAAATGAACACTGCTTTGCAGAATACAATAAAAACTGAACTTAAATTTAAATGTTTCCAAATTCGTCCCAACACTATAGTTTGAATAATGCATGTTGTGTTCCACTAATTTGAAATGCCACCACTATTATATACTAAATGACTACAGGTGTTTGGATACGTTTCTAGACTTTTTATTGAAGTCCATTGATCTGCCTGAATAGTAAGGCAACACTGCTACAATATTAAAATCAGTATGGCTGACTAATGTTTTAATTACTTTTAGTGCAATTACTCCTCCATAATTATTCTTTTTTCAGAAAATGCCCTTGACTAATCAAGCTGCCAAAACTTCTGGTTAAGGCTCCAAGAGGAAATTAACAAAAGTATATGAAAATGCCATTCCTCTAAAGAATGCTTTTAGGGCTCCCTCTAATATTTGCAGGGAAAGTCCAAGGTGAACTTTTCTGTTGAAAATTTACCTGAACCCTCCTCACTTCTTGGGTTCTGTCCAGTAGAGTATAAGTGTACAAAGGTCAGTATCAACTGTTTAAAAACAATCAGGTTTTAAAAGCATCTTTGTAAAGACCAGATTGAAGAATACATTGAGCCTTCCCAAACCTAGCCCCAGGACCCACGGAATCCTGATTCATCACAGGACTGTGGTCAGCCAACCCAAGCTGATGCTGCTCCATCCATTACCTCAAGGAAGAAGAAATCAAACACCTGCAGAGCCTGAGAATGGGCAGTCCAAGTGCCAGCTCTTCCTGGTAGTGTCTCTGCCCTGCAGTGGATGGGGTGGTGGCTGTGAGTCTGACCCGCCTCACTATCTGGTCAGTCATCATTCCTGCGGAGTAGCAAGCTAATGAAGTGGGAAGACCAGCGCCAGAAGTGTTACTGTCATACTACTCCTTCCAAGAGAGTAAACTTAAAATCCCCCCCTCCCACAGAAATATAAGAACAAAAAAGGAGCTCCCTAGCAACTTGCTTCAAATCAATATATGCCCTTTGAATGAGAGAAAGTTCCCAAGTCACAGTGGCCTGATTTCTGCCCCATCTCCTATTTCGGGGGTTCTGTGTGCAAAGCATACGTTTTGGTAGATCACTGTTGCCTGTTAAAATGTCATGCCCACATACCTACTCTACTTGGTTTTTATGTCACAATAAATACCTTAAGACTTTCCAAATTACTCTAAGTTTACATCTTGTAATAGGTTCTTTGGGTACTTTTTACCTGTTCCAGGGATTGGGAAGCTGAAAGGAAAAGAAAACTGAAAAGGGATCTTTTAATAGAAATGTATAAATTATGCTGAACATAGAATAAACGATGAGGAAAAGTGCTATTTTTTCAAATTAATTCTGGCCATCAAGTAGATTGGGAGTGTGAAAATGACAAAAACCATAGGAAAAAGTGTCTATGACATCTTAAAGCTCCTGAGAGCTAGTGAGAGGAATGTTAAGTTTAACCAGATGTATAAAAGTCAGGAAGGGAGCATTCCAAAAGTCCTGATAAAGGGAAGGATGGCTGAGATTCTGGAAGGGAAAAAAAAGCTCAGGAGGTTTATTAGGCTATACAAAAGGAAATTTCAGTTTTTCTTCTGCAAATAATTTTTAAAAAGGAAAAAGAAAAGGGCAGGAAGGCATATCTAAAAAGATCAATAGGAATCTGTGATGGCATCAAATTTCATGAGAATCTGTGCACTTGTTAGAAGGGCAAAGAGTTAAGAAGAGAATATTTGTAAAATATAGAGTCCGAAATGCAAAAGCACATAATAAGCTGACTTTAAAAATATATATATATATGGCAGAAAATATATTCTCCTTCTCATCTTCCTCCTCCTCCTTTTTTTTTTTTTTTTAATATGCCATTCAGATCCAGAAGGGCCAGAAAGGCATATGTCTTTGTTCCTCACAGAGGGAATGATTAGTGAATGTTTGGGGTAGGGAGTGGGGTGCTGCTCTACTTATTCTCTTCTGCAGTGGAAGACAAATGTTGATTAAAGACGGTTAGGGCCAATGCCGGCATGAAGCTTGCCAGGCGAGGAGACCGTAACAGGTGTTTTCTAATTCTGAATGAATCAAAGACTCTCAGCCATGTTCACTTACTGGTGAACATCCTGGTTTGCCTAAGTTAGTCCCAATTTATGCCTGCCTTTCTGGCATACTTATTAATGGACCTCCCTTCTCTTTTAAAAATAGCTTTACTTGGATGATAAATGATATGGTCATCTTTAACATATATTAGAAAGGTATTTCACATTGAATTGTTTTCAGTCATCTTTGAGAATCTATGGAGAATGGAAGTGGTGCCATGAAAGTTGAGATGAGCATATGTTCTGATTTTCAAAAGTGGAAAGAAGGAATATGTTATTATATCTTGACCAAAGACTATAGACTTGATATCAGAGGGACAGACTACCGTACAGATTTTGTGATGACTTTGAGAGAGAACAAGCAACCACTAAGAGGGAACATGGTTTTATAAAGACTAAACTAGGTGAGATTCACCTTCATTCCTTCTTTTTTCAGGCTACTCTAGTACTTGCCATGGGATATCTGTTGACAGATGGAATGTGGATTTTAACTAGACCTCAGAGAAGATCTTTTTGATATTCTTACAGACAAGGGTAGAAATACAAATTGTCATACAATTTGATGGATTTTAATTGGCTGAATGACTATTCCAAATAATGTTGACTAATGTTCACTAATGAGCAACATTATCTCTGCTCTTGGCACTGTCCTTTTCAATATTTTTCTCACCAAATTGGATTAAGACATGCTAATCAAAGTTGCATCTGACACATGGCAATATCAGATACTGAGATGTCAGAGTCAGGATCCAAAATTATCTCATCAGACTGAGAAAATGGGCCAAGACTTAAAAATTAAATTTCATGGGGAGAAACAATTTCACAGGGAGAAATTTATTTTCCAAAAACCAGTTGACAAAAACAACAAGAGAGGACGTGAGGTTATATAGTAATACATATGAAAAAGAAATAAAGGTTTTGTTGACTGAAAATCATAGTGTGGTGACTTGGCTACAAAAGTATTAATATCAACATCAAGAGGGTAATATATCAATTCTACTCTGAGCCCAGCATATCACACCCAAGGTAACAAGTTCTACCCAGGAACCTCAAGCTTAAGCAAGATAGTGGCAAACTGGGAGCCAGGTAGAGAATAATCAGGATAGTAAATTGTAACAGTCATTTAAAAAAAGAATAACAAATATAATAGCAATAATAATAACACAAAATTTCAGCTCTTTATTTGCAGTTCCAAAATCCAAAAAGGTAGAAAACCAAAATACGTTTAACTCAGTTGTTGCCAAATCCTAACCTGAAATAAGGAGAGAGAGGCTGTCTCTATCTACTCCAACTTATGTGAGTATTCACATGGTTATTTGCAAAAATATTAATGTACCTAATTATGAGATTCTGCCCTATGCCCCACTGGGGATATTACATAATATGCTCATATTGCCTTTTAAGTAAAAATACAATAAGAACTTCAAAAAACATCCGACCTCAAGGGATTGAGGTAAAGGACTGTGAACAAATAATAATGGAAATAACAACAACAACAATCCTAATTATTGATACAATAATTACATAAATATATTCATAATATAACAGTATTTGTGATATAATATCACTAAAATAATAATGATAACAATAGTAATAATAGGTAACAGGTAAACAGCATTATGTGCCACTGGGCTGTGACAGCATCCAGACCAGCAAGGGCATCACAGTGGCAGAGGTCAGGACCCATCCAAGGGCAACATGTGGCCACAAGAAGCAACAAGGGTAGACTGTCAGACTTCTGCCTCCCTCTATACCTGCTGTTGGAAGCAGAGTTCATGCCTTTTGTGGACAGTTTAAGGAAAAGACCTCAAAGGGGAGATAATGAACTTCCAGGATATACAGGGCTGTCTTGCAAGGTAGCTATGATATGTAGCAGGACAGGGGACACATTCCACAATGTCACACAAAGAGTAGTTATCTTGAGTGCTTTAAACTGTCCAATTCCTAACATTCAGAAGTGTGTCTTAAGCATAAAAGAGACATTAGCTGGAAAAGTAGACTGCATGACCTCTAAGATACTTTGCAAATCAGAGTGTCTTTGGTTTTATGAGATGATCTGGAGAAGTATTACATATTATTAATATTTCCCCTAATCTTAGTTGGCATTCTATTAGCTTTCTTCCCTGATACTGCACAGTGAATAAAGAACTTAAATGTATCAATAGAGACCTTTGTCCTCAAGTCTATTAACTGGTTCAGTGCACTATAAACTGCACTCGGGTTGAACATCATTTCTACGTAACTCAAACACTACAGTTCAGTCTCTTCTCATTCTTATTCCATCTTCCGACTTGCCAGCCTCTTCCCATTTACTTCCTTCTACTCATGCTTCAGACTCAACAAAATCCATATTCCAGCTCTACTGTACTGCTTACCAGAGATTTGATAAACCCCAAATATCAATAGCAACAGAGGGATTTATAGTTGTCTGTGTCATAATGACTGAGCGATATAAAAGGCAGTGTGTTTTTCCCTAGTCATAATCCTTAAATGCAGGTGACAGCATTTTCTGTGATCTCTTTGGGATTCTTTCTCATTTAAATAAGGAAGTACATTGTCTTCCTGCAGTGGGTGTCCCCAAATTTGTAACTATAAGTTTGCATCTATATTCAAAGCATCTCAGTGGTGCCAGCTTCACGTCAGTTATGTTCAGTCAGATTGTTGAGTGAATCAAATGTAGATTTCTAGGAAATCTCAGGTGCTGTGCACTGTTGGGTACTGAGGAAATAATGAGATGTAATTGCTGGTGCCCAAGAACTCACAATGTAAAAATAAAAAATAACTAGAATTTAATATAATAAATACAATAAAGGAGAGAGGTGCAATTGACAAGCTCAAGAGGGTCACCATGACCCCCAGACAGGAGGAAACATCATTTGTTCTGAGCAAGTTACCATGGCAAAGAGAACAGTCGCTTAACATTTACCCAAATTACATAGGTGAAAGTCATCTAGCAATTGCCATTAGGTTAGTACATAACTGAGTGCAAAACCTGGGTCAGGACAAATAACTGAAAAAGAAAAAATTAAATGAATCGGAGTTCTGGTCACATTGCTAGCCAGATTTAAAGTCACTGATGTGCTGTAAATGCATGGATGGGTGTGGGTCAAGCTTTCAGGTCCATGCCCTGGTAGGAGAAGAGGAAAGGAACTTCCAGGCCAATCCCCTCAGGCTCAAACAGCCTCTTCTTTTTGTCCCGGGGAGCCATGTAAATGTCATCACTTTCTATGGGTGTCATGACATGAATGTGGGAAGTGGGACGCCCTGGAAGGATAAGCCTTGGAAATTTAGGGATGATTAAAATTAAACCAGTTAAGTGACTTACTGATTTATTTTTTCCTTGATAAAGGTATTTGTGGGTGTTATTGGTTTGAAGCAGCAACACGGATGAAACCCAAACATGCACAATGCTAAGATTTCATATTTAACATTGTGATTTGATCACTTCTCTTTGAAAACTGCTTCTAGGCATAGGAGCTACATAGATCTAAAAAAAGATATTGACTTCTGCTCTTCCTATTTGTTTTTTATATTTAACTAGTATCTTTTGCATGTTAATAGTGATAAATAGATATAGACTGGGGTCCTGATTTCAAAGAAAATAATCAAATAATATCATGGAGGAATCTGATTTTGAAGTATCTTTGGTCCTATTAAAATTCTTGAGTAAATCCAGCTTTTCATCCCTAAAGAGCCATTGAGTGCTACATTTGTGTGAAGTTGGGAGGAAAAATGTGTTGATTCTGAAAGATTCTCCAGGCAAGGGGAGGAAAAATAATAATATAGTGCAAAGGAAATATCTTTATTTGAACTTCTTAAGGCACTTTTAAACCAGTGGGTCTCCTCTTTCCGATAAACTGAGAGCATTCCTTAGAAGTACACAACCCGAAAAAAGATTTTAAAAAACCGTCAACATTTATTTTGTAAGTGATCTTCCATTAAGAGGTGCTCAGGCACCTGGAAAACTTTATGCCTCTTCAGTGTGCATCTGCTGCCTTCTTTTTGACTGATACTCAGTTCCTGGCTATGGTTGCATCTAGTATCTCAATTTCAGGAATAGAAAGAGTTTTTCAAAATTGACTCACAGTGGGGGTGGAGAGGCCTCCCATCAAGCACTAGGTCTCCTCCACTGTCTTAAATGCAGGTGATAAAAAATACAATTGTAACTAACAATTTGAAAACTGATTTTAAAATCAGAAATGCCTGTGTCTGATACTCTGTAAATCATTCTCATTAATGCTTCCCACCTGAGTACCTTTATCTAGTCCTGTTTTTCCTTCAAATTCCTGAGACTTCTGCTTACAAAGCTCTCCATTACATTGGTTGTTTCTTTCTATTTTCCTACTACTTTATTCACTCAACCTCCCTTATTAATTCAATAGAGATGCGTGCCACGGTCTATGCTAGAAACTAGAATCAAAAAGATGAGTAAAGCATGATCCCTCCCCTCAAGGGGCTTATAGTCCAATGGAGAACACTCTGCTAGTCCATTTTTAAAAATTAGTTCACTAGCTAATTTTTATACCTCTAAAATTACCATATATAATGTGCATATTAGAGGAAATCTTTCCCTACTATTATTTTTGGATGCATGAACAAACAAGTTATCATTCAAACCTAGAATTTCCTCTGATATAAAATTTTAAATGAGGATACATTAAAATAAAATTAATCAAAGGATTTTATGGTGAAAAGGGCTCTGCCGAGATCTTTTAGTATAATGTTCTCATCTTAGTAATGGAAACACTGGTGCCTAGAGAGTGAAATAGTTTTCTTTGCTCAATAAATATAATGGGAGCATCAACCATATGCCAGGCACTGAGGTAGAAGCTGGAGAGAGTGATGAATGAGGTCCACACTAGATTGTGTGATTAATATATAATTATACAAATAACTGAATTATAATTGTAATAATTGCTATAAGCGAGAAGTAGGAGATGCTGAAAGAGTATAAAATAGGGTGATAAAACCCTGTCTATCCATCCAGGGGCTACTTTTCTCAAGAGGGTCTAATTAAAGATGGGACGTACTGTACAGAAGGCTTGCCTCAGGTCACATAGCCAGTAAGAGGCACAACTGGAACTGGAACCAAAGTTTTTTATAGCATGAGTGGCACACCCTCTACTATACACTGGCAAGTTCCCTATTACTGCCCACTGACAATGAGATTGTCAGTAGAAGACTGTCTACTTGGTTTATAAGCTCACCTCTAGTCTTGCCTGGCCAGTCTGCTCATCCTTCAACAAGAGGGCCAACAATATATATATAACACACATTTCCTTGATCAAGAAACACTTATTGCCACATACTGAAGTTTCCAGATAACTGGAACTTGCTTTTTAGCTGTTATGTATCTTTAATACCTATTAGGTCCAGAAAAAAATGATTCTTAATCAAACTTATTTTGTAATAAATCATAATATAATTGAGGAAATGCAATAAATATACATACATTAAATATTTGTATGTATATTGTTCCAGTTATTTCTTTCTGATAGTGAGGTCTTGCTCTTCTGTGCCTTACAATACAATTTATTTAATAAGCTAATTAAGGAAGGGGTGTTTTAGATTTAGAACTCTTGTCAGTAACCTATTTGCCACTAATATACCCATTTTATCGTTGTCTATCTGCCCTGGCGTACTGCCAACTAACATTATTAGCAGTGTGCTTTGCTTAGGAAGATGCAAGGGGATAACCAATTCTGTAAATATTTGTTCCTTCTAACTTCTTGTTAATATTCAGGTACCGTTCATGGTAATGAGCAACACCCTCAGTGCTTTTCAAAAGAGCACAGACATCTGACACCTGGAATGTTTGTTCCTTTTTATGTTATCAATTTACCCTTAGTAATTCCTACAAACCCTCACACAGACACACACACACACACACACACAAACACAAAAACACACACATGCATGCGTCTGAGTTACAGTACAATATTTTGCCTCTTTCACTTCTATGGTGGCTTGGGACAAGAAAAAAACTCACTTATCTTTAGAATTCACTGAGAAGTGATTCTGGAACTAATACATAAGTACTTCAGAAATATTTGAAGGAACAGTGAGCAGGTAGAGAAAAGAAAAGGTTAGGCAGCCAGTGTTTTGACTTCTTAACCCCTATGTTGATTATGCCTCATCTTCAGCACATCCTTGTGCAGAATAACCAGCCCCTGACAACATGCCCACACCATTATTTTAGGGTTCCCCATCAGATATTTCATTACTTAACCAAAGTTGATCTCTACTGCTCTGTGGCAGCAGGCTTGTCTTCTCCACCAGCTTTGCCCCTTTCAGACAGCTGTCCATCATCTGCGCCCACAGCCCCTGAAAGCTGCTGCCCACTTGCAGTCACCTGCCCATTACGGGAGCTGAGTCCACCAGAGCTGCTCTCCCGAAGACTGCACAGCTACAGATGCACCCCTCAGAGCGACATGTTCACATGAGATTACAAACTGGACGGAAAGTACTGTGCATACATTTTATCAGAGCACCTATTCCTTATCAAGGAAAAGAAAAGCTTGGCTGCAATTCAAAGATTTGGAGATTTCAGGAGTTTCCTCCTGAACCAATCACTTATGACGGAGCAGGGACCTTGTCTCTTTCCCAAGAACACAGATTTCCAGGCATCATGCTGACTTGTGTTTTACTTTCAAGTGCTACATACATATTCTTAGAGGCAGATACAGGAAGATCCCTCTTAGATGGTAAGTTTAGGGGCTCATTAGCTTGAATGATGACCCTTTCCCAAATCCATATTTCTAATAAAAAATGATTTAGTATCCAGGCAGGTATTCCACAAAGACACATCTTTTTAACCCTGGAGATTATTTTTTCCCTTTCTCCTTTATTCCCTGCATTCATTATTTTTAGTCAATTCTCATGGGTAATCCTCCATTTCCCCCCACTTTATGAATATGTTCTACTTGGATTTTATGAGCTATCCCAAACCCAATATAGAGAAATAAATTTTCAACTGCTCTAAGTGTAAAGAGCATCATTCAAAGCCAGGAAGCTTCACAGCTAAACTAGATGCACCCTTCCTAGTTTTCAAAGCATTTTTGAATTATGGTATCTTCCTTAGCACTGATCTTACACTATAAATGCTTACTCATATGTTCATTTCCCCTCCTATACTATGTGAGTCCTGAGATCAGGGATAGACATTATTCTGGTATCCCAACCTTACCAAATATGTAACTCATGATAGGCAATCACTAAATGTCTGTCAACTTATGGAATGAATGAAGGGACAAAGGAATTAGTGAGTAACTATTAAAGACACCTTCCCTTTACTGAAGACTTAATATGAATCAGGTACAGTGTTTGGACAGTTTTTATAAATGATTCAATTTAATTCTCTCGCTACCGAAAGGCAGGCGTTACTATCCCCAATTAACAGATGAGCAAACAGCCGCCGAGAGAGGTTGAGACTTGGTGAAGCACAGGGGTCAACAAGTATGGTCCACACTCCTCTTGCCTGCCACGGCTGGCGTAAACAAAGTTTTGTTGCAACACAGCCTCACCCATTCATTTACATATTGTCTCTGGCTGCTTCAGGGCTGCAATGAAAAAGCTGAGTAGTTGCAAAGAAAACTGTCTAGCCTGAAAGCCTGGGATATCTGGCCCTTTACTGAAAAAGAGTGTGATCCCTGCCCTGGGATATACTGAAGGATCAGACCACAGTGGTGAGAAGAATGGTGAAAAGAAAAGCAGGGACTCCTGCCCAGGGGAGAGATTGGATTTCCATGTTTGCTTAATTCAGTTTTATCTGACTCTCCACTCCAACACAACTGGGTTATTGTGGGATTGGAAAACACCCAGGCAAGGTCCTAATTTAAATTCAACCAGCCTTAGGTCAACGTTGGTCTGGTCTGTGCTGCTGCCTTATCTCCTACTGGACCCTGTTTGGTGCTGTGGTTAACTCATCCCCAGTGAAGTCTCTGTTTGAGATGAGAGCAGCTGGAGAGCTGAAGCTTCTGTTAAACAATTAATTAGACTTTCAGAGGGCAGAGATAAGGGAATCACAATCTTCAGCTCTCAATATAAAGTGTGAAAATATTTCAGAACTTAGTAAGCTTTTCTCTTCTCTTCTTTAAGGTGACTTTTTCTCCCTTTTCCATTGATACTTCTCTCCCTCCACTCGTATCTCTACTTAACTGTTCATCTGTAGAACTTATCAAATGTCAAGTGTGTGTTGTATTTACTTTTTAAAAGTCAATGTTCCTTTCTTAATTAAGCCAAGCATTTAAATATGTTACATATGATAGATGTTACACAAACAAGGTATTTTGGCCCAGGCAAAGGCCTAGACATTAGTCGCATTTGTTGGAAAGACTTATGGACTTTAGGTGATTGGGCGGGTCCTTCTCTTCCACTGCTCTTTTTACTATGAATTATGAGTTAATAGTAGATTAAAGTCCCCCTGGAAGAAAATAAATTTGGACTGCATTCCCTTTTCTGTGAGATAGTTATTAAAACATTTCTGAGGTTGTTAGATAATCTACACTAAGGCCAGGAGTCAGGAAATTGTGACCTTCATGAAACAAGGAATGTGTTGAATTTTTTTGCTACTGTATTCTATCTACATTGCCTAGCACAGTGCCTGGCACGTAAATATATGTGGATAAAGGGAAGGTGAGCAGAGGGAAGGAAGGAGAAGGGATGGCAGTGGGACAATGATGGAGGGAAAGAAGATAAAGAGAAGATCAGAGAGAAAAACAAAAGGGAGTCCTTTTGAGCACACCCACCATAATGGAGTGGATGATCTAGGCTGAGATTATGGATTTAGCACCTGATTCTTGAAGGGAGAGTGGATGTAGTGTCAGCAAATGGTGGCCAATGCTGGAGTCCCTCCTGGCACGTGGGCTCAGCTTGGGGAAATGGCCTGTTTTGTGTATTACCACTCAGCTCCCAGTGATTTTTGCTATGACTTGTTTCTTTCTGACATGATGCTATGGAAGAGAATATCCTCCTCCTCCTCACGTTGACAGATGAGGTTTAGGGAGAGGGGCAGAGCTCCGCACCTGGGGCAGAGGTGTCCTCAAGCAACACACTGAAGTTATCAGGAGAAGGTGACTTGGTGGTCTCCCTGTCTGTAGGCCTGTCAGACTTTCACTGCACTGCAACTCCATCCAGGGCATCAAAAACCACTAAGTGCCCTGTGCAGGGGCAGTGTCTGAAGAGTCTGACCTGGAGAGGTTCTGCTGCTTTCCAGAATATGGAAACAGATCCATGACAAGAGGGATGGATTCATGGTAAAATGTGACCAATATTGCAGATTCTCAGGATTATGTGGATAAGGAATGTCTGGGAAAGCCTGTCTGGTTTTTTCTTTCTACTCATTTGAGAATTGGGAGCCCATGCACCTTATGTTCTGTGTATTCTTGTTAGCCTGACTGTGTTAGTCACAGGTTGTTGAAATCTAAAAGCTCAGCACTTTCCTGCCACCCTTGATTGCCTTTCTCTACTGTGAGCTCAGTGGAAAACAATACATGACATCTGGACTAACGTGGTACTAATTCCTTCAGCCCAAAAGTATGTGACAAAGGAGCCAGAAATCATTGGCCTGCCTCGTCCCCATCAGGGTGCCTATCACCCTACAACTCCAGTGGCTCACTTCTACCTGTTTTCATCTTTATATATCTATATATAGAGAGATTTTCACTATAAAATATAATACACATACAGAAAACTGAACAAAGCCTCATCACAGACTTTAATGAAGTATTACTGTGTAATCACCACATGGGTCAGGAGATAGAGCACTGCTGGCAGTTTCAGACAACTGCTCCCCACCCCGTGTACCATCACTGACACTTCTGTACCTTCTCCCAGTCACGAATCTATCCTCTTGTCTAAAGGTAACCACTTTGACAATATTTTCCTTGATTTACTTCTTATCATTTCCACCTAAATGTGCATGATGTGCATTTTTCAACCTGTTAGTTTAGTTTTGCCTGTTTTTTTTGGAACTTTATGTAAATAAAATCAAACATTTTTATTTCCCTATTTGAACTTTATATAATGGAATCAGTTTATCTACCTGGCTACTTTTTTTTTTTTGCAGTATGTGGGCCTCTCACTGTTGTGGCCTCTCCCATTGCGGGGCACAGTCTCCGGACGTGCAGGCTCAACAGCCATGGCTCACGGGCCTAGCCGCTCCACGGCATGTGGGATCTTCCCAGATCGCGGCACGAACCCGTGTCCCCTGCATCGGCAGGCGGACTCTCAACCACTGCGCCACCAGGGAAGCCCTACATGGCTACTTTTGATTTTGCTTATGAGAATTACCTTCACTGTTATGGTTATGTGTAATTCATTTGTTTTCATTGCTGAATAGTATTTCACTATATAGAGACACTATCATTTGTGTACTTATGCTAGCATTGATGAACATTTGGGTTATTTCTGGTTTGGCTATTATGCACATTACGGTTATAAACATTCTTTTATATATGTCCTGCTACAAATGGATGTGTATTTCCATTGAGTAAATATCTAAGAATGGAACTGGTAGATTGGCCAGTATGAATGTCTTCAAACACAACAGAAAATGCCTATCCGGTTTACAGAGTGGTTGACCCAGTTACACTCCTGCCAGCAGTATATGATAATCCTTGTAGCTTTACATCCTTACCAATACTTGATAGTCTCAGTTTGTTCAAATTTAGCCATTCTCAAAAGGTAGATAAGGTAGATATCACTACCTTATTGTGGTTTTAGCTTGAATTTCCTAGATTATTAATGGAATTTAAAATCATTTTAACTTTTTTTATTTGTGAAGTATATATTCAAATTACGTGGTTGTTTTGTGTTTTTTTTCCTATTGGGTTGTCTGCCTTTTTCTCATTGCTTTGTAGGACTTTTTCTCTTAATAGGTATTCCAGACTATATACAAGCACTTTGATTGTTATGTATATTGTAAATGTCCCATCTCATTCTGTAGCTTGCCTTTTAACTCTCTGCACTAAATCCAATAGGAGACATATATTAAAGTCTTTGTGGCAGGTTCTCTGATAGGCATATATTCAGAGTACCATCAGAGTACAATGGAAGAATTGCCAATTAAACCTATGAGGAGTGGGAACTCTAAAAATGTCATATGAAGGTAAATCTTGAAAATACACATTCATATTTTCCAAAAAATTAAAGGGGCTCTCATGAGTAGAAGGAAGTGAGAACAAAGTGAAAGAGAACACAATCTAAGGGTCACAGATGATATTGATACTTTGGGAGTATATGGGATTGTGAAGAAAGAATGAGTAATAGAAAAGCAAAGGATCAAATCTTGGTAGCCATATTTAGAGGAGCTATCCCCCCCAAAAAAAAAAAAAAAGGAACAATGAGACAAGAAAGTTGAAGAGTGGCTGCTGAAGCAGGAAGAAAATCAAATCAGGAGAGTGTCATTAATAATCTCAAAGGCAGAACCATACCAAATGGGATATTAAATTTTCTGTGTCAACTTGAATAGTCTATGGGATGGGGTCCAGCTGTTTGATCAAACACTGGTCTAGATGTTGTTGTGAGGTAATTTTTACTTGTGATTAATGTATAAATCAGTAGACTTTGAGCAAAGCAGATTATGCTTCATGATGTAGGCAGGTCTTATCCAATCAGTAAAAAGCCTTAGGAGGAAACACTGAGATTCCCCAGAGAAGAAAGGAATTCTGTCTCCAGTCTGGCTTTGGACTCCAGACTATAACTTCAACCCTTTTCAGCCTACCAGGTCTCTGCTCACTGGCCTGCCCTACAGATTTTGGACCTGCCGGCCCTTGAAATCATGTGAGCCAATTCCTTAAAATAAACCTCTCTCTACATATACTATTGGTACTGTTTCCCTGGAGAACCCTAAAAAACACACCAGATAATAGAGAGGACCTAAATATACCCATGCCAATGTGTAGCTGAACAGGATTGGAAGGAAAATTTATTAGGATTAAGAAAATCGTTGCAATATGATGCTTAGATTAATTTCAAAACTAATGAGGAGATAATGGGAGAAGTTATATGTTTAGCAATTGAAGTTATCAAGAAAAATCAATATTTAAAATGGGAATAAATGATGCCAACAAGAATTGGGGGAGAGAGGCATTAATATATAAGGACTGCATGGACTTTTAAAGAAGAGTAATTTTCTAGTGATGGTGGTAGAATGGGAGTCTCAAGGCAAACCAATACTGTGATTCCTCTCTTGCCCTATAAATGCAAGAGAGAGCAGTACTCTTGGATGAAGAAACTTTCCCAAGAAAGGTCTATTCGTCATCTATTCAGTGATCAATAGAACCCTAGGTATCATTGAGAAAAGGTAAAAGGAGTCTCTAAGATTTAGAAGGATATTTTCACTTAAAATAAATATACCCTGTGGTTTTAAAAAAAGATTTAAGGGCAGATGTGTGGTTGTCCTGTGGCAAAGTAGAGCTGAGCTGGATGGCAATGAAAGTGAGTTTCAGAAGTTGTGGATAAAGAAGAAGAAAATAGAAGGTTGTTAAGTATTATAGGCAATGGATAGCATATCAGCTTTGGAGTCACAGAGATCTGGGTTTCAATTCTGCATTCATCTAATACACACACTCTTACAACCTGTGTGACTGGGGTATGAAGCAGAATTTTCAAAAAGTAACCCTAAATGCTCTTTCAATCACCTGAACAATAAAATAGCTAGAGTTGGAGCCCTCATTTTTCCCAAGGGATAGGGTCACAGTGTTCTCAGAAGAGGGGCTACAACTTCGCCCTGGGTTCCAGGGTGCCCAGATTTGGAGCAGCTGGTTTTCTCACATTGCTGACAACTAAATGCAGATTGCCCGTCATCCAAAACAGTATATTTGCACTATCTTAACAAGAGGCTCATACCCTGGCCTCATAAGAAGAGAGCAGTTAGGGCAATGTTCTTCCACTAGAAGATAAGCCCACTCTGTACCCAGCACGAGGCTGCTCCTTATCCACTGCTCTGTGGGATGTTGAGCCTTCAGGAGCATGTTCTTCTCTTACTGACATCGGCTTGTAAGATTCTCCAGTAAAGCCTATTCCTTGACCATGTGGATTCTACAGAGTTCTCCTTGAGCCCTGCTGCACAATAGCGACCTGAGACAGGTAACAACCATCCTTAGTTTTGCTATCCTTACCTGTAAAATAGGAACTATGCCAACTACAGTAATGAGTTATTGTGATGACAGAACAAGATAATGTGTTTAAGATACTTAGCACAGGGTCTATTTTATATGACTAATAGAAGAAAATTTACTTATGGGTAGAATAAAACCAAATAGCTTCAGTTTCCCAACTGAATGATAAGTCATGGTTCTGGCCTCAACAAAATCACTCTCAAGATAATGAAATAGAGAATGACAATAGAGTGTGTGGGGGCTGTGATTGGGGGTAGTGTGGCTGGAAAGGATATTTACAAAAAGGGAGGGACTAGCCAGAAGTAGATCTACCTCTGCAAATTTATCCCACTAACAATTGTAGATTATATTTTCACTTGTAATAATAACTCAATACTTCTTTGTGTTTGTATATATACATACAATTTATGTATATACCAAATATATGAGAAGTCTCTGAATTATCAGGGGTAAAACTCTTGCTATATGACTGAACTCTGAAAGGATATATGTATTTATCACCATTGTTAGGTGAACAAGGGTGAACTCTTCCAGCAGCACATAATGGGAAAATACTGTGGCCCTGAGCAATAAACTGAGAATATTTCAGAATCTCAAAAACTACATCCATTGCTTCTCCTAACTGCAGAATATAGGAGTTTACACTGTCCTAACAACAACAACAACAACAAAAGCTGCAATTTTTCTCTTCCCTACCATGGAAGAGTTCCTTACTAACTCTGAATTTAGTTAAGGTTACTTTAAATGCATTATTCTTTCAGGAGTTGATTCCTAACAAATGTCAAATCCCACAAAAGTAAAATAATTGCCTTCCAAATATCAATCTTGTAAAACAGATGCAAGATCAGAAAATTAGTAGGTCATACTTTATGGGCAAATTCTTTTCGTAGCCTAATGATTGGTTTATTTAACTACCCCTCATGAAATTATCACAAAGAATGGTGTTCCCCTCCCCTTGCTCCACTACCCAAGCCCTCAACAGGGAAGAGTTGGCTGGAGAAGTAAATAACTTAATAATTGCCTTAAACTTCACTAATGATAATTAGATATGGCATCTCCCCTAAAGATCACAGTAGTCACTGACTGGAATAACAAGTGACAAGACAAGAAACCAAATTGTCAACATGGGTACAAAGAATCTGCTAATTTATTGAATGTTGGTAAATAATAGGAAGTGTTATATTAACATTATTCCCTTGTGATCCATTTTCAACCAAATCCTTTTATTAGCAATGTTTATTTTCCTGATTTTGAAAATAATAAATGCCCCTTTTGGAAAATCAAGGAGACAGAGAAAAATACAAGAAAACAATACTAATTAATAATAAAGCTACCAACCATACACACTCATTTTAACAGATCAGCATTCTTCTTTCAGTCTTTTGGTATATGTAAGTCCTATCCATCACACCATGTATAGGATTTGCATTTTATACTTAAAAGGATGTTCTCTTTTCATTAAACTACTGTAATATTAATGCCTATATTATATTCCATTTTACTGCCATTTGTGTATTTTTTCTAACAGTAAAAGCCTTAACAAAAATCTTCATGCACAAATACTTTTTACTTCAGATTGTTAGCGTAAAACTCTTGGAAAAGGTATTTCTGAACCAAAGTGTAAGAAGAGAATAACTGGCAAGTTATTTTCCAGGAAGTTTTGTTTATTTTATAACCTATTTAATCCTTTGCCAGACATATAAAAGAGCACTCTCATCTCTTTGCCCTCTCATCAACCCAAAATATTTCTCCTGCATATGTATTCTAATTCAATAGGTGAAAAATGATGTCTCAAGTTATGTTTAATCGATCACTTCTAAAGCTTAATTGTTTTCATAAATAGCCAAGTGCAGTTTCTTGTGTGAATTGTTTGACTATGTTCTTTGTTGATTGATATTTTAGGATTTTGAGGGAGGTTGTTAGAAATTTGTATAACCATTATAAATATTCAATATATTAATGTTTTCTTTTATATTTGAAGCTAATCTTTCTCCCCACTATTTCTCCTTAACTTTGTTCATAGTATTTAAGCTTTTTTATTTAGTTAAATCTATTATATCCCTATGTGATTTTTTTCCCTCAGCTCCTTTAAGTTTAGAAAAATTCCTCCTCTTCTACAGATTAGATATGCATTATCTACATTTTTAAAATAATTGATTTATGGTTGGCTACTACACATAAGACCCAGATCTGATCTCACTGTGATTATATTGGTGTACGGCTTGAGGTAAAAGTTAAACTTGTCTTTTTCAAATAGGAAAACGCATTATTCTTTTCCAGAAATTCAATTCTACTATATTCCAGGATCTACTTCTGCATAGGCCAGTCTAATCTTATTTTAAAGGTTGTCTACGGATTTAAAAAAAATTGTACTTGCTTTTTAATTGTTATTATTAAAATTAAATGAAACTGAAACTTGTTAATAAAATTAGCTAACAAAATTTTCCACTGCTGACCAGATATTATAAAAAACATTGAACCTATCATGTTTAATGGTGCATAGATTTTCCCAAGCTGGATAGCTGTGAAATAGAGTGTAACCAATGATTTGAGTGTAACTGTGATTAAACTTTCCAATGTTGGAAGACACTTTTAATGGAAGCTATTATCTATATTTATAGCAGTTTCATTTTTTACTTTAGCTGTATCTTACTCATTTTTTTCTCCTTTTTCTGCAATTGATTTGCAAAGTATTCCATTAATTGCCTCGTAACTGTCATATCTATGGAAAATTCTTAGCATGCCTTAAAGTGATCAAGAAAGCTCTTGAGTGTTGAAATATACTATTTTATTTTTAGATCTTTGTGTCTCATCTGGATTCTGCTTAGGCAAACCTAGTTAGATTTAATGATGCTGTCACACATTTGCTATTAAATTGTATTAATCTGGGTCAATCAGACCCTTGAGATATGTTTGCCCCTCTAGGTTCCTTGCCCAGACTAGATGTGCATGCAATTTCTGTCCAGCTCCAAAGCCCAAGGCATTTAAGCTGGTCAACAATGGTCTCTTGCTTTGATAAAGTCTTGTATCTGGAGGTCTAAGCTTAAGAATGAGAAGGAGAATTTGTATGGTCCTGTCTGAGGCTGAACTCTAGCTTTTGCCTGCACCCCTGGTCTTGCCTCATGGATCTCCTATGTAAAGTCATGATTTTTGTTTGTTTGCTTTGCAATGTCCAACTACAAACCATTAGTGCCCACTGTTCTGAGCACTGAGTGTAGAAATAGCTGTTCCCTCTCTGCCCCAATGTCACAGGTGCAGCAGGGCAGCTGCACCCATGGTGCCGGCAGTTCCAGCATCTGCAGGGCAGCGTCCCCTCCCTCCCACCCAGAAAAAGTCATGATTTTTAAGAATCTCTGTTCCTACTAGGATTAGCCAGATGGGGTAACTTTTCCAGAAGCGTGTAGGGTAGGGTAGGGAGGGGAGGGATTGAGGTGTCTATATTCAAGAATAACAAATTCTAGGCCAATACAACACATCATGAACTACCCCAATACAAGGTTAGTAATTTATGAAAATATTTTTAAAGGAAATGTTGTTTATGTTATAAATAAAATAAGAAAAGAAAAATGATCGCCAGACTGATATCTTCTATAATTTGGGCAATACCCACTTTGTGCCAAGAACTATATCATGCACTAGAGACAAAGGGTTAAAAGATAGAGTCCCTGCCCCCAAGGAGCTCACGGCATGGTGAGCAGACTGACTAGGAAGTAGTATAAAAGCTATGAGAGGGAAGCACTAAATGATAGGGAGCAGACGGAATGGATGCCTAGCTCAGACTGTAAACAGCCGGAAGACTTCTTGGAGAAGGTGACCTACGAACTGAATTTTAAAGGAAGAGAATTTCAGGCAGATGGAATAGCACACTAGAAGCTCAAACTGTGAGGAAATAGCCCACTTACGGCCCTGCAAGTACTCCAGCAAAGGTCTTAATTGGTTAGTGGCAGAAGATGGAAATGAAGGGTTTAATAGAGCCAAATGATTAAGGTTCTTATATGTCTTGCTAAGGATTCTGGATTCTATCCTAGGCTGTGGAGAGGTACTGAAGGATTTTAAGTAGTCAAGGGGAATGATCAGATATGCATTTTAGAACGATTTCTCTGGCTGCAACCATATAACTGGGGAAGGATGGTGGGACATACCGATACAAAATGAATAGAGGAGGATTATAGCAATTCAGGCAAGAAATTATGAGGGTCTTATCTTACTCTGAAGAAAGATATTAAAGAGCTAAGGAGGCAAAATATGATTGTTGATTACATGGTTAAGGAGATGGGGATAAGGGAAAGAGTGGAGGCAGGTCCAGGATGCCCTAGATTTCTGGCTTTGGCAACCAGGTAAAACGTGATGACATTCACAGAAACGGAGAGCAACAGTGTGAGAGGAGACTTGACTCAAGGTGGATACAACTCTCCTGAGTTACCGACTAAATGTCCTAGTGGAAACACAGGGCCACGACTAGGGTGACGTGAGTGAGGCACTCAATTGGATGCAAATATTAAGGGGCAAAAAAACTCAGTAATCAGAATAAATACTACATTAATGAAAAAAAATTTAAACCAAAATTAAGGCAGAAATTCATGAACAAAATATCTCAGGTATTAAATAAAGGCAGCATCAGTGGCATGCCACCACATAGAGCCACCTTGGAGGAAAAGAAAAATCAGGAATACCTATCCTGGTACAGGATGCAGTAGCCACACCTGGAAGCCCTGGCTCCTTAAAGGAAGCTGTGATTGAGAGAGATCGGCTAGTCCTCAGCTGGGCAGGAGGCTTACAGAAGGTGTGTTTTGTGGGTTTTCCCCCAGCTTTATTGAGGTATAATTTAAAAATAAAATCGTAAGATATTTAAAGTGCACATTGTAATAATTTGACATATGTATACATTGAAAAGAATTCCTCCCACCTAGTTGTTTAACACGAGGGAGGTGTTCTTATTTCTTTTTACTCTCCTTTTATGAGAGAAGAAACTTGAACATATCTGCTTTCTGAGGTTAAAAAGGGCTGGCGATGGAGGGAGGGCTTTGGGAGCAGGAAGGCAGAGAAGCACAGGGAGAGATGGGGCTGGAGGGAAGGAGAGGAAGATAGGGACTGATGTAGGTAAGTTAGTAAAGGTCTTCAGAACTAAAGGAGTTTCCACTTAGGAACTGACAGTGAAGGAAACAGCTTTTATTGTCTGGATAACACATCAGCATATCATCCCTCTGCAGATCATTCCTTTTATCTTTTGTAATGTTTATAACATTTCCTCACATCTTTCTGCATTTTTTCCCATCCCCAAATTTAGAGGAATTAGTATGCCATACTTATCTCCCATAATCCCCCTCTCTTTTGAACATCAATCAGCAGTTACTAATGTGAAGCTTCAACAACGGAAGAACAAAGAAGCATTAAAAACTGTTTGATGAAAATAATAGAAGCAGTGCTTAAGTGCTGCTCACATCGTTTCAAAAACGCTCTTACCCAACCTTCAGGTGGAAATTATACTCAAGGCTGCAATGGCTGGATCCCCAAATTCACCACAGTCTGCACCTTAGAGCAATTTTTCCATAAAACAGTTGTTTTATTTTAGTAATAAAATATCTACTAAAAGGGTGAAAAACAATGCAAGCAATGCAGTAAATGTTTGTTATTCGGAGAAGCAAGTTACTCTTTTGTGCCCTACCATTGTTTGAGCTAAGTTCCAGAGGTTGATACTAATGGAATGGATTGCAGAACTACTTCTCAAACATGCTAAGTATCCAGGCTGTCAAATTAAAGGAGTCTCCAAGGCTGGTGCTTCTCTGGACATCTCTAATTAGGCAATACTCTGCTGGAACCCTCACAATTAATCTTGAGTTGTTTTTCTCCTACAGTAAATGGAAGGGGAATTTTAAAAGTATATGTAGTGGCTTGCCCTTTGTTGTAATTTTATTTAGATGAGTATGTTACAAAGATTGAGATATAATAAATTGTTCTATTTTCCCTCGTTGAAGGAAAACTAAACAAATAAACATAAATTTGCAGGAAAATTAACAAAAGGGATGCTTATCTTTTATATTATTTTATCAGTATTTAACTTATATTAATATTATTTTTCAGTTGCATCCATGTCAGAAAACACTCCAGGCATATCAGGGTATGTGCTACTCACTAAACGTAAGTATATGTTTAGTAATGCTTTTCCACCTCTGGGATCTATCTGGGAAGGTAAGGTGTCATGTTATTTTTCTATACCTGGAATGATCCAGACTTATCTGCCTGTTAACACTTTATCCATCTGATGCTTCCTACAACATCCAGACTTCCCTGATAAGCTATTTTTTCTTTAATTTATCAAACAGTTATTGACAATCATAAATCAATGGATAAAACAATGAAGAAATGTATTAATTGATCAATGTGGTCAGATTCTATGGGCTACATATCTTTGTGACCCCAGTGGAGCCTACCATAATGCCTGGAACATCAGCAAGTCAAATAAATATTTACCAAATTATTAATTATGTGTGTATTGCACAGATTGGAATACATTTATATTTACTTCAAGGAATTCTCCCTAAATTATAATCGTAGCTTCTGAGGAGAAAAGCATATATTTCCAGCAACCTGATCCTTAAAATCTTCAGAAGCACTTTTTCTGTAAAGGTAAATAAACTTTCTTTTAAATGTGGTGGGAGAAGCTGGTGGATGATTTCTGAATGTCTGGTTGCTGTCCTCAAGGCTTAGCAATCACCTGAACCTGAGCGACTTTGATCTAAGCTTAACCCTGCACATGACTGCCAAGCAGAGCTAATCATGTAAGTTCCAGTGAATTAATGGGTTCATCTGTAAAACACGATTGCCATCAAAGGACTTCAGAGGAAAAGACTAATGATAGAATAACCGAAATGACAGTAGATTTAAAGATTCAACAATGCTATCAAAACTCAGGGCAAAGCCATTTTCCATGCTGTCCCTCAAGTGTAACTGTGCCGTTTTATGAGGATCGAATTCAATAAAAATAAGCTTATAAGAGCTCTGTCGTGCTGTTTTGTATCTGCTGGATTGATGCCAAATGTCAATCCTCTTGCTTTCAAAAATTTAACATGGAAAGCAATTGGAAAATTCATGATATTTTCATTAGATGCCCAAGGACTCTGGACTTCAATGGACAAAACACACCCCCTATGACTTTGTAAAGATGGCTAACTAGAAAAGCAATTCATACATTTCTTTTTATCACCTTTTTCCTCTTCTATTTCCTTTCATTTTTCTACTACATTTTGAATTTGACTTTTATGTTTCTGCATCTGAAGCAGTTGGAAGGTTTTTGCAGACTCCAGGGTGCCATATTCAGTGTCTGACAAGGTTCTCCCTTCGATGTGTGTCAGAAAATCATTTCTAGGCTCCAGATAAAGAGCCAGCGTGCCCCAGAAGTGCCCTAAGCCCTCTGGGGGCTTGCTTGCCTGAGCTGGCTGTATCCTTCTAGCTGCGATGCATATGTTTCAGGGCAATGATAAATATTGGCTCAACGGAGAGTGATGGAAAGTATTCCTCAGAGAAATAAGATCTGCGTCTATTGAAAAACTGATATTTTTCCAGGCACTGTGACATCTGTTCAGGGTAACTAAGCATCGCTGCATAAGGGGATAGAGGACATTAACTGAACTGGTGTTGGGTCCACAATGAAATAAATAGAAGAACATCAGAACCAAGGCACACTCTGTTCAGATAGTTCATAGGGTCCTTTTAATCACCCACTTGACTTTATACATCGATTTAATATGTGGGAGGTTGGTATAGAGCAGACAGAGCAACTGTAATTGCACAATATTGGGACCACTAATGAACATAAAAAGCCATTTCATGTTCAGTGTTTGAAAGAAATCATGCTGGACTTAAAGGAAATCAGGAATCCAAGAATTCAATTCAAAGAAAATAAAGCTGAAGACTGTATCAGAATCAGGTACCTCATACCTCTACATTCTAGCAATTAATGATTGATTTTTAAGAAAACCTATTTCTGCAAGAATGCCAAAGTAATCTTTTTTTAGATCTCACTTTTAAATATTTCTTACCATGTTCTCATTCGTTAGCTCAATTGATTCTCTTAAGAATCCTATAATTAAAAAGCTATCATCATCTACATTTTAGAGTTTAAAAAGTTGAGAGAAATAAATTACATAATTTGATAAGCGTGGTAAAGGGGCCTCTAGAACTCCAGGCTCAGTTGAGTGCACCCAGCCCAAGGCCATTCTCACAACATTTGATGTAATAAAAATGTCTATTATTAATTTTTAAGTTATGTTCAGCCAAAAAAAGCAGCTACCTAAGCTCTCAGATGCCTAAAAATCAGTGCAACAAAATTTAATTTTTTGATAGTCATAAAACAGTGGAGAAAATTATGTTGTCTTTTTCTCCAGAGACTTTAAGTGTTTATGTTCCTAAGTCAAAATTCCATCCTGACCTAAGAACAGTAAATTTGTTTCTATGCTATATTTCCCACATTGTCCCATTACTTGCTTCCTCCCTCTCTCCATCCCTTCCTCCCTCCCTCCCTCCCTTCCTTCTTTTAATAAACATGTATATATAACTAGTAATTACCAAGCACTTGCAATGCACTGGGCAGTGCGCTAGGCTCTCCATGGCAAACACTTTAAACTACAATAAGAGAAACAGGAAGCAATGAAATGAGTCAGCTATTATGGGAATCAGTTTAGTCACAGTTGCTCCCAGCTGCAGGCTCAGAGTGTTGGGTTGGGCTGCCCTGAATTGCAACCACATGCAGTGCAGAGCCGTAGGAGCACAGTGGACCTGTCAGTTCACACTGCAGGCCCATTTAGAGCTCTTATCTTAGTTAATACCACTGCTTATATATGTAAAAGGTACTTATGAATTATAATACAAAATATGGAAGGGACCTCAAGATACTTCTAGTCTCCTGGTTCTCAAATATAACCATGTACCAGAGGCACTGGTGGTTTTTATAAGGAACAGATTCTTGAGCTTCACCAAGGACTTCATTATTTCCAGGAAGGAATTAAAAAAATAAATCTGTGTTTCTAGTAAACTCTCCCAGTGACTTCTGAGTAGCCTATTTAAAACGGTATTGGAAAACTTTAGATTATAGTCTTACTTTTGATTTTTATTATTACAAGATCTAGAATTGAGTTCAAATGGTCAGGTTTTGTGAGAAATGCTTCTGTTTAGTCTTGGAAATACCACCAGCAGTAGAAAATGGCTTATAGTCCACTTAATCCCAGCCATTGGAGATGACAGAAACAAACAGAGTAACCAAGTAGGCTAGGGTACAGAATCTGGACCCCTCTTAGACAACCTAAGAAGTGAGTCTGCCAGAGGATAGTGATCATTATAAGTGGGCTGCCTGTATTCCCTGGTGTGTTTTGGACAAGCCCATCTCCCATGCCCTGCTTGTGGCATGGTGACAGTGGCACAACCTGAAGCCAGAAGTTGGGACAGTGGTTTCCTGATTCCCCCATTTCCTGATGAGGCAGTGCTGGTGGACCAGTTCTGGGGTGGTGTTCTTGGGTTCACCCTGAAGGTCCAATCTGGAGCTCTTCCCAAGCCTTCCCAAAAAACTGTAAGCACTAATCTATCGTGTGAGATTTCTTCCTGCTAAAAATGGGGTGGTTTCTGTTGTCTGTTGAAGAATAGCAAGTGATAAGGACATGAAGAATGAAAAGGAGGCAGGTGACAAACCAGGAAAAGAGAATTCTAGGCAGAGAGAACAGCAGGTGCAAAGGGTAGTGAAGCTGGAAAAGGGCTTGGCACATTCAAGGAACAGAAAGGTCATCGGTGTTGGAACAAACAGGTGGGAATGGGAAGGATGAGATATAGTAGAAGGCAGATAAGGTCTATGCCAGTGAGATCAAGTTCAGATTTTTTCCCAAGTACACTGGAAAATCAATTAAGAGCTTCAATCAGGCATGATCTAGTTTTAAAAACGTACTCTGGATGCCTTGTAGAAAAAGAAAGCAGGAAGACTAGTTATGGGGCTGTTTCAGCAATAGTGGTGGTGACAGTAGTAGGCGTAGTGATAGCAATGGTAGTAGTAGCAGCAGCAGGGAGGGAAAGGAGGAATTAAAGATGAGTCCTCAGGCTTCTGTGGTGGCGCAGTGGTTAAGAATCCATCTGTCAATGCAGGGGACATGGGTTCGAGCCCTGCTCCGGGAAGATCCCACATGCTGCAGAGCAACTAAGCCCGTGTGCCACAACTACTGAGCCTGCACTCTAGAGCCCGTGAGCCACAGCTACTGAGCCCTCGTGCCACAACTACTGAAGCCCGCACGCCTAGAGCCTGTGCTCTGCAACAAGAGAAGCCACAGCAACGAGAAGCCCGTGCACCACAACGCAGAGTAGCTTCCACTCACCGCAACTAGAGAAAGCCCATGCACAGCAACGAAGACCCAACACAGCCAAAGAATAAATAAAATAAATAAAATTTTTAAAAAAGGTGAGTCCTCAGCTTTTAGCGAATCAAAGGATAGATGTGGTACAATTCACTGAAATCGGAACTCTTGGGATAGAATAAGTTTGTGTTTAAGGCATCAAGAATTTTTTGCACAACTTAAATTTCAGATGCTAACTGGACATCTAAGAGCCTATGTCAAGGAGAGGTTGTAAATAAGAGTCTATAAAAGAACAGTTTTCCATCTGGAGACCCTCATCTGAACCAGGTCAAATTTTTTTTATTACAAGAGTCAGGAAAAAACCCTCTGAGCACAGCACATCCAAGCGCCTATTTCTTATGTTGGCTATTATCAAAGACCGTAGGCAGTTCCACTCTATTAACCCTACTACCACCTCCCCTGTGTTTTCTCTGAAATTCATGAACACTTCCTCAGATCCAGTAAGGTCTGGACCTCTCCTACCTAGTTACCATCAACAAAACATTAAATCAGGCTCTCTGGTCATCTACAAGCCATGTTCTGCATGTTTGCTTCATACTTCTAACACAGACCCTGGAGACAGGAACCTCCAGTCTTCTCAATTTTCTCTGACAACTACCTAGAGAAGCTGACTTGCTCTTCTTTATAAATACATTCACAGCATCATTAGCTATGATGTGCCATGATGCCAATCTCCTTGCTGTTGTGGAAACTTGCCCATCCCACATGCACGTTTTATCATCATAATCATCAACATCATTGTGGTGGTAGTTGTTTTCATAATTGCTAAATATTGAAAACTGGCTATATCAGTCATTCTTTGAAAGTATGCTTTATTTCCACCTAAGTATATTTGCATGCATGAAATCTTTACAGGGAGAATACATATGGATATATGTGTTGACACACCTATGTTATGTATATATACATATGTATGTATATATGAATGTATGTGTATATATGTATGTATGTATATGTACATGTATATATATAAAACCAGCATTTTATCATCAATGTTATTTTAATTCACAGCCATTGAAACATACAAAACTTTTAAGATTTCACTATCTGAAAATATGGGAGAGCTCCAAAATGTTTAAGTGTTCAACCTTTAAGATGAAAGTATTCATCAGAAAAAAAAGAAAAAAAAGATCTTGGCATATTTAGGAATGGCAGTAAGTAACCAAAGGACCATTTCTTTTAGGAAATTTCACTATATTAACTTCAAACTACTTATTATTTTACATGTCGTCTGGTTTGTTAAAACCTAATGCAAGTAAAGAAGATCCAAGCAATCATTAAATATATCACTAGGAAAAGAATTTTAGATAAAAGTTCCATTATTTTAAGATGGGAGAGAACACAAAATTGCAAGGGTTGGTATTAATTTTAATGTCACTGACAGTATATTTAGTAGAGAGAATATGCAATTGATATCAAGTGTTATTTCTTTTTGTTTCAATATCCATGTGAAACTGAGAGAAATCACCTATTACACTGGGAAAATGTATAAAGAAGGTGATTTGTTAGGGCCCTCCAGAGAAATAGAACCAATAGGATGTGTGTGTGTGTGTGTGTTGTGTGTGTGTATATATATATGTATGTATTTCAACATATATATTGAAAGAGAATTATAAGGAATTGGCTCATGCACTTACGAGCCAACAATTATGGAATGCAACAAGACCCAAGTCAGCAAGCTGGAGACCCAAGACAGCCACTGGTGTACTTCCAGTTTAAAGGCTGTCAGGCTCAAGATACAGGGAGAGTCAATATTTCAGTTCAAGTCTGAAGGCAGGTAAAAGCCAATGTCCCAGTTCAGAGGCAGTCAGGCAGGAAAAATCCTCTCTTACTCATGGGAAGGTCAGGCTTTCAACTGATTGGATATGGTTCATCAACATTGGGGAAGGCAATCTGCTTTACTCTCAGTCTACCAATTTAAATGTAAGTCTAAAAATACCCTCATAGAAACACCAAGAATAATGTTTGACCAAATATCTTGACTCCTTGTGTGACCCAGTCAAGTTAACACATAAAACTGATCATCAAAGTAGGTCAACATTCTCTCAGGATACAGGATCTTTTGTCTTTTCTAAAACTCCATACTAAAGAAAAGACTAACGTGAATAGTAACAGAGAGAGTACAAACCACTCTAAGTCTGGTTGTAAAAAGTATTGTGTGCATTTTCCTCAGATCCTTATTTCCAAAGACTCCCATTATTCAATATGCTTCATCCATACCCAATATCTGCCATATCAACTGCAGAAGTCAATAAAACACTCACTAAGACCTTGGTCCTTGTTACCTCATGCCTACCTGGCAGTCCCATCACCAGTCTTTCTTCATAACAATCCACTTCTACACAATTATTTGATAAATCTTCCCCAAACATTACTAACGTCACAACCCTCCCATAGTCAAGAACCTACAATGTCTCACCAGAGCAGCAAAGGCAGAGTAACTTTCATCTCTACAAAGAGGCTATGGCTATTATTATGTATTAGACACTACAAAAATTAAAAGTTAAAGTCTCTATATTCACCTTTAGAATTTCAAAGAGGAGTCAGAATTGTAAGCAAAGTGGAAACAAAATGAGTATTCTAATTGTACATGGGGTGTGCATTAGAAGAAAACTGTGACTGCCATCAGCTGTGTGTATTGGGGGAAATGGAGTACCAGTAAATATGTCATCTTAGTGGTCTTTCTTTCCTTCAATAACCGTTTATTTAGTGTCTTCTACACCCTAGTCTACACTAGGATTGGGGTTTCAAAACGTTAAAGGTACAGCCCCTGACCTTATGGAACTCAGAAAGCTAGCAAAAGTGATTCACTAATGACAGTATCCACTTATAGAAGGCTAACTTTAAGCCAGACATTTGCATTCTCTAGCATAGCTAGACATACAGTAGGTGTTTAATAATAATCTAGGTGATACAATTGAATTAGATTAGGAAACATTTAAATATAGGCATTCGAATTTAATAAATGTATTTATTTTTCCTTTCGAAAACGCTAGCCTGATCTCTTTCTTAAAACAGTTTTTTTTTCCTTCCTTATATACAGTCCGTCTTAGACTCCTGACTTTTCAGTCTAATTGGCCTAATTTAAAAATCATGTTAGCAGCAGTATTTTCCATAACGATCTGGAGTCATAAAGCAGTTACCCAGAGAAGTGTATTTGACAGCTAAGTTACTTCTCTACAGAAATGTACTGAAATTTAGAAAGAGATCAGTTAGGCTTGTAATAACTACAGTTCTTCTATAATACCTTTTACTCCCCTGTGGTGTCTGCCCACTTCATTCTCTCAGTCTCGAAGCTGAGTGCTGCTAGAAAGTATGACTTCATGATGTGACCTACCCACTTTTGCAGTAACCCCCCCTTTTTTTTTACATCTTTATTGGAGTATAATTGCTTTACAATGGTGTATTAGTTTCTGCTTTATAACAAAGTGAATCAGCTATACATATACATATGTTCCCATATCTCTTCCCTCTTGCGTCTCCCTCCCTCCCACCCTCCCTATCCCACCCCTCTAGGTGGTCACAAAGCACAGAGCTGATCTCCCTGTGCTATGTGGCTGCTTCCCACTAGCTATCTACTTTACGTTTGGTAGTGTATATATGTCCATGCCTCTCTCTCGCTTTGTCACAGCTTACCCTTCCCCCTCCCCATATCCTCAAGTCCATTCTCTAGTAGGTCTGTGTCTTTATTCCTGTCTTACCCCTAGGTTCTTCATGACATTTTTTTTTTCTTAAATTCCATATATATGTGTTAGCATACGGTATTTGTCTTTCTCTTTCTGAGTTACTTCACTCTGTATGGCAGACTTTAGGTCTATCCACCTCATTACAAAGAGCTAAATTTCATTTCCTTTTATGGCTGAGTAATATTCCATTGTATATATGTGCCACATCTTCTTTATCCATTCATCTGGTGATGGATACTTAGGCTGTTTCCATCTCCTGGCTATTGTAAATAGAGCTGCAATGAACATTTTGGTACATGACTCTTTTTGAATTATGGTTTTCTCAGGGTATATGCCCAGTAGTGGGATTGCTGGGTCATATGGTAGTTCTATTTGTAGTTTTTTAAGGAACCTCCATACTGTTCTCCATAGTGGCTGTATGAATTTACATTCCCACCAGCAGTGCAAGAGTGTTCCCTTTTCTCCACACCCTCTCCAGCATTTATTGTTTCTGGGACCTAATGAAACTTCAAAGCTTTTGCACAGCAAAGGAAACCATAAAGAAGACGAAAAGACAACCCTCAGAATGGGAGAAAATATTTGCAAATGAAGCAACTGACAAAGGATTTATCTCCAAAATTTACAAGCAGCTCATGCAGCTCAATAACAAAAAATAAACAACCCAATCCAAAAATGGGCAGAAGACCTAAATAGACATTTCTCCAGAGAAGATATACAGACTGCCAACAAACACATGAAAGAATGCTCAACATCATTAATCATTAGAGAAATGCACATCAAAACTACAATGAGATATCATCTCACACCAGTCAGAATGGCCATCATCAAAAAATAGAGATGCAGTAACCCCTTCTTAAATGCCCCTATGGAATGTTGGTTCTCACCTCCTCCCTCTGGTCCCAAACTTCTAATGCATCTTCTATTCCATCTGTGCCCAGAAACTTCAAAAGCCAAGAAACTTCGTTCTCCCTGAGGGTGTTTTAAAGTATCACTCTACTCTCATGCACAGACAGAATATTTGAGAACATTTGTAGGCAGAAGACAAAGTATCAGTGAAGAGGGAGAGACTAAAGAAATGGCAGCAGTTGAGAGAGGAAAGCATAAGAGAGAAGAGGAAGGATCATGAACACGAGTGCAGGGGTCATTCTCGAAACAAGGCCACTGAGCTCCTCTTCCATCAAAGAAGAGCGGCAATAAACATGTCAAGGGGAGCAGGAAAAAGATAATAGTTTCTTTAAAAATTTTGTGAGGTGGACAGAAGTAACTACAGGAGACCCTAGAGAGTCTACACATTTTCCTTAAAGAAGTAGGGAGTGAGATCATTCGCTTGGGAAGTGCAGCTGATTACGAAAAAGACTTAAGGCCACTTCCAAGATGTCTTTGGGCATGTATAAAATGTTAATAATTGTGGTGAGAGCCCAAAGGAAAGTGGAGGGCACAAATGTATAATGGTATAGTCACCAGAATCCTATAGCTTTCAGCCAATTCTGAACAGGGAGGAGGTCAAAAGTGTGAACAACAGAACTGATCCTGGAGACAACTAATTCTAGGGACCGGAAATGGAAAGCCTTAGCGTGACTGACAGGTCCAGGCTTAGGAGGCTGGTGGGACAAACAGGAGCCTGCATGTACCATTAGTGTGAGCCGTCCAGGGACATGAGTGGCAGGGGTAAAAGAGTTCATAGACACAGCCAACCGTTGCCCTCCTTTATGCTGGGAGAGCAGGTCAAACTTGGCTGAGACACACAGCTGTGAACAGCTTTTCCCAAAAAGAGACAATTGAGAAAAATAAAGCAGGTCAATAGCCATGCTGTCTCTACATACAATTTTCTCTACATATTTTCAATATAGCCTTTATTTCTACTTCAAAGATTGTGACATCGAATATCTGAAAATACATTTTACCCCATCTTATATATTACCAGCTTACTTGTTTAGAAAAATTAAAATTCACAAGGCAATTATTTAATCAAATTAATAATAGACCTTAAGTTAGCAGTTCTTTTGGTTAATATCTGAAGAATTTTATGGAAACGTCTCTTTACATAGAAACCATGCTGAGAACAAAAATTTATGATTATCTAAAAACTTTTCTATTTCTAGAAATAACTCTTTCACAAGAACATAGTTGAGTGGATCCCTTAATTTTAACAGTGATGCCTTTCAGAATTGCAGTGAGCTATTTCCATTTTCTCATTTTTCCAGAGGAAAGGCTGAACTTGCTCCATATAGGGAAGTTTAAAAAAATGCATTCTTCAGGGACCAAATGTGTTCATACCTGACTATTTCAGAATCAGGTTCTGGAACAGGGGAAAAGATCTTATTCACAGAGGTTTTGGGTTTTGATTCAGAAATTCCACAACCTACCATGAATCAGGTAAAAGAATTTGCAGTGATGAGCTCTGCCTCTGTGCTGGTGAGTTCCTCTGCTGGTCAGAGGTGGAGGTCAGGACTTGTCAGGGTAGTCTCCACTGGCTACGTTGCAAGGGCATCATGGCCACTGAGAGTCAGAGGTAGACGTAACCAGATGCTAACTTTAGATTTTCTATTTGCTTTCCATTTCCGATCTCTAGAATCGTTTGTCTCTGGAATCAGCTCTGTTGTTCATGTGTTCTACCTCCTCCCTGTCCAGACTTGACTGAGAGCTACAGGATTCTGGTGACTCTACCATTATACATTTGTGCCATCTACTTTCCTTTGGGCTCCCACCACAATTATTAACTTTTTACAGATGCTCAAAGACATTTCTCATGGAGGTGGCCTTAAGTCTTTTTCGTAATCAGCTGCACTTCCCAAGCAAATGATCTTACTCCCTACTTCTTCAAGGAAAATGTTTAACTCTCTAGGGTCATCTTACTTTTCTCCACCTCAAAAGAAAATTAACATATAATCAATAGTATATGCTGTGAGAGAATGTAAATACCTGGCTTTTGGAGTCAAAAGATGTGAGTCCAATTCCTAGACGAGTCACTTAAAAGGTAGGAGGTTTTAGGAAAGTTACTTAACCTCTGTGAACCTCAGATTTTTTTTTACCCGTAAAGTGGGTGACATGCACTTTACAAAGTTACTGTGAAGAATAAATCAATAAATGAGATAATATATTTGATCATTTTGCATAATTCTTGGCACATGGTCAATAAATGGTCACAGTAGGCATTACTCATTTTTAACTTATTGGTCCTTGCAACAAAGGGCATATTTTGAAAGTAATTCTTTTAACATAAAGTAAATATAGCTTTTATTTTCTAAACTTTATTAAGTGGTCAAAGTTGAAATGTTTATTCAATAAAGTATTCATCAGTATGAATGGTTTTAAGCCCGTAGGAATTCTGCTGCAATTAAATCCCAGTAACCCGGGAGGCATAGTTCAGGTATGGTACTAAAAGGAAAAGGAGGGTAAGGAAGGTTGTAAACGATTTAGTCAAGCCTTCAGTCCGTTCCCATGAAATTACACTATTATAGTCTGTGACAGTCACCATGTGTGAAAGATACAAGGGCCTTGGAACCACTGAAAGAACTTACAGAGGCGGGTTATTGGGAAGGCCTTGTGATAGTTCAAGTTTACCCAGGCTGCAATCCACCATAGTACTTAGCTGGGCAATCTTTCTGTGGAAAAATATACACAATTCACCAGCCCTCCAGGGAGCTGGGAAATTACAAATAGACAGAGACTTGAGGAGTGGGTGGATTTTTCTTTTCTTCAAAGCAGCAGCTGTTATGATAAAAGGCAATCTTGAGTCTTTAAAAAGGAAATCAAGAAATACAAGGTGTTTACTGATTTCTTTAGCAAGTTCTATTTTTTCTCTTCCTTCACTTCTTTCTAAATTCCAATGTGATATTTTTTAAAGCAACATTCATAATTTTTACTTCTTCCTAATTTATAACACCCCTAGAAAAGGAGTGGATGTATCTCTACATCATAAACATACCCTTTCTTTCCTTGTCCTCCTTCCCTCCTCCCCTCCCTCTCTTCTTTCCTTCCTGCTTTCTTGCTCTCTCTTCATGTCCTTTATTTATTTATTATTTTTTACTCATCTCTCTAATATTTAATACTAACAGGCAAGAATATACAGAATGTATACAAAGAAGGCTGCATCTCACCCAAATTTGGAAGCATATGTCAAAATAAAAAAGATATCCTCATATATACCCTTTCTGAAAAATATTATTCACAGGTCTGTATAAATTGAAAAAGAGTACAATAAAAATTAACAATTAAAATCTTTTTCATGTAATGGGGAAAGCAGCACTGATTCTTCCCTTAAATTTGATAATTTAAAAATATCTAGATTTCCTATTTGTTCAACAGTCAAATAGTTTCATACCAATTAAATTTAGTACTCAATAGGAAAATAAAATTAAATATGATTCATGGGGCTTCCTTGATGGCGCAGTGGTTAAGAATCCATCTGCCAATGCAGGAGACACGGGTTCGAGCCCTGGTCTGGGAAGATCCCACATGCTGCAGAGCAACTAAGCCCGTGTGCCACAACTACTGAGTCTGCACTCTAGAGCCTGCGAGCCACACCTACTGAGCCCGCATGCCACAACTACTGAGCCCACACATCACAACTACTTAAGCCTGCGCGCCTAGAGCCCGGGCTCCGCAACAAGAGAAGTCACAACAATGAGAAGCCCACACACCGCAACGAAGAGTAGCCCCCACTCACTGCAAATAGAGGAAGCCCGTGAGCAGCAACGAAGACCCAACACAGCCAAAAACAAGAACAAATAAATAAATTAATTTTAAAAATATGATTCATATGATGAGAGAGAAATAAAGGAAATAATAAAAAACAAAAATAAATGACAAAAATATAAAAAGATGTATAATAAACAAATAATACCAAACATATGTTAGGTCAATGAAACTATGTTTATCACTGAATTAAAAGTTAGATATTATCAGATTGAGTTAAAAGACAAAACTAAAATGCATTCTACTTGTATTAAAAGTACCTTTAAAGTAAGGATATATAGCATCATAAAGATAATAGTCATAAATCTGTATAAACTGAGAACCTATACAAGAGGCAAAAAATACAACAAATATAAGATATATATTAATATGTATAAATAACAAAGTTGCATAAAGAAGTATCACTTTACTAAGAGATTACCATTTGTCTCTGATAAGCATATCTGATGAGCATGTTTATAAATGTTCACATATAGGTAGTTTTTACCGTAGAAAGAATAATTACTTTAAATTACCTTAGAAAAAATGTAAAGTATGATCATAAACTAGGCTGCATATAAATGTGAAAAAAAGCAGACATCACTCAGGGAAGTTCTTAGATTATGATGAATCAAAAAAATAAATATATAAAAGTACTCTAACCCTTTGGAGATGAAAGAGTTAGAATGCTTAAACTACTTAAACTACCTTAAACTACTATTGTTGCATAGATTAGATAAAATTATATTTACAGACAATATTTTTGAGGACAAATTACATTATATATAAAAATAAACTTGTTATAATAAAATCTATACCTGGAGATAAATATATAGCTTTAAATGTGTTATACATTAAAGGATAAAGAAAGAAAATAAATGGACCAAACATCTAACCTCAGAAATTAGGAGAGGATTCAGTTTGTGTGTTTGTGGTTGTGTGTGTGTACGCAAGTGTATGCACACACAGAAGGAAACAATAGATATAAAACAAAAGAAGGAAAAAATAAATATAGAGTTTATTGTTACCTAGCTAATTAACCAACCAATCAACAAATACAAAAAAAAAATTCAGAATTGATAATGAAATCTGAGATATTTAAGAATTATTGAGAAAATTGTTGAAAAAAATGAATCTGTCAATACAATCTTTGTTAAAATGGGAGTGGGTGGGTTTTGTTTTGAGTATTTTGAATTCAGCTGTTCACAGCATTGTTGCAGAGAGGGTTGAATATGAGACAATTTCATAGACCAGCTTCATCTTTTAAACAGGCAAATATATTAAAATCTAATTGTTACTATTTTGGGCTTGCCCAGTTCAAAATAATAATTTGCTCTAATGTTATTAATTTAAATTATAATTCTACTGCAGTCAACATTTGCCTAATGTTATTCATTAATGTTTTTACCATACCATATTACTATAGTTATAAAATAAAAATTTAGCACTTTGATATCTTTCCTCTTGTTACAGAATATGAGGTGTTTTTCTTTCTAAAATGAAGCATCCATTCACCTCTGCCCTTACTAATAGTCTCTCATCTCGCCTATGTCTTTATTCTATCAACAGTAAACTTCTTTTCCTACATCTTCAATCTTTCCCTTTCCCCTGCCTTCTCTATGGTACATCAAATATCCACTGTTCTTTAAAAACATTTTTAAAATCCCGTCACCCAGTCTCTTCTCTTTCACATTACTTATATACTCATTGCCTCCAATTTCTTATTCCCTATTACCTTTGAACTCTTTGTGATTTGAATAAGAGATGAATAGATGGATGGAAGATGATAGATAGATAGATAGATAGTCAAGAGCAGCCAGGGATGTAGGAGAATATGATGTGATGAGAGTCAAGAGATAAACATGTTGATTCTCTTGAGAAAATGAGTTCCCAATAACTTTCATAAAATTAATTTCAGTTGAAAATTTTCATTTATTTATATGACTGTTTCAGTCACTAGTCTCATGTCTTTTTTGTATACCTAGTAAAATATATTAATGCAATGAATGTTACATAGTAGAAGCTCAATATGTGTTTATTGAATGAAAAATGCATTTGTTGAATAAATCATTGGTCAACTTAGTCAAATGCAGTTTAGATGTGAAATAAGATGACAAACATAATTCAATGAATTTTGTAGTATGGAGGTATCTTGTGATTCTAACAAGTAGTGAGTGTGAAATTATGCAGTTTCCATATTTAATAGGAGATGAGTGTGAAGATACTGCATATGTAATCAATTCATTTGAGCAGTTTGACTATGAATTTGCAGCAAATAAATGGAGGCTACAGATGGGGTCAAATTACAACAGTGTATAAACTCAGACTGATGAGATAAAGAACAAATTTCTTAATCTTTCCCCCAAACATGTATCAAACTCTAACAGTGTTTTGCCTAGAATACTGCAAAAGCTATTTGTTAGTGATCTCTCCATAATGTATTATTCCCTCAGGAATATGGACTCACATTTTTTTTTCCAACTAAGCATAATTTTAATTGTACTTACAGTTATAGGTTAGCACATTAATATTTCACAATCATTTTCACCCTCCAAGAAGCCATCATCACTGATTAAAATCTTTTCAAATACTATGGAATCTTTCAAATTTTCTTAGAATTATAATTATAAATTTGTGCTTATAATTCACCAAGCAAATTTCCCTAGAGTTCTTTCCATCATAAATTTCTGATAATGTGAAAATTATTTGAAAATTTTTACATTTCTTTTTTTTGACATCATCTTTATTGGAGTATAATTGCTTTACAATGGTGTGTTAGTTTCTGTTGTATAACAAAGTGAACCAGCTATACGCATACACAGATCCCCACAACTCCTCCCTCTGGCGTCTCCCTCCCACCCTCCATATCCCACCCCTCTAGGTGGACACAGAGCACCGAGCTGATCTCTGTGTGCTATGTGGCTGCTTCCTACTAGCTATCTATTTTATTTTGGGTAGTGTAAATATGTCCATGCCACTTTCTCACCTCGTCCCAGCTTACCCTTGCCCCTCCCCGTGTCCTCAAGTCCATTCTCTACATCTGTGTATTTATTCCTGTCCTGCCCCTATGTTCTTCAGAACAATTGTTTTTTTTAGATTCCATATATGTGTGCTAGCATACGGTATTTGTTTTTCTCTTTCTGACTTACTTCACTCTGTATGACAGACTCTAGGTACACCCACCTCACTACAAATAACTCAGTTTTGTTTCTTTTTATGGCTGAGTCATATTCCATTGTATATACGTGCCACATCTTCTTTCTCCATTCATCTGTCGACGGACACTTAGGTTGTCTCCTTGTCCTGGCTATTGTAAATAATGCTGCAATGAACATTGTGGTATATGACTCTTTCTGAATTATCATTTTCTCAGGGTATATGCCCAGTAGTGGGATAGCTGGGTCATACGGTAGTTCTACTTTTAATTTTTTAAGGAACCTCCATACTGTTCTCCATAGTGGCTGTATCAATTTACATTCCCACCAGCAGTGCAAGAGGGTTCCCTTTTCTCCACATCCTCTCAGGCATTTATTTTTTGTAGATTTTTTGATGATGGCCATTCTGACAGGTGTGAGGTGATAACTCATTGTAGTTTTGATTTGCATTTCTCTACTGATTACGGATGTTGAGCATCCTTTCATGTGTTTGTTGGCAATCTGTATATCTTCTTTGGAGAAATGTCTATTTAGGTTTCTGCCTATTTTTGCTTTGGGTTGTTTGTTTTTTTGATACTGACCTGAATGAGCTGCTTGTATATTTTGGATATTAATCCTCTGTCAGTTGCTTCACTGGCAAATATTTTCTCCCATTCTGAGGGTTATCTTTTCATCTTGTTTATGGTTTCCTTTACTGTGCAAAAGCTTTTAAGTTTCTTTAGGTCCCATTTATTTATTTTTATTTTTATTTCCATTTTTCTAGGAGGTGGGTCAAAAAGGATCTTGCTGTGATTTATGGCACAGTGTTCTGCCTATGTTTTCCTCTAAGAGTTTTATAGTGTCTGGCCTTACGTTTAGGTCTTTAATCCATTTTGACTTTAGTTTTGTATATGGTGTTAGGGAGCATTCTAATTTCATTCTTTTACATGTATCTGTCCAGTTTTCCCAGCACCACTTATTGAAGAGGCTGTCTTATCTCCACTGTATATTCTAGCCTCCTTTATCAAAGATAAGGTGACCATATGTACTTGGGTTTATCTCTGGGCTTTCTATCCTGTTCCATTGATCTATCTTTCTGTTTCTGTGCCAGTACCATACTGTCTTGATTACTGTAGCTTTGTAGTATAGTCTGAAGTCAGGGAGCCTGATTCCTCCAGCTCCATTCTTCTTCCCAAAGATTGCTTTGGCTATTCGGGGTCTTCTGTGTTTCGATACAAACCATGAAGTTTTTTGTTCTAGTTCTGTGAAAAATGCCATTGGTAGTTTGATAAGAATTACATTGAATCTGTAGATTGCTTTGGGTAGTAGAGTCATTTTCACAATGTTGATTCTTTCAATCCAAGAACATGGTATATCTCTCCATCTATTTGTATCATCTTAATTTCTTTCATCAGTGTCTTATAGTTTTCTGCATACAGGTTTTTTGTCTCCTTAGGTAGGTTTATTCCTAGGTATTTTATTCTTTTTGTTGCAATGGTAAATGGGAGTGTTTTCTTAATTTCACTTTCAGATATTTCATCATTGGTGTATAGGAATGCAAGAGATTTCTGTGCATTAATTTTGCATCCTGCAACTTTACCAAATTCATTGATTAGCTCTAGTAGTTTTCTGGTAGCATCTTTAGGATTCTCTATGTATAGTATCATGTCATCTGCAAACAGTGACAGTTTTACTTCTTCTTTTCCAATTTGGATTCCTTCTATTTGCTTTTCTTCTCTGATGCTGTGGCTAAAACTTCCAAAACTATGTTGAATAAGAATGGTGAGAGTGGGCAACCTTGTCTTGTTTCTGATCTTAATGCAAATGGTTTCAGTTTTTCACCACTGAGAACGATGTTGGCTATGGGTTTGTCATATATGGCTTTTATTATGTTGAGGTAAGCTCCCTCTATGCCTACTTTCTGGAGGGTTTTTATCATAAATGGGTGTTGAATTTGGTTGAAAGCTTTTTCTGCATCTATTGGGATTATCATATAGTTCTTCTCCTTGAATTTGTTAATATGGTGTATCACATTGATTGATTTGCATATACTGAAGAATCCTTGCATTTCTGAGATAAATCCCACTTGATCAGGGTGTATGATCCTTTTAATGTGCTGCTGGATTCTGTTTCCTAGTATTTTGTTGAGGATTTTTGCATCTATGTTCATCAGTGATATTGGCCTGTAGTTTTCTTGTGACATCTTTGTCTGGTTTTGATATTAGGGTGATGGTGGCCTCGTACAATGAGTTTTGGACTATTCCTCCCTCTGTTATGTTTAGGAAGAATTTGAGAAGGATAGGTGTTAGCTCTTCTCTAAATGTTTGATAGAATTTGCCTGTGAATACATCTGGTCCTGGGCTTTTGTTTGTTGGAAGATTTTTAATCACAGTTTCAATTTCAGTGCTTGTGATTGGTCTGTTTATATTTTCTATTTCTTCCTGGTTCAGTCTCGGAAGGTTGTGTTTTTCTAAGAATTTGTCCATTTCTTCCAGGTTGTCCGTTTTACTGGCATATAGTTGCTTGTAGTAATCCCTCATGATCCTTTGTATTTCTTCAGTTTCAGTTGTTACTCCTCCTTTTTCATTTCTAATGCTATTGATTTGAGGCTTCTCCCTTTTTTTCTTGATGAGTCTGGCTAATGGGTTATCAATTTTGTTTATCTTCTCAAAGAACCAGCTTTTAGTTTTATTGATCTTTGCTATCATTTCCTGCATCTCTTTTCCATTTATTTCTGATCTGATCTTTATGATTTCTTTCCTTCTGCTAACCTTGGGGGTTTTTTTTGTTGTTGTTGTTCTTCTACCTCTAATTGCTTTAGGTGTAAGGTTAGGTTGTTTGAGATGTTTCTTGTTTTCTGAGGTAGGATTGTATTGTTATAAACTTGAGGTACGATTGTATTGCTATAAACTTCCCTCTTAGAACTGCTTTTGCTGCATCCCATAGGTTTTGGGTCATTGTGTTCTCATTGTCAATTGTTTCTAGGTATTTTTTGATTTCCTCTTGGATTTCTTCAGTGATCTCTTGGTTATTTAGTAGTGTATTGTTTAGCCTCCATGTGTTTGTATTTTTTACAGATTTTTTTCCTGTAATTGATATCTAGTCTCATAGCCTTGTGGTGAAAAGATATTTGATACGATTTCAATTTTCATAAATTTACCAAGGCTTGATTTGTGACCCAAGATATGAGCTATCCTGGAGAATGTTCCATGAGCAATGGAGACAAAAGTGATTCTGTTGTTTTTGGATGGAATGTCCTATAAATATCAGTTAAGTCCATCTTGTTTAATGTATCATTTAAAGCTTGTGTTTCCTTATTTATTTTCATTTTGGATGATCTGTCCATTGGTGGATGTGGGGTATTAAGATCCCCTACTATTATTGTGTTACTGCTGATTTCCGCTTTTATGGCTGTTAGCATTTGCCTTATGTATTGAAGTGCTCCTAACTTGTGTGCATAAATATTTACATTTGTTATATCCTCTTCTTGGATTGATCCCTTGATCATTATGTAGTGTCCTTCTTTGTCTCTTGTAATAGTCTTTATTTTAAAGTCTATTTTGTCTGATATGAGAATTGTTACTCCAGCTTTCTTTTGATGTCCATTTGTGTAATATCTTTTTCCATCCCCTCACTTTCAGTCTGTAGGTGTCCCTAGGTCTGAAGTGGGTCTCTTCTAGACAGCATATACGGGTCTTGTTTTTGTATGCAGTCAGCCAGTCTACGTCTTTTGGTTGGAGCATTTAATCCATTTACATTTAAGGTAATTATCGATATGTATATTCCTATTATCATTTTCTTAATTGTTTTGGGTTTGTTTTTGTAGGTCTTCTCCTTCTCTTGTGTTTCCTGCCTAGAGAAGTTCCTTTAGCATTTGTTGTAAAGCTGGTTTGGTGGTGGTGAATTCTCTTAGTTTTTGCTTGTCTGTAAAAGTTTTAATTTCTCTGTCGAATCTGAATGAGATCCTTGCTGGGTAGAGTAATCTAGGTTGTAGGTTTTTTCCCTTTCATCACTTTAAATATGTCCTGCCACACCCTTCTGGCTTGCAGAGTTTCTGCTGAGAAAGCAGATGTTAACCTTATGGGGATTCCCTTGTATGTTATTTGTTGCTTTTCCCTTGCTGCTTTTAATATTTTTTCTTTGTATTTAATTTTTGATAGATTAATATGTGTCTTGGCATGTTTCTCCTTGGATTTATCCTGTATGGGACTCTCTGCACTTCCTGGATTTGACTGACTATTTCCTTTCCCATATTAGGGACGTTTTCAACTATAATCTCTTCAAGTATTTTCTCAGTCCCTTTCTTTTACTTTTCTTCTTCTGGGACCCCTATAATTCGAATGTTGGTGTGTTTAATGTTGTCCCAGAGATCTCTGAGACTGTCCTCAATTCCTTTCATTCTTCTTTCTTTATTCTGTTCTGTGGTAGTTACTTCCACTATGTTATCTTCCAGGTCACTTATCTGTTCTTCTGCCTCAGTTATTCTGCTATTGATTCCTTCTAGAGAATTTTAAATTTCATTTACTGTATTGTTCATCATTGTTTGTTTGCTGTTTAGTTCTTCTAGGTCCCTGTTAAACTTTTCTTATATTTTCTCCATTCTATTAGCAAGATTTTGGACCATCTTCACCATCATTCTTTTTTGAATTCTTTGTCAGGTAGACTGCCTGTTTCTTCTTCATTTGTTTGGTCTGGTGGGTTTTTACCTTGCTGCTTCATCTGCTGCATATTTCTCTGTCTTCCCATTTTGCTTAACTTATTGCATTTGGGGTCTCCTTTTGCAGGCTGCAGGTTCATAGTTCCTGTTGTTTTTGGTGTCTGCCCCCAGTGGGTAAGGTTGGTCCAGTGGGTTGTGTAGGTTTCCTGGTGGAGGGATCTGGTGCCTGTGTTCTGGTGGATGAGGCTGGACCTTGTCTTTCTGGTGTGCAGGACGCATCCAGTGTCATGTGTTGGGGTGTCTGTGAACTTAGTATGATTTTAGGCAGCCTCTTTGCTAATGAGTGGTGTTGTGTTCCTCTCTTGCTAGTTGATTGCCATGCAGTGTCCAGCACTGTAGCTTGCTGGTGGTTGAGTGGACCTGGGTCTTAACATTGAGATGGTGATCTCTGGGAAAGCTTTCACCGTTTGATATTACATAGAGCCGGGAGGTCTCTGGTGGACCAATGTCTTGAACTCAGCTCTCCCACCTGAGAGGCTCAGGCCTGACACCCAGCTGGAGCACCAAGACCCTGTCTGCCACATGGCTCAGAAGAAAAGGGAGATAAATAAATAAATAAATAAATAAAATAATATTATTAAAATTAAAAAAATTATTAAAAATAAAAGAATTAGTAAGTAATAAAAAAATAGAAAGAAAGAAGAGAGCAACCAAACCAATAAACAAATCCACCATTGATAGCAATCACTAAAAACTATGCAAAAAAACAAACAAACAACAAAAAAAATGACATACAGAACCCTAGGATAAATGGTAAAAGCCAAGCTATAGAGACAAAATCACACAAAGAAGTATAAACATACACACAAGAAGAGAAAAAGGAAAAAAAAATATATATATATGTATAAAAAAAAAGGACGAGAGCAACCAAATCAATAAACTAATCTACCAATGATAATAAACTCTAAATACTAAAGTAAGATAAACATAAAACCAGAAACAAATTAGATGTAGAAAGCAAACTCCAAGTCTACAGTTGCTCCGAAAGTCCACCACGTCAATTTTGGGATGATTCATTGTCTATTCAGGTTGCAGAGATGCAGGGTACATCAAGTTGACTGTGGAGATTTAATCCGCTGCTCCTGAGGCTGCTGGGAAAGATTTCCCTTTCTCTTCTTTGTTCACACAGCTCCCGGGGTTCAGCTTTGGATTTGGCCCTGCCTCTGTGTGTAGGTCGCCTGAGGCCATCTGTTCTTCACTCAGACAGGAGGGGTTTAAAGGAGCAGCTGATTAGGGGGCTATGGCTCACACAGGCTGGGCGAAGGGAGGGGTATGGAATGTGGAGGGAGTCTGTGGTGACAGAGGCCAGCATGACGTTGCAACAGCCTGAAGCACGCCCTGTGTTCTCCTGGCGAAGTTGTCTCTGGATCACGGGACCCTGGCAGTGGCGGTCTGCACAGGCACCCGGGAGGGGAGGTGTGGATAGTGCCCTGTGCTTGCATACAGGGTTCTTGGTGGCTGCAGCAGCAGCCTTAGCATTTCATACCCATCTCTGGTGTCCGTGCTGATAGCCACAGATCGCACACATCTGTGGAGGTCTTTCAGGTGGTGCTCTGAATCCCCTCTCCTCGTGCACCCCGTAACAATGGTCTCTTGCCTCTGAAGCCTGAGCCTCAGCTCCCAGCCCCCACCTGCTCCGGTGGCTGAGCAGACAAGCCTCTCGGGCTGGTGAGTGCTGGTTGGCACCGATCCTCTGTGTGGGAATCTCTCCACTTTGCCCTCTGCACCCCTGTTGCTGCGCTCTCCTCCATGGCTCCGAAGCTTCCTCCCCACTCAATCCTCGTCTCTGCCAGTGAAAGGGCTTCCTAGTGTATAGACACTTTTCCTCCTTCACCGCTCCCTCCCAGAGGTTCAGGTCCCATCCCTATTCTTTTGTTTCTGTTTTTTCTTTTTTCTTTTGCCTTACCCAGGTACACTAGGATTTTCCTGCCTTTTGGGAAGTCTGAGGTCTTTTGCCAGCATTTAGTAGGTGTTCTGTAGGAGTTGTTCCATATGTGGATGTATTTTTGATGTATTTGTGAGGAGGAAGGTGATCTCCATGTCTTATTCCTCCGCCATCTTGAAAGCCCTCCTTCTCTCTTCTTTTTCATCCTTCCTTACCTCCATTTAACTCACTTGATCCTCAAAAGTTATCTCTGAAATAAGTAGCTGGAGGGTAGAGCCACTGTCATTCTTATGACAGATTACTTCCTGACAAGGGCACTATATGTGACTATAAAGAAAGCAAAACTTGATTTTTAACCCTGTCACTCTATGATTATTTAAAAGGGATGACATAGAAAGATAACTAAATGACTTTTAAGTGTTTTTTGTTTTGTTTTGTTTTGTTTTGCTTTTTGTGGTACGCGGGCCTCTCTCACTGTTGTGGCCTCTCCCGTTGCGGAGCACAGGCTCCGGACGCGCAGGCTCAGCAGCCATGGCTCATGGGCCCAGCCGCTCCGCGGCATGTGGGAACTTCCCGAACTGGGGCACGAACCCATGTCCCCTGCATCGGCAGGCGGACTCCCAACCACTGCGCCACCAGGGAAGCCCAACTAAATGATTTTTAAGACATCCTACCACCTTTAAAATTATAAGATTTTGTAATTTTTGATTATGAGGAATATACTGATAAAACATAAAACTATGGATGGTTACAATATAAATTAAGAAAAACATATCACTATCTTATATAAAACTGAATTTAATATATATAATATAGTAATACTGCCTTGACCAAAGGTATTTCTTTATTTTTATAAATGAAGGGAAACAACATTTTCACTGGATGGGGGTAGAATTTTCATCTCTAAGAAAAGTTTGAGGAGACTCAAAGCTTACAAATGGCTTTTTGGTAAACTGCTTTGTGAGTGTTTGTTTTGATGCCCTCCTTCACTTCTTCCCTCTAGCAAACACAGGGATTAAAGATCAGTGTGTTGGTCATTCTACTGTCATCAAAACATGTTTTCTGCTCTCTTGAGCTGCCACCTCATCAGCACTAACAGCTTGACCTTATACCCCAATGGTATATAGGATATACCTGCCTTTAAAATGTGTGAACTGAATTTTATCTGCAGTAATTTTTCTTTTTATCCTTTGATCTGTCACTATTTCTTCACAATGTCAAAAGCCTCAGCTTGGCTTGAATGGTGATCAAACTCAAAGGCACACAATTTTGGGTCTGATCCCAAAACTAGACAATCAAAAATCTTTTCAATTGTCATTCATACCCTGTGCTTTGCCTTAGAATAGTAAAGTGCAGCCATCAGTAAAGCACTGTTTTCTCCTTTAAGCTTTTAAAAAATGAACATATTAAGGTTATAAAGAAACAGATTTTTGTACCTATTTTACTATAATAAATGCATCTAAAGAAACATGTCTTTTTGTGACCCCTTGGAAGTTTAAACACTTCCTTGGTGCTGTGGTCATTGGAATTCCTCTTTGGAATTGACTTCAAAGATAGTTTTCTAGGTCCATCAAAATATCAACATCATCAATTCACTTTCACAATCCATTCAACTGGCCTAATATATTTTCTTCCTCTCATTCTTTTTCTGTCTCTCTCTACTTGGACTTGTCCTGTCATGCACTCCCCTCTGAATGATGATTCACTTTCATTTAATGAACAGTCATTTAGAGATAAGCTCATGAACAAGACTTTTCCACACATTCATTAAACTCTACTGTCAAATATTTCCTCTTTTTGCCCTCTACCCCATTCTCCAACATTTAAAGAGAAAATATCGGTAATGGAGCTTCTTTTCTTTTCCAGTCCTAATCCTCACCTCATTTTGTAGAGCTTATTTTTGTTTTGATTTTTTTGTTGTTTGCTTTTCTGAGGAATGGACTAGGCCCAAACTTAATAATCGTAGATTTGAAAGGCTAAATGGTACCCAAGGCCTCCTTAGGAGAAGCACCTTCGGACAGAGTGGGTAATTGATCCATGTGTATCTGACAACACTATGCCTCTGACTGGGTATCAGGAACCATCAGAAGGCACTGGACCATCAAATCTGCACTTAAACTATTTCCTTAACTTTGCTCCTGAGCACCATACTTATTTATCTTATCTGCAACTGGACCTCTACCTGAATGCCCCATGGGAAATTCAATGCAACACATCTAAAAACAGACTTGCTCTCTACAGACCTGCTCCTCCTCTTATACTTAATTATTACACTTCCATCACCTTAAAAAATGAGCTATCCTAGATCCTATTTTCTTCCTCCTTCCTTTAGCCAAGAATTACCAAGTGCTGTAGAATCTATCCCTGTATTGTTCTCGAATATGCCCCAGGCTCCGTCTCTACTGCCACTGCTCTCATCATCATGCTTTGGATGTTTGTCAGAGCATTTTAGATCTTCCTACTTCTAGGCTTATCTCTCTCCAATCAGTCCTCCACAGGGCTATGAGGATGGTCTTTTTAAATGACAAGCTATTCATGTCACTGTACAATATAAAAAGCCTTTGTTGATTCTTAGGGCCTTCAAGATAATTTTCAAACTCTTTGCCACTGCTTATATTTAGCTAATGCTACCTTTTCTCACTAAATCAACCAAGCTCAACTAATAATGCATCCATGACAATATCTTCTCTCTTCTTGTCTTCAGTCTGTTTTGAGTGGTCTTCTAATGTATTATAATAATAATCTGTGATTCGTCTCTATCACAGCATCATTACTTTACTAATTATTCTCTCAAGTGGACTTTAAAATCCTTAGGAATAGAGCTATCACCCAACCACAGTGCCTTTTGTAGGCTGAATAATGTCCCCTCCCAAAGATGTCCACGTCCTCATCCCCAGAAACTGTGAATCTATTACATCACATGGCAAAGGTCAGTTCAGGCAGAAGATGGAACTCAGGGCATGAGAACATTTACAAGGGAAGCTGGGAAATACAGTCTAGCCTGTGCCCATGCTAAAGAAAGAATAAACTGATGGACAATTAGTGGTCCCTGATACAGCCTCATAGCATGAAGGAACAGGTTAAGGACTGGGACTGGTGGGGGAGATGAGGGTCTAAGGAAGTTAGAATGAGGGAGGAATTTCTGAAATTAGTTTTAGGACGAATGAGGTATGACCGATGATCTCTGACATCTATCTGACGATCCCTGGAACATTTAGGACCTGAACTTCCTTCATTTTCCAGCAAAAGTCTCTAGTAGCCTAAGTGTGTGAAGAGTCAGGTCTCCTTTTCACAAGGATGTGGAGACTGAAATTGGGATGATGTATGGATGAGTAAAGTTAGGTCAGGCTGCCCATCTTGCAGGCCCTCCTTTGGGCACACTTGCCGCCTTATTAAAAGAACTGCTTCCCTGTCTCCTCAGAAAGAGAGAGAAATTGAAAGGCTAGCTGTAAGAACCCTCCTTTCCCTATGCCCTTATCTAGGGCTATGTAAGTGACAGATGAAAGCAGATCTAACACTGCTGGTGGTAGTCAAGGATACGGTGTGAAGGAGCATGGGAGAGATCTTCTTCACAATTATGCCTCCTTCATGAAACCATCTACATTTCTTCATTTAAAAAATTCTATCAGGAACTTCCCTGGTGGTCCAGTGGTAAAGAATCCACCTTCCAATGCAGGGGACACAGTTTCGATCCCTGGTCAGGGAACTGAGATCCCACATGCCATGGGGCAACTAAGCCCACATGCCGCAACGACTGAGCTCATGCGCCTCAACTAGAGAGAAGCCTGTGAAATGCAACTAAAGGAAAGCCCACATCCTTAACGAAGACCTGACACAGCCAAAAAAAATAAAGAAAATAAATAATAAATAAATAAATAAATATTTAAATTTCTATCAATTGATGACTCCCTTTTGTTGCTGACTACTGTCTTCAGTTGAAAAGTTACCCCAGCTCTGGGACTGGCAGCCACCAGAATAGACCAGGGGTGGGAAATGGATTTCCAAGAACTGATCTGGGTTAAAGAATAAGCCAAGCATTAAAGAGCCCCACAGATACTAGAAGTCAGAATGCCACCGAATCAGAACAATGGCCCAGGAATTTGCAGTTATTAATGCTCAGAGGGAAACCAAAGGAGCCTCATTTTAACAAGAGGATAACAACAGGTAAAAGAGATGAAGGGAACCAGTGTTTGTATTAACAGCAACACTTGGGCAACTTTGGACTCACAGGTGCGGGCCACTTCAAGTACAGTTACACTGAAAACAGTGGTCTAGGGGGCACTATAACATATCTGAATAAGGAGTAAGAATGAGAATGTCAGGCGGATTTTACATTTGGGAGTTAAAGAGAACTTTACAATTAACCATATCTCAGTGCAAATCATCTAATCAAATTGTTTTTCTCCTAACATCTACCAAAGTACTGGGCAGTGGGCAAAAAGTGAGAGCATTGAAGAAACTGGGGTCAGGGTAAAAAACACAAGTGATCAGGAATGATCACAAGAAAGAAAAATAAAAACCAAAACAGTTAATTTTACTAAAGGAAGGGCCTATAGATAAGAGACCACCTCTGGCCTCCAGGAATTCACATTTACATGGAGGGTACACAGGTTTGAACAGGTGTGTGTGGGAGGGGATTTTGTGAATGTGTTCTTATGTTTACTCTGCTAGGAGCTACCCTTCATTCACTAAACCTACTCTCAGGTTAGAGGAAGGGATCCAACTCAGCCACTAGAGTGAGTTCTCTTTAATGAAACAAATCACACTAGCCTGTTGTTCCCCAGACAGTATCTCTTTCCTCCTGGGTGGGCAACGACATTTCCCAGCATCCCTTGCAGTGACGTGTGGCCATGACCACAGTTCTGGTCAATGAAATTTGCACAGAAGTGTTGCATGATCCTTCCAGGCTTGCCTCTGAAAGACCTCCTGATGGATCTGCCATGCTTTCTCTCTTCCCTTATTGATTAGACAGGTACAAAGATCCAGAAGGGAACCGTGAGGCCCTAGGGGACGGCAAAGTCACTGTGTGAAAGGAATCTGAGTCCCTAAATGAATGCATGGAGCAGAGTGCCCTCCCTCAGCCTCACTAACCTGTACTGGACCATAGCATCAATAAAGAAATCAACCTTTCATATACCCAGAGAAAACCATAATTCAAAAAGACACATGCACCCCAGTGTTCATTGAAGCACTATTTACAATAGCCAGGTCATGGAAGCAACCTAAATGCCCATCAACAGACAAATGGATAAAGAACTTGTGGTACATATATACAATGGAATATTACTCAGCCATAAAAAGGAACGAAATTGGGTCATTTGTTGAGACGTGGATGGATCTAGAGAGTGAAGTAAGTCAGAAAGAGAAAAACAAATATCATATATTAACGCATGTATGTGGAACCTAGAAAAATGGTACAGATGAACCAGTTTGCAGGGCAGAAGTTGAGACACAGATGTAGAGAACAAACATATGGACACCAAGGGGGGAAAGCCGCGGGGGGTTGGGGATGGTGGTGTGATGAATTGGGCGATTGGGATTGACAATGTATACACTGATGTGTATAAAATTGATGACAAATAAGAAAAAAAAAAGAAATCAACATTTATCATGTTAACCCACTGAGATTCTGGTGTTGCTTATTACAACAATTGGTTATCCTAACAAATATGTGTATCTCAGGGATGCTTCAGGATGATTCATTTATTTTGCCTCCTTTTTGAATGTAAATGTGTATAACTTAAAGACACGTTTGCTTAAAGCACATTTTAAAATATGTGCCTGAAAAGGGGAAGCTGGAAATATGCACATATGCATAATAAGCATCTATTTTAGAAAAAAAATGATTGGGGATTTTGGTTGTTTTCATACAAGTCTCCTGGAACCATCTTCAAAATTTTAAGCAGCACTTTAAAAAGAAGTGAAAAATCAATGTCAGCATATAATGAGGCTTGGGGAAGAAAAGGAAATGAAATAAAAAGATATCCAAAGTTACTTAAACTGATGTACATTCTTACATGTAGCTAGAAACAGATAAGTACCTCATGTCAGCCTATAGTCTGGGGGTTCTCGCAGATGAGGTACAAGCTGTGAAAAAGAATTGTAAAGGAAGTAAGAGCAGATGTTCGCTCATGACAACTGGAGATTTTCTAAAAGCATCAAAGCACAGTCTACAAGTTATCAACAGCCAGGCAGATTGAAGCGAGTCACAAACCCCCAGATTTACATCTTCAACAAAGTTGGCCTCTCTAAGAGTAATCTCATTATACTGAGTAATCAAAGACAGCGAGCGATCTGCTGTCTGTGCCACCTTTAATTTAGATTGTCAATTATCACATGCATAAATACATATGACCCGTGCATATTTCAATCCAGGGCATCTCTCTTTAAAACTTGGGGTGCAAAGTACATGCAGTAGGTCCCTGACGGTGATGCTCAGGACCTCAGGAACAGCAGCAGGAGGCCCTGTCTGTCCCTTCCAAGCCTTAGCCCACCCCTGTTAAAGGTCCGCAATCCCTATGTTGCTTAATAATGTGGCTAAGAGAAGGGGGAATACAGAAGAACTCAGTATGGCCCGCTCCTTCTTTAATGCACTGGCTGAGGCAGAAGGTTCACTGGTTTCTGAATAGAGACAGGGAATGACCTAGAAGTTCAGAATTTAAGCTGAGGAGGCAGACTCATCCAGTTACCATGTTGGATATTTAAATATACTTCTCTGTCACATCTCTGTGTCTGTGTAGATGAATAGTTCCCCATTCTGGCCACCACCACTTTTTGAGTTGCAAGCCTTTTCCCATGAAGGGTGAACCCATTTCCCCACGGGACCAGTTTTTTCTGTCACTTCTGGCTCAAAACCAGGCTTAAAAAATACTGTCAAGCACTTAAAAAAATGCTCATTAAAAATACTGTCAAGCACTTAAAAATATAAATTTATATATTCGCCATACCTAATTTTTCTTCTTTAACAAAATAAGATTTCCCCAAAGCATTTCACAGTATTTTATTAATTATGCTCCAATAACTGAATAATATAAAATCTATCAAATAGTATTTTAAATACTATTTATACTATTAGTAAACATGTATATATATTTATATGTTAAATATTTTATTTAATAATACAACTATAGAAATATATACATACATATATAATTATTGAATCACAAAAATCAAGTAATTTTAGCTAGTACCTAAATGTATTCAAGTAAAATATTTAAATAAATACACAATGACATATATAAAATTAAATGTTAATGAGTATCAATATATAAGTTCAATAAGATAGTATTTAAAATATTCTATAAAATTCTGTGGGTTGGAGTATGAGGTATGAGGGTACATTAAGAACATACTTTTAAAAGAACTCTAACTGTTGCTATTCAGAAATTAATATATGAGAGCTATATAAATACAGAAACAATATCTGATTCAGAATTTTATTGCCTCAGAATAATATAGGTGTTTAAATATAGTTTTTGAATCTAAAGCAATTTAAATGAAAATTAAAACTTTATTAAATTGGTACAAGTTAAAACTCTGAAATGAATTGTCATCTAGGTAGATGTCTCTCATATACACTTTTCTAATTTCCCACTAAAGTAACTATGAACACTAAGAAAAAGTGAAAAGCAAATATATCATCTAAAGAAAGTACTAACAATAAGGCTAATTCCAGGATCTGAAGCAAATTTTTAAATGGCTTAAAGTGGATTTAAAAGTATTCCCAGTGGGGTGCCCAGGAGAGAGACTGCCTACTCACCTGAAATTATGCCAAAGAACCAAAGGTCCTCCCTCTGGTGTCTGCCTTCCTAGACTCCATAACCTTTAAGACATGATAGATTTTTGACCACCTGAAACTGAGTAGCTGGGCGTTGAGACCAGCTGTGAGGTGTATAGAAAGTCATTTCTCACCAATATTATTTTATAGACACTTGAACACAATTACACCTAAATTACATTAGTGCTTGCATTCTGACACAATTCACAAACTTGGAAAGAAAGGGTGAAGTCACCTCTAGCACACTAAGAATTGCACGAACCCCTGTAGACACACAGAAAAGTGGGTTGTGCATGTGAATATCATTTTAAGAAATGCCAGGAAGACAATAATTGTTGAGAAGCTGTCTACTGCACAGCCACTGCTTTTTGAAGCAACAAGAACAATCTAAATCTGCCACTACTGCCCTGCACCCCACCCCACCCCCGCCATCAGGGATCCTCTTCACAGATCCAAGACCCTGCCAGAGAACTCCTGTCTGTGCCCTTGCCTGCAGTACTGCTCGGGATGCTGTTTGCCACTAATTTCCCTTTACTTCTGGAAGAAACATGGACCACAACTGGCTGGCTCTCAGTGGGAGTAGAAGACAAGACCCCAGTGCAGAGCAGTAACATTACAGAAAAGGAAAGCCTCCTTGCTACTAGGACAGGGATTGGACTTGGAGCTATGTGCATTCCTCCATTGTCTTTTCCATCTGTGAAAGACCAAGCAAAGGAGTAGAGAAAGAATCATACAGAAGCAACACACCCACACTGGCTCTGGAGAGGTTGCCCCTGTTACACAAATGCACAAACAAGTAAATAAAAATACACGGTGCCATTGGAGAACACTCCAAATCCACAAGGATAAAGAACCTGATTATGAAAAGTCATAGGAGAAGACCTTTGAAAACCTTTCAGTAGAGGAACTTGATGAACATCTTAGAAAACTGATAGACTCAACAGGAGACAAGAAGGAACAGCATTAATGATATAGGGGCCAAAAGCACAGGAAGTTCTATGTGAGCTTCTGGGCCCTATATGATATGGCCCTTGGATGCCTGTCATTCTTCCCTGCACTCACCCTGTTCCAGCCGCCCTGGTCTCCTTGCTATACCTTAAACACTCCAGACACTTTCCAAGCTGGAAGGTTCTTTCCTAAGCTTATCCCTAGGCTCACTTCCTCCTCACCTCATTCAGGTCTCTGTTCACAGGTGCCCTCTTCAGAAAGGCTTTTCCTGTGAAACGGCAACTTCCTTTACTCTTCATTACCTTACCCTGCTTTAAAGTAGGTGGTCTTTGCAGCACTTGAGCACAAGGGCAGTCTAACCTAGTGATTAAGGGCCTGGGTTCAAATCCCAGAGCTACCACTTCCTGGCTGTGGGACTTACCCGCTCTTTGCTTCATCTTTGCTTCATCTTTCTCATTTGGTACTAACTATAGCCAACGGTATTAGTGCTTCACTCCCTCAACACTTAGGATTCTTGTGCCCTCAGATGGCCTCCCATTGCAGCACCTACAGTCTTCAGCCAAAAAGCATCCTCTGGCCCAGAGAGGATGCCCAGTCTACATGTGGGGCAGGCCAGAAGTGCCAAGGAGTTAAAATGGTCTCCACATTATGATGAATCAAAGTCTGAAGATAAATATCTCAACTTCCTCACCTGTTTGGTGGAAAAACAGAAGCCAGCTCTACACCAAAGTTCTGCAACCACAGCCCATACACCTGCTAATGACTTTCTTCTCCTCTTTTCCTTCCCTGTCTCAGTTCTCCACTCCCTTACCAGTCCTTCCCAAGATCCCTTCCCACCTAAATTAGTCCCACTCAAATGCTAGCCTAAGGGTTTGCCTCTGAGGGAACTCAACCTATGAAACCTACATGATAGGGTAATTGGGTAGGTTAAATAAGTTGATATAAGCAAATATTTAAAACAGTACCTGGAACAGAGTAAGCATTCAGCAAGTATTAATTATATTATTCATTGTTGTATCTTGGTATCTAGAACGATGCCTGGTAAAAGATGTATGTTTAATGAATACTTTGTGGAATGAATTTTTAAAGATGAATAAAAGGACAATAGTATGAGAGAAAAGGAAGATGAGATAAATAAAGAACCATAAAAATATATATGTGGCCGTTCTATTATAATTCAAATTAGAGGATAGTAAGCGCCTGAAATGACATGAAGAAAAATCCTGTTAAGAATATCAGAGCAGACTTGAGAAGCTATTCCAGAATATAAAGAAAAGAGACAAGGAGGTGAAAGTGACTGGAATGAATATGATGAATATGGAGGACAAAGAACGAAAATCAAAGCTGAGAATTTTAGGAGTTCCTAAGGAAGAAATCCAAGGTTCTCTTTAGGAATGTAATAATGACCAATGGAAGAATAGGTTCAATATTACATAAAAGGGGGGAGGGGACCTAAGCATGCAAAGGGTCATTTCCACTTTCTTCATCCACTTCATAGCTCTCCACAAAAAAGCAGGCACTCATCTGTTTGGAGGGAACCCAAGACATTCTTTTACTAATGGGAGAAGGGGGTTCCTGTGCCTTAAAAGTAAAGAAGCCGGCCCAAGTGCTCATTTCCCACAGCCATGTGGTAGGGGACTCCTGGAGCTTGGCACTTTGGGGAATGCCATCATCCTTGTGGCTGGCTGGATATGTGGACTCAAGTAAGCAGATAACTTCACTAAGCCCCATCCAATAAGTTGTGCATTCCAGTTTAGAAATTCCACATTTGGGGGATACTGAGTGCTGGGCTAGCCCCAGAGAAAGTGATGCATCAGTTTTCATGTGATGACCTTGTTTCTTTTGTGATTTTTCCTCATCCAAGATCTCAGAGAGAAGAATTCAGGCCCTGAAATCCCACTGGACTCCTAACAACTCACACCTAAACATGCTCTGGCCATTATTTTTGGAATTACAAGGATAAGGAGTAAAAGTCTCTCAAGCTTTGAGGCAAAACACAAGACCTTCTAGAGAGTTAAGGTTAAGAAAATCAGATTGTTCTAAGATATTTCCACTACATTAAATGTCAGGAGACAATGTAACAAATATAAAGGTTCTGGAGCAGAAGTCCGAGACTCAAGGGTTTATACCCAGCTAAGCTAAGGGAAGAGAAATATAGTCTCAAATATGTAAGAGTTTAGGAAGACAATCTTTTTTTTTTTTTTTTTTTTTTTTTTTGCGGTACGCGGGCCTCTCACTGTTGTGGTCTCTCCCGTTGCGGAGCACAGGCTCCGGATGCGCAGGCTCAGTGGCCATGGCTCACGGGCCCAGCCACTCCGCGGCATATGGGATCCTCCCAAACCGGGGCACGAACCCGTATCCCCTGCATCGGCAGGCGGACTCTCAACCACTGCGCCACCAGGGAGGCCCGGAAGACAATCTTTTTACTGAGAAAGTTCAGTAGGAAAAACAAAACAGAATAGCTAGACCAAATTAGAGCTGAATCAAAAGTAAAAAGACTTACAAATAAGGAAGCAATAATGTAAGAGAAAAGTTTGAGTCTCTTCTATTCAGTTCAGATCATGATCTAAGGCTTATGGAACTAGTTGAGAAGATTAGAAATAGATCCACACATAAACTATATATGTGTCAAAGAAATGGTATTGGCAAGCACTGATTTAGAAGCAGAAAAAATAATGAAGGCTATATAGCTTGAGCAGAGATTTGAAAAAAAAGCTTAAGGCTTACATGGATACAGAATACAAAATAATAGCACTTTTGAAGTTGGAAAATGCCTAAGCAAAGATCCAAGATATGCGAAGTTATAAGGTCAATTTGTGCAACAGTAAATATACAGTTGGATTGGAAATACAAGAATCGCTTTAGAGTTATTGGAAAGTAAATTTGGAAGTGAATTTGGGTAGATCATGAAGGATTCTGGATGTGAGTCCAGGAAATTTATGAATCTTTTTGTAAATAATACAGAACTGTTGAAAACTTTTGAGCATGAAAAATGGAGTAGCTAAGGGGCATTAACCTGTGTATCCATGCAAGAGGGAGACAGGATACAAAGTTACCACAAAAGTTTTAAAAGAGAAAAGAAAATGGAAGAAATAGTATGATGGAAAAACAATAGTTGGTTCCTGCTTAAATATGCAGCTCGATATGGAGAAAGATACTATTCTAAAGTATCAAAAGTAGTATAATGTTCAGGTTATTAATTAAATTAGAAAATTAAGGAAACAGAGGTATTTTACGTAAAGAGCACAAAAGGGATTAGGTAATCTATTAACTATGTACATTTGGGGGTAGTAGCTATGTAGTTAATTTAGTTATCAAATTCACCTTTGATAATGATGTACAATGTCTCTCCTCTTGTATAAAATCATTTGATAAACACCACAATATTTTAGTAATGAATGTGACTAAAAGTTATAAATTTAATTAAATTATAACTATTATTTTAAGAATATGTTTTCAAATACAATTATTTGTTTAAAGGGACCTCAAATAATGGAGGTTTTAGATTAATTTTTTATATTAAACTAACTTTGTCAATTGGAAAGAAATTTCTGAGGGTAAAAACAATGTGATCATTCTTTAACCGTGTGCTCTCCTGAGGTACTGATGGTAAGGCTTAATATGGATTGATTAATTACAGTGAGGTCACATTTGATTAGTCTGATACCTTGGCCATTATCAGAAAGATGTGAAAGAACCACTGGATATCCTGAGAACTTGCTGTGTAACTAGGTTAAGGATAGACCTAAACTTGACCTAAATATTTACCCTGGGGTTTGAATCATCTCAGAAGTTTGAAGAATGACTTTATGGGTTCCCTGACCTCTATTTCCACCAGCTACCTTTCCCTTTCCAATACTTCTTTAACCCTTAATTTTCTAAACTTGTTATAAGAAGAAACTGAGGGACTTTCCTGGTGGTCCAGTGGTTGAGACTTCACCTTCCAATGCAGGGATTGCAGGTTTGATCCCTGGTTGGGGAGCTAAGATCCCACGTGCTTCAGGGCCAAAAAACCAAAACATGAAACAGAAGCAAGATTGTAAGAGACTCAATAAAGACTTTAAAAATGGTCCACATCAAAAAATCTTAAAAAAAAAAAAAAAAGAAGAAGAAATTGAAAGAACATTGCCTGGATATTCCCAATGGCAGTAAACAGGAGAGAAACAAAATCCATTCCAGAAACTTCTCATTTGAACTTAGGCATTCTCTGACATTTTATTATCAATATGGACTATTTCTAGGCATCCCAAAACTTCTACTTAAAATTTCTACGTTTAATAGACTCTCATATTCCACAATTTCATACCAGTAATAAGTCAGTAGAAACAAACACTCAAATTTAGATTTGCATATTTCACTAGGATACGTACCATCGTTATGATAATCATGGAATTGTGATAAATGCATACATATTCATGTAAATTATGAATACAAATACTTTCCCAGAGACAACGAGATTATTTTCTCATTTTCTCTAATAAATATCTGAAAATAGAAAATAACTCTAGGTAAAGTAATCAATTAGGTACATCATTTGTACTGTCAAGAATGGAGTTTTATGGTTTTGTTGTTTTAAATGAGGTTTTTATACTGCAGCGCTGTAAAGGCTTCCTCTAAATAAGACATAATATACATCTCCTATTTGGGAACTAACTTTATTTGATATGAGAAGAATTGCCATGGGGTATAAGGTTTAGGAAGCTACCACAATGACAATCTCTCAGAATAAAAGTACTACCAAAACCCTAATTAGTTTAATGTGTCAGCAATTATTCCTTTTATACAGTCATTAACCAAATTTAGTCTGTAGCCAGAACAAATATCATCATGTTTTTTCACCACATTAGATGTTTAATATAATTTTAAATAAACTAATTTAAAATGTAACTGAAAAACTGCAGGCAGGTTATTAAGCATGATAAAAGACCAGTTGTAAAAGAACATCTGTTATAAAAATTAAAAGACCCATTAAGAAATCTAAGAAATTATGTAATTAAGTCTTCTGTATCTATTCAGAGCAATAGCAACTATCTCTAAGTTATCTAAGAAAAATTCGAAGACTCCAGTGAACAAATTATTTTTATTCTCCTGAACTTTACATCTTGTATAAGTATCACTTTGAGAGTCAGTAGGAAAATCTACCCATACCCTAACTTAAAGGAAGATATATTAGTGAAGTCATTCTCTCTAGCTAGTTACAGTGAAGAATCATGAAAGAAGAAAACATATTTTTCTTCTGTTTCATAAAAAGTATTAATATAGCATATAGAGAGCTTTATAAAATATATTTTAAAAATTGACTCATCCTACTTTATGCAGTTCATTTGAGTTAGTAATTTCTGCCTAGTTGAAAGCCTGGTCAAACATATTATAGCACATCTACACATGAAAAATACTTGTATGAGGAAAGTACTTTCTTTTTGCTTTATCACTTAAATTTTTTTAAATGAGGAATTATGCCTTTTCACATAGGAGCTTTCTACTTTCCACTGAATTACTGTCTTCTAAACCAAAATCTCAAGAAATGGAAAATAAGATTTTTCTTAAGAATAAAGAGTAAAGAATAATCCAGTTTATTTTAAAGGCATACTCAGTCTAAATCAATTATGTTTAAATTATCTTAGTGATTGCCCTTTTTTTAATTCTCCTTCACTAATTAACCTATAAAGGGCAATGTCTTTGTGATGAACAAAGTAAAATAAAAACATTTTAGAATTATTAAAGAATATTTCTAACACTGACTGAATTGTCCTAATGGGAGAAAAGAAAAGATCAATGGAGTACAGATTTTTGTTGCTTTTACTTTGTTAAAGTATTTTCTTCACATTTTTATATATAATACACATGAAATTGACATCATAATATATAATGTATTATGATGTCAGGCTATATCTTTGGCAATGAGCAGTGTTTCTTCCTATTTAAAAAAAGGACTTGCTAGGAAAATGATTTATTTTAAAAAGTCCTACAACTAAATCTCATTTATAAATATGAATGCAAAAATTCCTCAATAAAATACTAAAAATTAAATAATATTAGACCCAGTAATATATTAAAAAAACAATATGCCATATATAAAAGGTATTTGCTACACAGATAAAAGCAGATTTTTAGTAGATAAAAATCCTAATGTCTAATAAATTAAAGAACAAATATATATTTTTATGTCAGTGACAAAAAATGGCATCTGACAAAATTCACACTGAATGAGCACCACTGAACCAGCTTTACAACAAATGTTAAAGGAACTTCTCTAGGCAGCAGACACAAGAGAAGGAAAAGACCTACAATAACAAACCAAAAACAGTTAAGAAAATGGTAATAGGGACATACATATTGATAATTACTTTAAAGACAAATGGATTAAATGCTCCAACAAAAAGACATAGACTGGCTGATTGGATACAAAAGCAAGACCCATATATATGTTGTCTACAATAGACCCACTTCAGACCTAGGGACACATACAGACTGAAAGTGAGGGGATGGAAAAAGATATTCCATGCTAATGGAAATCAAAAGAAAGCTGGAGTAGCAATTTTCATATCAGAAAAAGTAGACTTTAAAATAAAGATAATTACAAGAGGCAGAGAAGGACACTACATAATGATCAAGAGATCAATCCAAGAAGAAGTTATAACAATTGTAAATATTTATGCACCCAACATAGGAGCACTTCGATACCTAAGGCAAATGCTAACAGCCATAAAAGGAGAAATCGACAGTAACACAATAAAAGTAGGGGACTTTAACACCCCACTTTCACCATTGGACAGATCACCCAAAATGAAAATAAATAAGGAAACATAAGCTTTAAACGATACATTAAACAAGATGGACTTAATTGATAGTTATAGGACATTCCATCCAAAAACAACAGAATACACTTTCTTCTCAAGTGCTCCTGGAATATTCTCCAGGACAGATCACACCTTGGGTCACAAATCAAGCCTTGGTAAATTTAAGAAAATTGAAATCGTATCAAGTATCTCTTCCAACCACAAAGCTATGAGAGTAGATATCAATTACAGGAAAAAAACTGTAAAAAATACAAACACATGTAGGCTAAATAATATACTACTAAATAACCAAGAGATCACTGAAGAAATCAAAGAGGAAATCAAAAATTACCTAGAAGCAAATGACAATGAAAACATGATGACCCAATACCTATGGGATGAAGTAAAAGCAGTTCTAAGACGGAAGTTTCTAGCAATACGACCCTACCTCAAGAAACAAGAAGAATCTCAAATAAGTAACCTAACCTTATACCTAAAGCAATTAGAGAAAGAAGAACAAAAAAAACCCAAAGTTAGCAGAAGGAAAGAAATCATAAAGATCAGATCAGAAATAAATGAAAAAGAAATAAATAAAATAATAGCAAAGATCAATAAAACTAAAAACTGGTTCTTTGACATGATAAACAAAATTGATAAACCATTAGCCAAACTCATCAAGAAAAAAAGGAAGACGACTCAAATCAACAGAATTAGATATGAAAAGGCAGAAGTAACAACTGACACTGCAGAAATACAAGTAAGCATGAGGGATTACTACAAGCAACTATATGCCAATAAAATGGACAACCTGGAAGAAATGGACAAATTCTTAGAAAAGCACAACCTTCCGAGACTGAACCAGGAAGAAATAGAAAATATAAACAGACCAATCATAAACACTGAAATTGAAACTGTGATTAAAAATCTTCCAACAAACAAAAGCCCAGGACCAGATGTATTCACAGGCGAATTCTATCAAACATTTAGAGAAGAGTTAACACCCGTCCTTCTCAAACTCTTCCAAAATATAGCAGAGGGAGGAACACTCCCAAACTCATCCTACGAGGCCACCATCACCCTGATACCAAAACCGGACAAAGATGTCACAAAGAAAGAAAACTACAGACCAATATCACTGATGAACACAGATGCAAAAATCCTCAAGAAAATACTAGCAAACAGAATCCGATGTCACATTAAAAGGATCATACACCATGATCAGGTGGGGTTTATCCCAGGAATGCAAGGATTCTTCAATACATGCAAATCAATCAACGTGATACACCATATTAACAAACTGAAGGATAAAAACCACATGATAATTTCAATAGATGCAGAAAAAGCTTTCAACAAAATTGAACACCAATTTATGATAAAAGCTCTCCAGAAAGTAGGCACAGAGGGAACCTACCTCAACATAATAATGGCCATATATGACAAACCCACACCCAAAATCGTTCTCAATGGTGAAAAACTGAAACCCTTTCCTCTAAAATCAGGACCAAGTCAAGGATGCCCACCCTCACCACTATTATTCAACATAGTTTTGGAAGTTTTAGCCACAGCAATCAGAGAAGAAAAATAAATAAAAGGAATTCAAACCAGAAAAATAGAAGTAAAGCTGTCACTGTTTGCAGATGACATGATACTATAAATAGAGAACCTAAAGATGCTACCAGAAAACTACTAGAGCTAATCAATGAATGTGGTAAAGTAGCAGGATACAAAATTAATGCACAGAAATCTCTTGCACTCCTATACACGAATGATGAAAAATCTGAAAGTGAAATTAAGGAAACACTCCCATTTACCACTGAAACAAAAAGAATAAAATACCTAGGAATAAACCTACCTAAGGAGACAACAGACCTGTATGCAGAAAACTGTAAGACACTGATGAAAGAAATTAAACATGACACAAACAGATAGAGAGATATACCATGTTCTTGGATTGGAAGAATCAATGTTGTGAAAATGACTATACTACTCTAAGCAATCTACAGATTCAATACAATCCCTATCAATCTACCCATGGCATTTTTCACAGAACTAGAACAAAAAATTTCACAGTTTGTATGGGAACACAACAGACCCCGAATAGCCAAAGCAATCTTGAGAATGAAAAACGGAGCTGGATGAATCAGGCTCCCTGACTTCAGACTATACTACAAAGCTACAGTAATCAAGACAGTATGGTACTGGCACAAAAACAGAAATATAGATCAATGGAACAGGATAGAAAGACCAGAAATAAAGCCACGCTCATATGGTCACCTTTTCTTTGATAAAGGAGGCAATAATATACAATGGAGAAAAGACAGCCTCTTCAATAAGTGGTGCTGGGAAAACTGGACAGCTACATGTAAAAGAATGAAATGAGAACACTCCCTAACACCATACACAAAACTGAACTCAAAATGTATTAAACACCTAAATGCAAGGCCAGACACTATAAAACTCTTACAGGAAAACACAGGCAGAACACTATGATATAAATCACAGCAAGATCCTTTTTGACCCTAGAGAAATGGAAAGAAAAACAAAAATAAACAAATGGGACCTAATGAAACATAAAAACTTTTGCATAGCAAAAGGAAACCATAAACAAGATGAAAAGACAACCCTCAGAATGGGAGAAAATTTTTGCAAATGAAGCAACTGACAAAGGATTAATCTCCAAAATATACAAGCAGCTCATTCAGCTCAGTATCAAAAAAACAAACAACCCAATCCAAAAATGGGCAGAAGACCTAAATAGACATTTCTCCAAAGAAGATATACAGATTGCCAACAAACACATGAAAGGATGCTCAACATCCATAATCACTAGAGAAATGCAAATCAAAACTATCATGAATATCACCTCACACCGGTCAGAATAGCCATCATCAAAAAATCTACAAAAAATAAGTGCTGGAGAGGATGTGGAGAAAAGGGAACACTCTTGCACTGCTGGTGGGAATGTAAATTGATACAGCCACTATGGAGAACAGTATGGAGGTTCCTTAAAAAACTAAAAATAGAACTACCATATGACCCAGCAATCCCACTACTGGGCAAATACCCTGAGAAAACCATAATTCAAAAAGAGTCATGTACCACAATGTTCATTGCAGCTCTATTTACAATAGTGAGGACATGGAAGCAACCTAAGTGCCCATCGACAGATGAATGGAGAAAGAAAAAGTGGCACATATATACAATGGAATATTACTCAGCCATAAAAAGAAACGAAATTGAGTTTTTTGTAGTGAGGTGGATGGGCCTAGAGTCTGTCATACAAAGTGAAGTAAGTCAGAAAGAGAAAAACAAATACCGTATTCTAACACATATATATGGAATCTAAAGTAAAAAAAAAAAAAAAGGTTCTGATGAACCTAGGGGCAGGACAGGAATAAAGACTCAGATGTAGAAAATGGACTTGAGGAACTGGGGAAGGGGAAGTGTAAGCTAGGAGAAGTGAGAGAGTAGCACTGACATATATACAGTACGAAATGTAAAATAGATAGCTAATGGGAAGCAGCTCCATTGCCTGGGGAGATCAGCTTGGTGCTTTGTGACCACCCAGAGGGGTGGGAGGGAGACGCAAAAGGGAGGGGATATGAGGATATATGTGTACATATAGCTGATTCACTTTTTATACAGCAGAAACTAACACACCATTGTAAAGCAATTATACTCCAATAAAGATGGTAAAAAAAAAATAATAAATTTTACCTCTGATATTGATAAAGATGAAAAAATTAATAATACCCAATTTTGGGGAATGTATTGGACGATAGGTAAACTTATCCACTACTACTGTCTGTATAACTATGAAGGGCAATTTGATAATATCTGTCAAGAATCTTAAAGGTAGCAATTACACATCTAAGAATTCTTCCTAAGAAAATAATTGAGCAAGTAAACAGAGTGCTGTCATCTTCCTCATCTACAAAGGACACTGTGTTATTACCAAGATTCTGATGAATTATATATTTTTCAGAATAAAAAGCTGTTTAGTATTGTAAAGACCCCATCCTCACAGTATACCCACATCAAGAAAATGCAAAGATTCCTTTTTTAGATGGCACCCATAATTCAAAAGCTCTAATCACAAGAACAAAGAGAGACACTGAATAAAGAGATGAACGGAGACCATATGAATCCCATTTGTGCACCTGAAGGGAATGGGTTCTCTGTATCACTAAAAAACTGGAGGCAGAAACAGGGACACCTGGGCACTATCTTTCCTTCCCTGGATGTGAAAGAAGCCATGCCAATACTAAATTTGATTCAAGAACCAGAAGAGCCCAGTATCTGAATATAATACGTTAAACAGAAGTGCACAGATTGTTAATGTTAGGTTCTTCTAGAAGGCTGATGTAAGCTCTGGGTCCAAAGACTTGGGGTTCAGCACAAAGTGAACATCTTCACATATCAAGCACTGCTCTACTCAGTATGGGTAATAGCAGCAGCAGTTCTGTGATCTATTTGGGAACCAGGGGCCAGGAAGGACTCCACCAAAATATGCTGGGTTAGATCAAAAACTTAACCTAATTTACAACATGTGTGAATGTATGTGAACATATTATGGGCTCTTCTCACTAACTGGAAATGTACAACAGCTTTATAACTATGCACCTATTGAAATTTTCAACTGCTTAAACTGTATAAACATAACCCTCTAAAATAGGGATCAGAAATGTTCTAGACTTTGTAAACATAACCTACTGAACCAAGCAAAAGTGTTTCCATTTCCATGTTTGATATGTTCAATCCATCCTGTAATTGGACAAGGTCAATCATTATGTGCATCAACATTATGAGTCTATAACTGCAATCTGGATGATTTTGTGCTTCTCTCATTATAATTTAGAGAATAAAGTGTCTTAAGTATTTCTAACCTTTGTTACTATTTATCCTCTGATGCTACATGATGCCAAAATATCTTAATAGAAATGAAAAAGTGTAGTCCATCACTATTCTAAATAGCTTTTCTATAAGAAACCAAACATGCTCATATTTCTAAATATCCAAAGATTTATCTGATTGGAAAATCTTGTCATTACAGCAATGCTGTCAAGTTTCTTAAAGATTCAGAATTATGTCCCAACTTAGTACCACTTCAATAAAATAGTCTTTCTCATTTTCCCTCTAATGATAATGTTCACATGCTAAATTTAACTCTAGACTAAATATTCACTGGCGTTCAATTTTTCCATTCCTTTCTTGACCAATGGCTAGACTTACAAAAGGGCCATTCCTAATGCCCATTAATTTCTTCATTTTTTCAGGAAATATTTATTGAACAGTACTTAACTTAGCACTGAACCAAGCCATGATAATATAAAGTCAAATAAGTCATGACTCCTGCCCTCAAGAAAATTATAGTCTAGGTAGAGGCAGACAAGTAAATTAGCAATTCAGCCACAGTTTAGTGAGTATTACCTACTGATGAAGGGACATGGAGGAGGAGCATGGAAACCAATCTAATGCTTATGAGGATGGGCTCAAGTCAGGGAAGTCTTTCCAGAGATGACCTTTGAACTGAGTTGGGAAATAGGATGAGGAAAAAGTAACATGTCAAAGACAGGAGGGAGAATTCTCCAGAAAATGGGAATGACATATGAGTCATCACAAAGATGTGACGTGGTATGATTCATTTACAGAATCACAAGTCCAGCATAGCCAGAGTAAAGGGCACATGTGGTAGAAAGAAAATAAAAACCTTTTCAGGAAGGATGTGATGTGCTAAGCCAAGGATTTTCCCTGATGCTGAAAGCTGCAGGGAGCCATTGCATGACTTAAGAGAGAGAAAAATATCATGAGATAAGTGCTTTGAAAACAAGCCCTCTGGCTGTTCTATGGAGGATACACTGAAAGGAGAGACAAGTAGAGAGAGGGAAATGGGATGCCATTGCAATAATCCAGGGAAGAAATCTTAACAGCTTCAATTAAGGTAGGAGAGATCTAAGGGGGAGAACAGATTTGGAATATATTTCAGTACTGGTGAAAAACTGCACATAAGGAAAGGAATCTAAACTGGCTCTGGATTTCTGATTTGGAGTACTAAGTGAATGCCATTTAACTCACTAAGATGAGAAATTCAAGTGAAGGAATAAACTTGAAGTGAGAGATGGTAAGCTTAATTTTGAACTTAATGAGTTCAAAATCCAAGTGGATTCATGCAGAATATAGCTGGATAAGTGAAAGGTCTTGGTCAGAGATACAGGACTTAACTGTATAAAGAGGTAGTTGAAGTCATGGGAGTGGTCAAGGTTATGGGGGGCGGGGGCAGGAGGTGGGATGTTACTCAGAAAGAAGAACAGAGGTCCCAGCATAGAACCCTGGGGAACTCTACACTGAGAGGAGAGCATTAAGCAAACTACAAATACTTAATTACTAGAGGAACAGATGAGGAGAAGGAGGATGAGGAGAAGGAGGATGAGGAGAAGAGATCTAAACAGGTTGATGAAGAAGAACTCCAGGAAGGTAAAGTGTTTCAGATGCTTCAAAGACATCATTTAGTATGCACAAGACAAATGTTCAGAGCCTTTAGCAACGTGGAAATCAGAGCTGAAGGAAACAGTGGTAGGAAGAAAAAGGAAAAGAGAAGTAATCAGACTCCAGAAGGCTACGGAGGGAAATGGGCAGTGAGGACCAATTTTCCTAATACTTTATCAAAGGAAGAAAAGAACGATGCAGACATACTCCATATCAAGCACTGATTTTAGAATAAATAATCATTATCACATCTAATTATTCCACAATGCATGTTTTGACAACATCCTTTTCAAACAGAAATTAAGTCTTTTGCAAACAGTTTTAATGGAATAGAAGATAAACTTTGTTTTTGTTTCTACTCTGATGTCAAATTTTAAAATAAATAGTGTCAACAGCAGGAGCAGCTGTTGGGAATTAGAGTGAATCACCTTGAAGTTTCCTTCCGAAGTTATTCAAAATCATGTTGGTACAGATACATGCCATTCACACAAAGCAAAGTTTATCCTACTAGAGTGTCAATAAATAATACTCACTTCATTGCATCTTATATTTCCTTTAAGATCATGGTGTTCTGTTTAGTCACCTAACATTGAACACTAGTGTTTTAGATTAATTCTTCCAAAGAGCTTTAAAGTTTCAATTTTCCTCTCAATTTTCCTAGTGAAATCTCCTCTCACTATTCCCTTTTTAGACTGGTAATTCTCCCATAACCACTTTGTATAAATATTTTTAGTTCCTATTGATGTTTGTTTCTAACTCTAATTTAATATCAGCTATAAATATTTAATAATTATGGTGACTTACATTTATATAGCATTATTCACCCTGAGAGATCCCAAAGCACCTTTCCAAACTGCTCACATAAATAAATGCTAGGCAACATTAAGGATGATGAAACACACAATTAGCATGTGTTTACCTAGCTCCCGAACAATAAAGATGCTTCATAAGACTTGAGGTAATATCAGTCACAGGAGATGCTCCACTGAACACCATGCCACAAGCTGATATGACCTGTGACTGTTAACATGGGCCATTTTTTATGCACTGGGATATAACTCTTATCGAGTCAAACAGAATTAGTTTTGCCAAAAAGATCAATGGCTGTTTTAAAATGCTTGAATAATAAAAATGCTTGAATAAAATGCAGGTACTTTAAGCATACTTAAAAAAACCCTTTCTTTCTTAACCTAAGTTTTTACTGCTAAACAGGGAACTTTGTGTTAATGGTTGACACAAAATGTGGCTCCCAAGTTATAAATCTCGAGGCAAAGAAGCACTCCTTCCATGACCTTGAACAAATTACTTACACTGCCTCTTTGTTTCATAGGCTTGGAAGGAAAACTCTATTATTTCTGACTTGAACTCAACAATTCTTCATTTGAAAGACCATGAAAGTGTGCTGAAAGATTCCTCTAGCCACAGGTGATTTTGACAGAAGAGTCCTGTCACCTCACATTGTTTCAGGCATGCACGTCAACCAGCCGTAATAGTGGGTAATGAAAATTTTTGCGAAAATACTAAAAAAAATTGTAAGGCTAAATATTTACCACCTGATTAACATCTTCCTCCAGTAAAGCACATAAGATCTTAATAACTTTTGCCATGAAAATGAGAAGTTGAAAGTGGGGTAAATTAAGAGTTAGTGATAAATAAAACCAATAAGGGTAATTGATTAATCCTTTATATAGAAAATGATAGTAAGTATAAAACATATTTGCCAAATGGTAAAACTTTACTTGTACAGATTAACTTGAGAAATTATTATTATTATTAATATTGACATAGCATATACTAGACAATATGTTAAATGTATTAGATTTTTTATCTCACATGATCCTCATAATTACTTTATTAAGTAGTTACAGTAGAGTCTTATATTTGTTAGCAAAATATTCAATACTCTTGCAAATAGCTAAATTTTCAAATATGGATGTTTTTATGCAAGTTTCTGGTCTTTAAAACCACATTCATGTTTAATTCAATTATTTCCTGTTCATCTCTTCACAGCGTAACCTACATTTCAATTTGCATTAAAGCTTGATTTTCTTTAAGTTGTTTTGCAAAGATGACAGCATTTACTAAAACAGTTTTAAGAAGCACTTTCTCTAGTTTCTGTATATGGACCTTAGGGCAGAACCAGTCATATCTTAGATCTGACTCAGTAGAGAATTTGACATTCTACCCTTTAGTATACCCCAACCTTCTATCTGCTAAGAAACATCGCTTTATTAGATCTCCTCTCATTTATTTTCCTTTTCAGCATGGTCACCAGCAGCTGACTTTCTTTTCAGGCTCATTTTTTTAATAAAGAAATAGAGATTTGTAATAGCTTCAAGAGAAAATCTGCATAGTTGATTATTCTCACTCATTAGCTAAGGAATTCAATGCTCCGAAGCACATGGTTTGCTACACATCATGGAACTTGGAAGTTGCTCTCAAATATAGAAACATATGAGTGCTAGACCCATGAATGGCAAGGGTCAATTTTACTGTAATCTGAATGCACAGAAAAGAGGAAGCCGAAGCTCTGTAAAACTAAGTAATATACCCCAGCCACACATCCAGTAAATGAGAGAGCCTTTCAACTAAGGTCTGGAGAACTCCACAGCCTGTTTTTTTTCTCGTTTCTTTCTTTTACAACAGAGCAACTCCCAGTCAGTCTGGCATAGTGAATGGTCTGAATTCTTGGAACTACTTTAATGAAAACTAGTTTTACTATAGTTTGGACTGGAACAAAAGATTTTAAAATCTGACCCCTTGCCTTGATTTGGCAACTAATCTGGTGTGAGGTTTTTAGATAGTCATCTTAACCTTTCTGGGATTCAATGTCTTTGTCTATAAAAAGGAAAAATTCATCAGTGTTTAAGGAGCTCCAAGGTCCTAATGGTCTATGAAAGTGTTGCTAAATATTCACTGCCAGGAAAAGCTGTGTATGTGATTGTGTACAAATATATGCTGCGAGGTAATTAAGATTTGTTGTGTTGTTCATTTAATCAGGTCAAACGCCCCTCATGCAAATGGATTACAATATTAACGTGCTTACTAAGCACTTGTGCTGTAAACATTTTAAGAATGAACTTCAGTGTATTCCATACATCTACATCACCCTGATTTTAATTTAATAGGTTTAAACTTATGCTGTTTTACTATAATATTTGAATAGTGCACATTGAATATAGGTGGGGCCCACAATAGAATTGTCCGGGGTTTATTCAGTTATAATTATCCTGTTCTTCATAAAACTAGGGAAATAGTACCTTAGATTTACGGAATTTTCTCACCCATCTCTTGATATCTTTCTTCTAGACTGGTGTCTCTCAAACCAGATTGTACATAATAATCATAGTATATGGGGAACTCAAATAGAGATGATGAATTAAGGCACAGAAAGACTACCCAACTTGCCAAAACTTCATAGCTGGGAAAAAGCCAATCAGATCTGGCTCCAGAGACCCAGCCTTTTACCATTGCATTATACTGCCTTAACCAGGAAGCTTTTCGAAAACAGTTGACTGGGTACCACCTGATACCTCATGAGTCAGAATTCCAGGAACATATTTGTTTTGTGTCTGTGTGTGTGTGTGTTCAGTGTTCCCAAGGTGATTCTAATGGGGCTGCTAGACTACTTTCAAAAAAGAAAAAAAAAAAACACCTCGATCTGTAAGTGGAAGAAATCAGCATCCAAACATTTGGTCTTCTGTTGAGAGGACTGTCGTAAAATAGTTTTGCTTACTTCAGAGATGCACTTAATATGCCTGCAAGGGCACACAATTTTCTAAGCATCAGGTGCTCTCTTTCCACTTACCCTAAGAACAGGCCAGGATTTTTTTTTTTCTTGCAAATCTAGTCCCAAATCTGAGAGAACTGAAATGTCCTTGGGAAATCAGACCAGTCCAACACAAGCTGACAGCATGATGTCATGAAAAGAACAAAGGCCTGGGGGGCACAGCAGATAGAAGCTAAAGTCCCAGCTTGCCATTTGTGAAAGTAAATGAATACCGGCAAATTATTTAATATCCCTCTGCTTTAGTTTCCTTGTTTATAAATAAGGAATATAATAATAGGAGCCACTTCCACGAGACTGTGGGAAGCAGTACAGCTTGACAGTTAAGGACAGATTCAAATCGCAACTCTGCCACCTTCTTCTCTCTAAGACTGAGTTCCTCATCCATAAATTGGGATTCTGAGACTCCTTAGAGAGTGGTGAGGAAGAGTAAATGAGGTAACGCATGCATTACTGCTATTTGTACTGGGACTGCTGCAAGGATTTAAGTTAAACCTCTGCAGTGAAACTGGCCCAGTAAAGGATTTGTAAACATTACTTTCTCATTTTTAAACCTCATCTGCAGGTTGAATGTCAGGAGAAACCATATACACTGAATGTGCTCAGAAACCCATACACCATCAGAAAGACTGAAAAAACAAGGAAGGAGGACAGTTTGAAGGCATGTTTCATGACTGTAAAATAGTCCTAAAACAGAATCCTTTGGTTTCCTTTGATTTGGGACTTTAAGAAGACCTAGGTGAAAAATAGTATGGAGGTTCCTCAAAAAATTAAAAATAGAACTAGTAAGTGATCCAGCAATTCCATTTCTGGGTATATATCTGAAGGAAATGAAATCACTATCTCAAAGAGATGTCTGCACCCTCCACGTTCATTGCAGCATTATTTGCAATACCCAAGACATAGAAACAACCTAAGTGTCTACTGATGGATGACAGGATAGAAAAAATGTGGTATATACATACAATGGAATATTATTCAGCCTTAAAAATGAGATCCTGCCATACATGACAACATGGATGAAACTTGGTGCTAAGTGGAATAAGTCAGAAAGGGAAAGGCAAATAATGTAAGATCTTACTTATATGTGGAATCTAAAACAAACAAACAAACAAACAAACTCATGGAAACAGAAAGTAGACTGGTGGTTGCTGAGGGGAGGGGAGAAACAGGTGAAGGTGGTCAAAGGGTACAAACTTCCAGTTATAAAATGAGTCAGTTCTGGGGATGTAAGGTACAACAAAGCGACTATAGTTAACAATGCTATAGTGTATATTTGAAAGTTTTTCTTAAAAGAGATTTTAAAAGATCTCAACACACACACAGACAAAACTATGTGAGGCAACAGATGTATTGACCTAATTGTGGTCATCATTTTACAATATATACATATATCAAATGATCATGTTATACATCTTAAACTTATGCAATTATATCTCAATAAATCTGAGAAAAAGACCTAGGGTTAGCATGTCAAAGATGAACCTCTGCTTTTTATCACAGCCTCCACCGAAACCACACATGCCACTACTTAAAAGACCACCCTTGCCAGCTACCTCTCCCACTGTGTCCTACTGCCAACTCGCCATTAATCAAACACGCTGAGTATCTTGTTCCTCAGTGTCTACACTCTTGCCCTTCTTTCTGCCTGGAATGTAATCTACAAACCACATCATCACCCAGCAAAATATAACTCACTCACACAAGATCTGACCAAATACTATTTCTCCTTTCCCTAAGTTTCTCAGTCAGAATGCATCTTTCCCTGCACTGGGCTCCTATAAAACAATTACCTGTGTATACCTTCATTATTAATTCTAGTTACTAATTCATTCTGATATATCTTAATAATTTAATCTATAAAACTTGACTCTCCACTAGATTTCAAGTTTTCTGATGGGAGTTTATCTTACATATCTTCATTTTTTCCCATAGAGGCTGAACTACTGTCTTGCATATAGTAGGTATTCAACACAAATTTGCTAGAATAATATGGGGGCACTGCAGATTGCCATGGCCATGGATGGAGCCCACAGCAAAACTTGTCTCAATCACGTGGTCCCTGCCATGATGCCTTTAATTCAGTGTATGGCAGACATTAAATGAAACAGTGCCCTGAAAAATAAAGTCTTTAATATATGAAAAAAATAGACTACTGCAAAACTGAGCCTGGGACATATGTAGTAAAATTTCAGTGAAAGGATGCAACTAACTGGCAGTTTAAAAAATCATTCTCCCGTATAAAGATATTATAGTTTAATGTACTGTAATGCAGATCCAATAAAACCTTTGCCATTTTCATTTTTAAATATTTGAATGTCAGGGTAATGTCCCAGGAACAGAAATTAATTTTCAGTGCATGTGCTATTAAAGTTATTCACTTTTCATATCATAACCTACACTGACACTTTTGACAAGTTTTTTAAACTATACTAAATTAGATTTCAATCATAATCTTACAGAAAGTGAGAGAGGGAGAGAGAGAGAGGAAAGAAAGAAGGAAGGAAGGAAGGAAGGGAGGGAGGGAGGGAGGGAAAGAAAGAAAGTTGGAGCATGGGGAAGGAGGAAGGAAGGAAGAAAGAATATATATACCTGGAGTGAAAATGGAGAGGAAATCCAGCCATGGCTAAACATAACATTTTCTCTACCTTGGTATTCCTTAAAGAAATTATACCAAGTGAGGGTACTGACATTTTCAAATGAAATATTTGAGCTGCTTCTGTAACAGTATAGTTTGCCTATATGTTTTTACAATAGCTTTTTCTTCCTCCTTCACACAACAGTACTTATGGAGAAATATTATTCAGAAGAGTGTCTCTCAGTGTAGCCCATGGGGCCCTAGTGTTCTCTTTCAGGTGATTCACCAGGTGAAAACTGTTTTCATAGTAATATTAAAATTGTATCTGTCTCTCCCGCCATGTTGATATTTGCCCTGATGATAACAAAAAGTGATGGTGGGTAAAACTGCTGACCTCTTACCATGAAGAAGGCACAGGAGCTAAACTATACTAGGTGTCAGTATATCTTCCACTGCTACACACTCGCAGTTAAAGAAAAATTGCTAGTTTCACTTGAGAATAGCCTTGATGAAGCAGTAAAATCTATTGATTTTAAAAATCTTGATTGGAGTAAAGATCTTCTTAATATCCTGTATGATGAAATGTAAAGTGCACATAAAGCACTTCTCTTACAGACTGACAGATGATGTTTGACTTGGGGAGGGGTAGGAGGTAGCATTAAACAATTTCAGTTGTGAGCCGAACTAGCCACCTTTTGATGGCACATGATTTTTACTTGAAAAGTCTACTGATAGATAAACTACATTTATTAAGACTTGTGTGTGTGGAAGATTTTTTTCACAAAAATGAACAAAATAAACATGTTAACTAAAGAAAAACTTAGAAATTTTGGCCAATGATCAAACTTTAGCTTTCGAGTGAAAATTAATATTTTGGAAAATTTATATCTTCCACAAATCTAATCAGGCTTTTCGGATCACTTTTCTGATTATACTGGTGGTGATATTAACAGACATTATGTTTTGCTATTATATAATAAAATGTTCCAACATTTGAAACAGATATATAAACTCAATGAACCAATATTATCCAAAAATTTCAAAATCTTCCCTAGTTAAAAGATTCAATCAAACAACCACATAGACCAATGGATTTTAAGTTTATTGCTATAGTCTCAGATTGTATATTGGAATTATCTTTTATGAAAAAATATTTGTCAAGTTTTGGTGTAGTATCAAAGATAATGTGAAAATGCTATTAAAATAATCTTCCCTGCCACTATGTATCTGTGTGAAACCGGACTTCTTTTTAATATTCTTCACCTAAAACTTCATATTGCAACAGATTTAGTGCAAAAGATATGAGACAGAAGGCCATGTTCTACTAATCCATAAAATTAAAGAGATTTGTAAAAATGTAAAATAATGCTACTCTTCTCAGAAATTTTTTTCTTCTTTTATAATAGTTGTTTTCATCAAAATGTTATTTACATCAACACGTAATCGGTTTATTATTATTATTTTTGAATGAATTAATACATAAATGTTTTAAATTTTTAACTCTTTAAATTTCTAATATGGCCAATCAATAGATACAATGCATATAAACAAAAGCTTTTGAGGGTTCTTAATAATTTTAAGTGTAAAAGATGCTGGGACCAAAGTGTTTGAGAATGCTGCTGATTTAGAAAATACATTAGGAATCTACATAATTTGAAAGAAAAAAATACAAATTCTCTGGCAATGTTATTTTTCACTCTGTTGAGTTTGGAATTTTTCACTATACAGATTCAATGATCTTTATGTCATTTATTCAATAACCACTTCTCAGTCCCTGCTATAGGTCAAGTGCAATGGGAAAAAACAAAAACATAAGACATGGGTCCTGTCATCAGAACATTTACAGTTTCCATTGTTGTCCATAAAGCGATATATCGATATATTTATTCCCATCTCTCTGCTGCATTGAAACTCATGTGTATGTGTCTTTGTGTGGGTGTGTCCAGCTGCCTCATAAATATCTTCACTTGGATTTTCCACAAAGAGCTCTAAGTGGTCCAAAACTGAAATCATTCACTAAACTGCATATACTCATTAATGGTAATTATTACCTTTGTATGCTTTGGGGTTTTTTCCCTAATATTAACACTAAGCATAAAATATGAAAAGCTATTTTTTTAACTTTTGTAATGGCAAACCATAGCTGTGAAATTTCATTCTTTTTTGATTCTATTCCATAGTACAACCTCTGCTTATAAACCTATTCTCCCTAACTCATGATTATTGAATTTCTTCCTGTAAACTGAATTTTCACAAGATTGTTCCTCTTATCCTGTGCTTTTCTCCTTCCAAAGAGTAAATTAAATGTCATCCTCAAAATAAAAAGCAATTCAGAATATATTTTATATATTCAGTATATATTCTACTTAATACTTAATTGTAATTCATTAGCAACTCAGAAATAGATAGTAAATTTACATCTTCTGAAAATTCTCTTATTATTTGCACACATTCATTTCCCTAAAGAAAGCTGAGGAACTGCTGCTTCTTGAAGTGGCAAAGAGGCCCTTATCATAAAATACTAATGATATGAGTTTTAATGTGATTATTTAAAATAGATGGGGTACATACACTTTTAAATTCACCATGGAAAACATCAAAAGAAAAATTTAGAAGAATTGAGTCATATTTTTCAAAATATCCCAATCCTTGTGAATTAGAAAAAAATGATAAAAGCTAACCTTCAAAGTATGACTATACTTGATTACAAGAGGATAATCGTATGTATTGATGTTACTTTTTCAGAGACAGATTACCTGTCTATAGTCAGCTGTTGTTATTGTTTTCACTCTTTTGCTTTGATAAAGATTTTATAATCAAGACCAAATAAACCATTTGATGGTAACTTACTAGGAATAAAGGCCTAGTAACACAGCAAGAAACTACAATGGCTCCTTTTTGCCTACACTATCAAATCTAAATTATTCTAATTGGTTTTCACTAATATCCATATTCTGATGCCAACATATTAACCAATCTTATTTTTCATTACCCACCAACAAAAGTATTTACAGTATTCTTTCCAATTTCTTTATGATTACATTTCTCATGATGCTAATTAAAGACCTATGAAGTTCTTCCTATTTCCTTCCTTTGGGTAAATATTACCTGTTCTTTTCTCTTTCCTTCAGTTTTATTTCAATTAATAAAACCACACAAATACAACTGAAGAATTATGAACTTTTCCCAACCCCTCTTCCTCTCCTCCTTGCTTTCCAGAGATAACCACTAACCCAGGTATTTATCATTCCTATGTATGTTTTTATTCATTTTATATACACGTTTGTGTCTTTAAAAATATAATATGTATTAATGTTTATATAATATTATGTTTTATAATATTTTATTGTATCATATGTTATACTCTTCTGCAGCTAGTTTATATCACTCATATTTTCTATATTTATCCAGGTTGGCACACATCTAAATGGTAAAAGATAGAATTATTTCTGACTAAGAGAAAGAGGATGCTTGCTTTTACCACTTTTATTCAACATTGTACTGAAGGTCCTAGCTAATACTACAAAGCAGGAAGAAGAACACATACATGTTGACAAGAAAGAAGTAATACTGTTTTTGCAGACAACATGATTGTTTATGTAGAAAAGCCTAAGGAAACTACAAAAAATAGATAAAATATGAGTTAATAAAGGTTGCTTTATAGAAAGTGAACATATAAAAATCAATTTTCTACTAGCAGTAATTTAGAAATGGAAATTTAGAAATAACTGCACTTACAAGACTATCTAACATATGAAATATTAGAGGTAAATTTAACAAAATATGTGCAATACCTTTACACTGAAAACTACAAACATTGTAGAGAGAAATTTTAAAATATCTAAATGAATGGAAAGAAAAACCATGTTCACAGATGGGAAGACAATGTAGTTAAGATGCCAGTTGTCTCCAAACTGACCTACAGATTCAACACAATTCCAATCAAAATCAGAGCAGGAGTTTTTTTTTTTTTTTTTTTTAGAAATTGACAAATAGATTTTAAAATTGATATGTAGATGCAAAAGGCATAGACTAGCAAAGCAATTTTTAGAAATAAAAACAAAGAGAATTTATGTACTACCTTATTTCAAGACCTAATATAAAGCTATAGTAATCAAGACAGTGTGGTATTAGCATAATCATAAGCTTATAAATTTATAGAACAAGATCACGATTCAAGAAATAGACCCATGCATATGTGTTCAAATGACTTTCAGCAAAAGTATAAAGTTATTCGACAGGAAATGGGTAGCTTTTCAAAAAAAATGTTAGGAGAACAATTGGATATCCATATTTTAAAAAATGAAACCAGCCCTTATTTCATACCATATTTTAAAACTGCATTTCTATTGATCATATTTAAATGTAAAAAGTAAAAATATAAAACTTCCAGGAGAAAAATTTTGTAATCTTGAGTTAGACACGATTTTTTTAGCTAGGACAGAAAAAGAAAAAGTTGATAAGTTGGGCTTCATCAAAATTAAAAATGTTTATCAAAAGACAACATTATGAAAATAAAAAGAGAAAATATTTTTATAACACAATTATATACTTGTATACATATGCAAACGCATATATAAAATAACTTGTTTTTAGAATGAATAAAGAACTTTTACAACTCAATAACAAGAAATCAAACAATTCATTTTTAAGATGAGTAAAAGATTTGAAGAGACAATCAAAGAAGATATAAAAATGGCAAATAAGCATATGAAAAAATATACAAAGATGATTTGTGATCACAGAAACGCAGATTAGAGCCACAATGAGAAATCACTATATACCCACTAGTATGGCTAAAATTAAAATGACTGACAATATTAAGTGTTGAAGAGGAATGGAGTAACTGAAACCCTCATACATTGCTCTTAGGGATGCAAAATGGTACAGTCGCTTAAAAAAAAAAGTTTGGCAGTTTCTTATAAAGTTAAACATATTCTTCCCATACAATCCAGCAATCCCAGTCCCAAGTGTCTACCCAGGAGAAACAAAAACATACGTCCTCACGAAGAGTTGTACTTATATATTCCTAGAAGCTCTTTTCATAATGGAAAAAGCTGAAAATAATCCAAATTCCATCAACTGATGAATGAACAAATTGTGATATATTCATGAAAATAAAAAGGCAGTGAACTACTGATAAATACAACATCATGGGTAAATTTCAAAAACTTTATGCTAAGTGGAAAAAAACAGACACAAAAATTTCAAAATATATGATCCATTCATATTAATTTTTAAGAAAGCAAAAACATACTGACAGAAAGGAGACCACTGGCTTCCAGGGAATGATATTGTGGGGAAGGAGTTGACTGAAAAGGAGCAGGAAGAAGCATTTGAGGTGATGAAAATGTTCTAGACCATGACTGTAGTGGTGGTTATACAACTGTATATATTCATAAAAAAACACATCAAATTGTACACTTAAAACTAGTTGGTTTTACTGTCTGTATAATTTACCTCAATGAAGCTCACTAAGTAAAAATTACTAGGTTGGCAGGAACCTTAATGCCCACTTCCCAGCCTCAAGAAACCCATGGTGTTAATATACAAGACTCATATATGATTGTAACGAGCTTTCAAAAGATTTACCTTGACTTCATATTTGTTATATTCATTGTCTTCCAACTCTTGGAAACAACTTTCTTTTGGTTTTTGCTGCTCATTTGCTATTTTCACTTTGTTTCACATAATCTGTGTAGTCACAGAGAACTAACTTGACTCCGTGAGTCCCAGTGTTTTATCAAAATTATAAAGGTTCTTTGTTTTCTCTTTTAGACACATGGTTTTTTCACTAACAAGTTTTCCCCTGTTTCTGCAATAGCACTTATCATTAGAGGTGGTATACCTTAATTAATGTAGTAATTACCATAATCACAGTAATCGCCATAGTAATTCGGTGTGCAACTCTGAGCTAAGGCTTCAAGGGCTCAAACCCTGGTTCCACCACTTTACTAGGTAAGTGAACTAAATATGTGTTTCAGTTTCCTCATCTGCAGGAACAGGGATAAAAATTGTTCCTACTTCTTCAGATTGTTTTGAGGATTAAATGAGATAATACACAAACAATGCTTACAAATATACCTGGAAGATCATACAGACTCAATAAATATTAGCATTTGTATCAGCCTCATATTTTCCATTGAAAATTCCAGAAAAAAAGAAGGGAAGCCAATGTGATTGAATAAAATGCCAAACTGGGATTTTAAACGCAAGAATTGCACTCAACTGTAATTTCAAAACTCAACAGAAAAGCCATCCTCTGCTTCTCAGTTTTGTGTGGCTTCTTTATTTTTTCTTGTTATCATTGCATTCTTAATTTTCTGGTTTATATTACAATGGAGAGGGGTCAATTAAAGATTGTCTTATGATGATATTTCTTATACCTATTACAACCTTCTATATCATGTATGTGTGTTTGCATTATGCATGTATGTATGTACTTTATTGTATCCTAAATTCAATTTGGGACTCTTTAAAGGACTTGCATTGAATAATTATTTGGATAGAAAAACTAGGTACACCCAAGTCCTGTCTTGGTTTAACCAATCCTCCTATGGAGGTCTCCAAGGAAACATATGCATAAAGAAGGCAAAAGAAAGTACTTTATGATTTGATTTGATTTGATTTGCTACTTAGCTGTGACTTTGGCCTCAAACTCCGTGGTGGAACTTCATAAACCAGGGGAGAAAATGGAGAGTTCCTTGTCTCTACGTTAGTTAAGAAAATGAACCAGTTACACAAGCAGGGCCCAATTTTGAGTCAAACTAAGCCAACGTGCCCCAGGCCTTCTCAGACTAAAACAGTGATCTTTGGACAGTGGCCACATGTGAGAAAGCACATCCACAGTGCAAAAGCTAGATGGCCTGGCCTGTTTAGAGAGAGCATCCCAGCTCCTGTCTATTGCTCATCCTTCAGGGACTGCTCCAACGATAGCCCTGTCCACTCATTCTTAGCCAGAAGATGACCCCTCTCAGGAGCACAGCAGGCAAACTTCACATCTGACCCATCCAAATCAACCTCCTCCTCCTTGGGGGCTGGGGAGCACTAGATGATACAGAGTGGAGAACGTTTATTTTCCCTATAAGCCCACAGCAGTTGTTAAAATCTTCGAAAATTAAAACGTGACTAGTTATTATCTGATGTAGTTTGCTGTGCTATACTTCCCTGCTGCTGCTGTTATAATCTGGGAAGTATTTGCAAGACAAAATATTTCTTCAACATTCAGTAGCATCATGTTCACAACGTGAACTTCAAAGAAAACATTTTTAAAAACGGTACTTCCCAACTACAGTGGGGTGCGGTGCAGGCTCACATGGAGGACATACCTGGACCATAAATCCTACGAGAATAGCTGCATGGGCTTCCATGGGTCTCTACAAAGTGTTTACAAGATAATGTGCCATTTCAAGAATTTCAGGAAATAGCATACTTTTCAGTAAAAAGGTCTGTGACTCCAGAGACAGAAGGGAAGCATTTAGCATGATAGTGACACAAATCTCTATTCTGTCTTGAGGCTTTTGTACCAGGTTTTTCCTAGGCTCTTATCCTTCTCATAATTCGGGTCTCAGTTTAAATATCACCACCTTCCTGATGATTTCACCATCTTCCCTACAGTCCCACTCTCCCTTTTCCACCATATTTTCTATTTTAGCATTGTAATACTTCACATTTTGTAGTTGCTTGTTACTTGACTGCTTGCCCTATTAAACTGCATCTTCCTGAGGGCAGCGACTCTCTTTTACTCACCATTGCGGGTCCAGTTCCTGATAAAGACTAGTACATAGTAGGCATGTAGTAATCTGTTGAATGAATAACTTGATGAATGTATGCAGATTTAGCAATTTTAATAGGCTACCTTCAAAGCAATGTCCTATCTCAGCTCCTTTGAAACTTGGAGCACTAAACATAGAATTGAAAATTCTGGGTCTAGTCTCACAATTCCTTGATTCAGTATCTGGAAGTCTTGAAGATATTACTTAACTTTTATAAATCTCTGTAGTCAAATGGTGTAATAACATCTACTTACTTGCCCTCCCATGTAAGACTGTTAGGGCTAATGAGAGAATATATATGAAAGTACTTTAAAGTGGAAAGCATTAAGATGCCTGGGATTGTTATTGTAATACGGTGGAATTCAAGGTAATTAGCACTAAAAAGACTTAATACGGATAAATTTATCATCAAAAGAAATCTTTCAGTGAGATACAAAATAAGGAAACGTGGGGAATGATTATTAGAGGCTTATCATCTTTACACATACACATTTGTTTGAATATAAATCCCAAATGAAAAGATTATTTTTTACCTAAAATTCTAATAGGATTTTGACAATTCAGAGTCTATGATGAGGACAGAAAACAATACACAGAAGTTTTCAGCAATTATTTTTTTTTCCTAAACAGCATATAGCTCATTTTATTTGACCCTTCCTGCTGTACATTTTAAGTGAAGTGATCTGAACCCACCCTAGAATTATTTGTATTTGTGACATCATTGTCTTTGCCAGGAAACTATGAAAAGTCTTTTTAATCACAGTGATTAAGTAATCATATTCCCTTATCCACAGAGGGATGTATTTAAAACCTTAGAGAACTATCACTGAATAATGGCATTTAATATTTTATCACTAATTCAAATCAAATGATAGAGATGGATAGGCTAGTCAGGAATTTTTCAAAGAACTCTTGAAATACACAGGGTTAATTTTTTATGTTAGGTTGAATCTCCTAGCACAGCCACTGGGCTATCAAACGGGACCACAGATCACCTAAACTCACAACAGGGCCTTTCCGAAGGGTCTAAATTCTGCAGTAGATCGCTAAGATTTTAAAATAGCACATTACACTAATCTGCAACCACATCATGGCGAAATTATGGTGGTCTAAGAATGTAGTAAAGAAGATGGATGTTGATCACAGTACTCTGTATATTTCTGATTCTTTTTCTTATCAATTCTTAAGATTAAAAAATAATAAAATAATATAGGTAGTGAACTGACTCTGAAAACATTTTCAGTAAATGCCAGCCAAAGTCAACACAAGCTCAAATGTCATTTGGTCTATCCAAGTCCCTGTTCAGAGATATGAAGCGATTCAAAATTTCTACTCTTACTCAGTCTCCATAAAGTTAGAAAATTTACCTAGACATTGGCAACGAAACAAATTCTTTCTTTCCATCATATCATTTTACTATTTTTTATTCACTTCCTCTATTTCTATAGAAAGAGAGGGGTGTGTGTGTGTCTGTGTGTGTGTGTGCACTCATGCACTTAAAAGCTCTTGGTATTAGAAATTCACCTTCTACTTAGATCTGTTGCAGGACTTAAAGGTGCTCAGCTAAAACCATCCTTGAGTTTGCTAAATATGTTACTTTATTTCTATAAACATTTTGTGTGTGGAGATTGCTAGAAAATTTATGAACTGGTTATTTTCTGCTTCAATACCGGTGAAGTAGATTGCTATCATGCTCAAAAGCCAAAAGATCACTTCAAGTAATGCTGAAAAGAAAGAAAATCCAACATGAAATCGTATTTGTTTATTCATATATTAGCATATAATTGCCCAAAGTAGTATCGTTTAAATTTTGCATTTACAGCCAACTTTAAAGGCTAAGATGGTTCAAACTGATGAAGCACACCCGTAAAGGTATAAAAAAAAAGTATTATGCAAACATTGCAATAAAAATCTCATTATTTTTTAACAATATCTGATAGTTTGTGCCTATGTAGATAGACCGTATTTAAGAAGAAAAGAAAAACTTTCTCACCCCAAACTACTAGTTAATTACAGTGTTTAAGAATGGAAAAAGGACTTCCCCCTCCTTCACCAGAAGCTAGTTTCTGTGTATAAAAAGTATCAGTTCTCTCCTTGGCTTGGGTTAAAGCATATCTAGTAGGATCAGAAAGATATACTCAACTAATTCTTGAAATGTCAGTCTGAAGCTTTTTTTTTTTTTTTTTTTTTTTTACAGAGGGCCAATATTATTTCAAAAGATAAACATGGGGATAGAAAAATCAGATGTCACTTACTTCCAGAAATGGATGCAACATGCAATCAAGAACACTGCAGTTTTCTCAAATGCCTCTGAGCACTCTAGAATTTATTGACTCTAGAATTTGTGACAGCTCTGACATATTGTCATTGATAGCTAAGTAAGGGAAGCAAATGTGTTTTCTTTCCTGGTAAAATAAAAGGATTACATGCTAAAATCCTTTTGCTAAGTTCTACACTGATGTTTTGGGTATTTAGGAATTATCCTAGAGGACCAGCTGGAAGAGCATAAGTTCCTTCTCTTCAGGGCCTAGGACTGAGGCTGATGGAATTAGGAGTATTTTTTCATGCTGTTGATTAAAATTGAAACAGTTATGAGAATGCTGTTTCCTGGAAGGTGAAATATATATATAATTGTACATTTGTCAAAACCCATAGAATGCACATCAAGAATCCTAATGTAAACTATGGACTTCGAATGATAATGCTGTGTCAATGCAGGTTAATCAACTGTAACACATGTACCACTCTGATTCAGGATGCTGATAGTGGCAGAAGCTGTGTGTATGAGGTCAGGGGGTATATGGGAACTCTCTGTACTTTCACCTCAACTTTGCTGTGGACCTAAAATGGCTCTAAAAGATACAGTCTATTATTTTTTTTAAATGATGGGAACATGACCAAGATGAGAATATTATTGGAAGTAATATTTTTTACCACTTTCTAAGAAATTGTAGGTATTGTATTAAAATTTTAAATTTTCTTATATTTTAAACCTCATTAATAGATATTAAATGTTATTATTTCATAAAATAATTCATTAGGCTTTAAACATTAAATTCTTAATATGTAATAAAGTAAATTAAATAATTGAATCTTATGGTAATAGAGAGAGATAATGGTGGGAATGTGCTTTTCTTCCTCTTTATCAAAAATTACAGTGAAATGAAGCCAGGCATAAATGAGTACAGATTATGGAATTTCATTTATATGAGCACAAAAGCTGGCAACCCTAGTCTGTGCTGTTCAGGGCTAGGACAGTGACTTCCTAGAGAGATGTGTACTGACTGGAAGAGCACAGTAAGGTTCTGAGGTGCCAGTTGGGGATTTGGGGGTTTGATTGGCTGTTCTGGATACTGGGTTAGGTGTTTTCAGCTTGTAAAAATTCATGGAGCTGTAGACTTATTGCACTTTTCTATATATATGTTATACTTTTTTAAAAGTCAAAAAAAGGCCATAAACATGGTTCTTCATTTCATGAAGTTTTGACTGAAGCAAAGAGGGAATTGCAATGAGGGCATATACATTTTTACATAAGCCTGTGGTTTATATAAGGACAGGGAAGAATGAAAAGGAAGTTAAGAGAGCTTAAAGGAGCTGGGAGGAATGGCCTTTTGGATGTATTGTTAAACAGGTTAGAATTTCTCAGTGAGCTAATATAAATCATAGGGACGTCTATATAACCTAAACAGCCGGCAAAGAAAAACATAAGATCTGAGGAAAGTTAGAGCTTTCTTAAGCAGGATTAAGGATTACAAGTAAGGTAGGAATTGATAAATATCCTTCTGGGAGACTTGTACCACATCCCTTTTACCTGCCAAAATGTGCACTGTCATTTTTATTTGAATTACTTTTTTAAATGATAGGGCTTATGGCTATTAAATAATTCTATCATGCGGAGTCCACTTTTCTCTATTCTGTAGGCACGGACAACTCAAGTGGGCTGTGCACTGGTATAACAGTTTCCTCTAGTCCAGCCGGTTGCAAACAATGACCTTCAGCTAAATTTTTTGCACAAGTCATAGATGTCTCTTTTATAGCCCATGTCTAAGTGAGTTTCCAACAAGTTTCTTAACATAGTAGGTGTGTTATATTCCCGTACACATTCCGTGAACACTATTTCAAGCAGCAGCCTCCACCTCTTTACCTATCAGGTCATTTTACTCAAGGCAAAATGTATTAGAATGGGCTTTACGTCCTCTTATTCCTATATCTCACCCTAAAGTGCTAATAAAAAATGAAGGGCTCAGAAGGTGATTAAAAGAGAAGAGAGAAAAAGTGAACAAAAAAGCCTATTCAACCTTGAGAATAGATGAGTTAAGCTTTGAAGAAATAAGAAGTTAATTTCAGATAACACAATATTACTGATTTTAAGAAAATTATCAGATGCTTTGGAATCTAAGGTGTGTAAGGGAACATATGTGAATGAGTGTGTATTTGGGGGGGTATTTATGTGTGTATGTTTGAAACCCAGTAAACATATGCAGAAGATTTACTCTTGTCATGGGGTAGAGGAAAAAATAATAGTTGTCATTCATTGATTATTCACAATTGCCAGGAGTTGTGAATTATCTCATTAAATGCTCATAATAACACTACAAGGTAGGTATGATTATTACTCCCATGCAAAGGTGAGAACATAGAGGTTTATAAAATTTAAGTGGCTTATCCAAGGTCTCTCCACCTAAGTGCGAGAGTTACAACTTTAGTTCATCTCTGTTTCAACTCAAAAGCTCATACTCTTACCCACTGCTACTATCTTGATTACTGAATGATCACAAGAGCAAGTGGAGAAACACTGGGCAAGAAAAGAGGACAAAAGAAGAGGAAAAGAAATTTAATATCTAAGGGAATATGAAGTAAGAAAAAGGAGAAGTGAGAACTGGAAGAGGGATAAAATACAAACAGCACAGTTCAATACATAACAAAGGTTCAATAAATGTTTGTTGAATGGATGTATATGACATATACAAATAAATGCTATAAATATACTCTATAAGTTTTTTTTAATTATATTTGATAATTTTCCCTTAACTTAGCTACAAAGGTATTTATATGGTTCAAAAGAAAAGTTATTTTATAGTCATTTTTTAATACATTCAAAAGACCAAATTTAATACATTCAAAACCCAAATCCCTAAAGTGTAACAATTAGGCACCTGAATTAAAAATAATTTTCTCATTCATATCCTTCACTTTCAAACTAACTTCTTGATTAAACTTTAATGTAATTATAAGAGTTAATAACCTTAAAGAGAATAATAATCAAGTCTCCATTATAATTTTCAGGTAGATTATTTCTGAAGCAAAATATCACTAGAAAATAATTACCCTTAATAACATGGGAGCTATTCTAACAAATACTTTCTTTCATTAAAAAAGTACATAATTTTGAAGGAAACAGAAGAAACAGTGAGAGAACGAGCCCCATTTGATCTACCCTAGACTCATCAGATGCCAATACCAGCAGTAATATACTTTGTCATGTACTTTGAGAAGGTTGTAAAAATATTCACGTTTCTGTTCCTTTATCTAAGAAGCTGACACTGCTGGGGAAACCTTGTTGATTGGTGCCCTGGAAGAAGCATCTTTTCCAACGTGTCTTGTTTTCAAGCTCTCAGTCCCATCCCACTCATCTCATCACCTTTATAAGGTGATCCAAGTACTAACTTCATTAATTCTCTATTGATAAAGTATCCTCTACATATAATAGAGTATATTTCTTATTAAGTACTTTCTATATATTATCACCTTATATTTAGATTTCACAGGAACTCTAAAATGTATATACTATTAACATCCCCATTGTATAGATGAGGAAACAAAGACTTAAAGAGATTTTGTTACCTGACCAAGGTCACAAAGTAGTGAGTGCTGAAACTGGATTCAAACCCTGAGTATAAAGTCTGTGTTTCTGATCACTATGATAACTACAAACCATTAAATGTGAACTCCTGCAGAAACTCCCCACCACCTCAGATCCTCTCTGCTCCTTCAGTTCTGTCCCCATCCTTCATCCAAGGCTCACTGCTGCATCCCCCGTTTAAACCCAATGCCCACACTTAACCCACAGTTAGTGAGCCTATGGCACCCCATCTGTTTCTTGGGTTTGCTTATCATTTATCCCTAATTTTTGGCACATAATGAAGTTCATGAATTACAAGAATAAAGAAGGAGTAAAAGAAACCCATGCAGTGGGTGAAGTTGAGTAGGATCCAAGGAAGAACTAAGGCAACTCCACTGATTTGCCTGAAGCTTTGAAGGATGCTGTCTCCATCTTGGTCCACACATAAGTCTTTATATCTTAAGGGAGGAAGTGAAAGCCCTTGTTCTTCATGACTATAAAAGAAATTATACTTAGAACAGTATGGAGGTTCCTTAAAAAACTAAAAACAGAACTACCATATGACCCAGCAATCCCACACCTGGGCATATACCCTGAGAAAACCATAATTCAAAAAGAGTCATGTACCACAACGTTCATTGCAGCTCTATTTACAATAGCCAGGACGTGGAATCAACCTAAGTGTCCATCGACAGATGAATGGATGAAGAAGATGTGGCACATATATACAATGGAATATTACTCAGCCATAAAAATAAAGGAAATTGAGTTATTTGTAGTGAGGTAGACTGACCTAGAGTCTGTCATACAGAGTAAAGTAAGTCAGAAAGAGAAAAATACTGTATGCTAACACATATATATGGAATCTAAAAAACAAAGGTTCGAATGAACCTAGGGGCAGGACAGGAATAAAGATGCAGATGTAGAGAATGGACTTGAGGACAAGGGGAGGGGGAAGGGTAAGCTGGGACGAAGTGGGAGAGTAGCACTGACATATATACACTACTAAATGTAAAGTAGATAGCTAGTGGGAAGCAGCTGCATAGCACAGAGAGATCAGCTTGGTGCTTTGTGTCCACCTAGAGGGGTAGGATAGGTTGGGTGGGAGGGATATGCAAGAGGGAGGGGATATGGGGATATATGTATACATATAGCTGATTCACTTTGTTATACAGCAGAAACTAACACAACATTGTAAAGCAATTATACTCCAATAAAGATTAAAAAAAAAAACAACTCCCACAGTTTATCAACTTACTCAGAAAACAGAGGCCAGTATAATTATGCTGCTAAATTTCATGATGGTTTCATTTGTAGGATTAATATTTTATAAGCAGCCTGAAGTGTCCTTAATCAGAAACTGAAATATTACCTAATTCAAATCAGTCTGTTTATTTATCTCTACAAATTCAATATCGTTGCACATGCCATTCACTTTCTTTTAAATGTATAAATATTTCCAGGAATTACTTCATGACTTGCAAACCTCTATCATCAAGAATTATATAATGTACTTCCAAATTATTAATAATGATTTTCTAAATTTTATTTCAAATACAGTAATTATCAAAAAGGATATTTATCTTTAAGGTTAACATAGAACCACTTCATCACATTTGACTTTGCTTCATCTCTATTTATCAAATAAGTAATATCTAATCACAAGGATATTATGCATCATAAATTCTACAGTTGACATTTTATGTCAGTTTTTCCATATATTGGCATTTTATGTCTCATTTTATACTTATAAAGGTGGATAAAACAAAGTAGTGTCAAGCCAATTTCATCAATGGTATATATGCTAAAACATTGTACTCAGGACTCTGTGGTGACCTAAACGGGAAGGGAATCTAAAAAAGAGTGGATATATGTATATGTATCACTGATTCACTGTGCTGTACAGCAGAAACTAACACAACACCGCAACTATACTCCAATAAAAATTAATTAAAAAAAGAAAATGAAAACACTAAATAAAAATGATTTATGCACGCAAAAAAATAATGGCTCTAGTAATGGGATTCTCACAAACAGTTACAAAGAAAGATCATTTGGGGAAGTAAAGATATTTCTCAAAACCTTCTGGCTTCTAATCAAAGCACAGTGTCTAGAACAGGGCCAGCATTGAAATGATTCTTTGTTCCCTTCCTCCCTCTTTCACTTCTTTACATTCCATTTGTACTTTCATTTTCCCATTTCAGGCACTCTTCTCTTCTGGAGATGATTGGAACTGTCTCTTAACTTGTCATCCCTGTCTTCAATCTCTCCCTCCTGTCTGCAAATTGCTGCCATAGTTATTTTTCTAAAACACAAATCCTAGCACTTCACTGTCCTGCTCAGAAAACTTCAGTTCCCTGTGTCACAGTCAAACATCAGAGTTTGGCAGGGATTTCTAACCAGGCCCTAGCTCATGTTGCTGGTCTCATCTCCAGGCTGCTCCCACGTCACTCCTTTGAATTTTTACACTGTGGATGCTCACTTTCTCAGAACGCATACTCTTGCCTGTCTTCCATCTACTATTAAACTGTTTTGTCTGCCATGAATAGTTTTTCCCATCTTGCCCACTTAAAGAAATGTCACTTTCTATTTGTCATTTAAATCAGATGTCACCTGTTCTCTGTGTTGTATTCTTTGAGCCCCCCTTATGTAGTTTCCTAATCTCAGCCTTATGTTGGGTTTGTACATGCCATGCCATCCCTCTATCATATCACTTATCAAATTGAATTATTGTTGGTAACATGTTTGTGTCTCTCCTCTGTTAAGCTATGACATTTGAAAACTCATAGAACCACATTTTATTAATCTTTGTATTTTTGATGCCTAGCATCAAAAATTATTAGATACTTTGTAAGATTCTCAATAAAATGTATGTGGGCTAAAGGAATGATTCATAAAACAAACAACTAAAAAAACAACAACAGTAAGAACACTGATAGGTATCTATGTTTTAAAAATATACCTTTATCTTTAAAATAATCTGCAGTGAATATAGAGCTGGAAGAGACTTCAGTGTTTAGAATATTTTAGTATAATCCTTCCATCTAAAAGATGAACCATCTTCTACATTTCCTTTTTTTTTTTTTGCTTCCCCTTTTCACCTAACTCTAAAATAAATTCCAAATGGATTATACTTTCTTATAGGGAGAAATCATGATCACTTGATTTTACTGTAAATTGATAATCAATGAATAAAATTCCTTTCCCACTGAGTTCTAACTCATCTTTATCACATCATAAGTTCACATGTATGTATATACAAATACATGTACAAACTGATTTATTTATTATTATATATTGATATTTCTGGCTATTTCTATCTGGTTCTATTTACCATATGTCTGTTCTGGTAATAGTTCCATGCTGGATTGATTATTATAGATTAACGTTATGCTTAAATGTTAACTGTTTGGTAGGAATATTTTTTCTTCAAAATCATTTTAGTTATTTTTACTCATTTATTCTCACAATTAAAATTTTAAATATTATTTCAAATTCCAGAAAATACTCCTTTGTCATTTTGGTTGGAACTATACTAAGCCTGAATGCAGAGTAATTCAGAAAAGATTAACATGTTTCCTCTAATTAGTTTTTCTGTCTACAAACAAGGGATGTCTCTCAATAAAGTTGTCTTCATATGTCTTTAATATTTTTTGGCTCAATTTATTCCAAGATATTTTCTATATATTTTTTCAAAGAAAAGAGTCTCATTTCCCATAATTGTCAATGATACCTAACATTGTATGTAGGAAAGTTCTTAATGTTTTAATATTAATTTTATATTTGATCATCTTAAAGTAAGTACTTCTAGTTTTCAATTTATTGTCTTGAGATCAAATCATTTGAAAATAATCATAATACTCTTTCCTTTTTAGTAGTAATCTCTTATTTTTGTTTGTTGTTTTATCACATTGGTTAAAATTTATAGAATATTAATAATAGTGCTAATAGGACTAATCCATCTCTGTAATAGGAATAACTATAAATATATAACCAGTTATAGGCTGAGAGAGATGTGCTTATCACGTTAAACATTTATTCCATTTCTAGTTTGTTTTTGTACTTGTAACAGAAATGAGGGTTATATTTTAATCAAATGCTTTTACAGAATCTTATATTTTTCATTGTCTTATTTGACTTATTAGTGCATTTGTAATGCATTTCCTAATATTAAGCAGTATTTATTTCTTTTAGATAGCTTAAAGGTACTTTACGTGAAGAAATTTGCTTTAAAACCGTCTGCAGTGTTCAGAGACTCTCAAAATTGGATATTTGGAAAATTTGCAGTTAAGTCCCTAAAATCAATAAGGTTTCTAAAGAAAAGAAAGTGCTGCTAAATTCCATCTCTATATCAGCCTCTGTAATCAGGCAAGTGTTTAGGTATGTTTCTTAGAATATTGAGCATTGAAATGGTTAGACCACTACCTCACTGTAAGTTTAGGGAAGCTGCTTCATTCAGGGAATTCAATCACAGCATGAAGGTTTGCATTAAATAATTCCAAAATTGATTCCTCTCTCAGATTCCCACAAATTCTATATGATTTTAATTGTGTCCTCTAGCCTAACAAAAATTCACCCACCTAGAGAGGCAAAGAGATTCAGAGACCACGGCATCACCCCTTTCTCAGGTTTTCCCCTCTCTGCTCACTGCTCACTGTTTAAACTTTCCCCCGAAGTCAATGATAGAAGCTTCCTAAATGTCCCTTTCACCCATGTCACTTGCACCCACTGGGAGTGCCTCATGACAACTAAGTTTGTACTTACTTGATCCCTGTCACTGATAATTTGGAACAGGTCTGACATCCAACCTAAGTTTAGCTAATGAGATTCAAGTTTCCAAGAAGTTAGAACTGGGACCTAAAATACATATATGTTAATCTTAGCACATGTCCTGAACAAACAGCAACTAAATTCTAGAAATGTAGATGGTCTCCTGCTACCTACCCTGTGGACCTAGACACAGAGAAAACCAATATAAAGAGAACCAAACAAAGCAGACAGAGGGATATTTGGATTTCTGAGAGGTTTTAGTACTTATAACCACTTCTTTTCTTAGACCTTTCTATAGTCTGCCGTGGGGTTTCTTGACACACCCTCATAAATCGTTCCTTTTAGCTTAAAGCAAGCTTAAGTTGGTTTCTGTTACCTACAGTCAAACAACCCTGATTAGTATGCCGCTGTGCCTACCCTGCCTTGCTCAACTATAGAGAAAGTAAGGAGACGTCTCTGGAATTCTGTCCAACACTTTTTCTTTATGATGCATAAGGTTCTCACAGCAACAGAAAAATCTTTGATTCTATACAAGATGTACAGTATTAATATTTTATTGCCTATAGGACACACCAGAGTAAGGAATTGACACTGTTGCTTAAGTACCTGAAAAATCTGAACTCTTCTTCTTTATTTTATGTTTTTCTTTTGATAAATCTTTGCATTTAAAAAATTTATAGAAATAGCATTTTGTTCAAATGGTAGCAATAAAAGTAATCTTAAAAGGCAGGCCTTTGTTTCCCTCCAGCTTCCCAAGTAAAATTTTGTTAAATAACATTGCTTATTAGGCTGTAAGAAAATTCATTCTCTCCTCAGAAATAGGTAAGTTTGCTTCTCTCATGTAATGAAACATACATTCCATTGAATGTCCCCTTATATTTTAGCTGCTTAGGAAGTTCAGAACTTAACGTAGTCCTTCATTCTGGTTACTAAATTTATTTCTTCCCCCTTCAATGGTTTTGATGGTGTACTTCTACTTGAAGAGCCCTATGTGCCTTTTTTTAATCAGAAACAGGCAAGGTATTAATAATAAATGAAGACTAACAGTAAGCCAAAAATGAAATCAAAAAATTGATAAACATCCTGAAAATTACTGAAAATCAAATTATATATACCATGATAATCTGCTTACGCTCAGGTCCCTTACTCTATTATTATAACCGTACTATTATTACCAGCTATTGGGACACAGAAAAATTTCAAGCTATTTGCAAAATAAATCTCCAAGGAGTTCAGAGAGATTCTCTTTTAAGTTCATACACTAAAATTCATGTATTTTCCATGATCCTCATCTGGAGTACACTTACTCTTATATCAGACACAGTCCTATTATGCTTCAGTGGGTTCCTACTGCTTTCAAGATGAAGAACAAATCTTAAGAATGACCTGTAAGACATCTCATGGTCTATCTGGTCCTGTCTAGTGCTTTACCCTTGTCTCTGACCCTCATCTCCAGATTCCAGCTGTCTCTAACTCCCTAGAATAGGGACATATTTCCCTGTTATAAACTTTTAGTCCAACACACCTCTTCTTTCAATACTCATTGCAGATTATATAATTAAACCTTTGTGTGCTTATTTGATTGATATCTAAGTTCCCCAAGAAACATGTCTGTTTTGACTCTTTTTAACAGTAATATATCTTTAGTACCTATCATAATGCTTACCACATTCTATGTGCTCAATAAATATCTCTTGACTAAGTTAATGAAATTTTATGTGTGTTTCTGTGTCCGCGGTAGATTGAAAGAAGCAAATTATGGAAGGGATCAGTCCAAAAAACAATCACAGCAACAGTAGTCTGATAATGTGGAAGGGGAAAAAAACTATAAAAAGTAGACAGAAGAACTCAAAAATCATTGGACTCTAGAGGCAAATTGTCTTAATAATCGTTAGACACTATGACTTTTTCAGCAGTCTTTAACAGCATCATTATATTACAGTATAGTATAATAATTAAAGTCATCAAGGAAGGGTTAGGTCTATGGTTAAGAGAGAAATTGATAATTCAACTTTAGAATACTTTAATCCAGTGTTTCTTTAAAAGACTTCCCTGTCTTCTGGAGATAGCTTCAATTAATGAAAAAATATATTCATTTGCATTCCTCTTCCCACTTCTTAGCAATTTGGATAAATAAAGTGCTCCCCAACCTCACGTTAGGGTAAATAACGTATTGTATCGTAACACTTGTATTGTAACACTCCTCTTTCGCTCCATTTAATAATTGTAAGAAAATTATTTTCAAATTCCCCTTACTATTTATATTCTTAACAAAAGGAATTATGTTATGTAATGTTTCACCAGAATTCTGGTGAAAAAGAGGATACTTTGTGTTGAATGTAAACCAAATTGTGTCTCACGTTGCCTGAACAAAGAAAAGAAGGAAGTTTCCACTTGAATTCTAAATTGAAGATGACCTTGTGCTTTTCTGAGAAAGGCTGGCAGCTTAGGTCACTGGGGTGTATTATGATGGACAGTGCAGCGCCATGTGTCCTGCTCGGAGGCATGTCCATTGTGTGGATTACAGCCAAACAGAAAGAATTAGACAGCTAGGAGCATTCTATCATTTCATTTGAAAATAATGGTCAAAGTCATGGGCAGCAACCATTACAACTTTCATGAAAGAACAGCAGAATTCAATAGTTCCATCACTTGAGACAAGCAATTTGGCTATTCTCAGCCGAACACTATGAATCCAGCATATTCTGTACCAATTTCTTGTGACACTCACATAAGCAGCATTTCTGCTTCTGCAGTAGGCAAATCTCATCTACATTTGATTGTATGTAGTTCTACCTTACACGATGCAGCTCACTGCTTCAAACTGACCCAATCATTGAAAGAAATACAATGAAAAAGAAGATGCAGAAACTTAACACAGCACCCTTAGAATGTAAATATACAGCAACTCCAAATCATCCACTCTCTTCGAGTCATCTTTCTGTTTAAAATGCTTAAAATAGGTTTCAAAACAAAATGTCTACAATTCCTTTTTTAATAACGGCGTTAACAAAACATTTTCAAAGAAATCTAATCTGTTGTCAGTGGTTCCAAATGAGTCTCCTAAGTTACTTCTGAAATAGCGATATTTTGATTGATAGAGGCTTATTTTAACTTCTGCTTCTTGCAGCAGCAGATTAATGGTAGCACCAAAAAAAATATGTTTGAGATTTAAAAGCAGGTGGAAAAACTCACACTTCTGATTAAAAGCGGAACTGCTTCTAATCCTGTGCTTTCCACTCTGCTTGAGTATACTCTAAATATAGGGAGAAAAAACACACCCTGTCACTTCTAAAGTATTTAGATTAAAAAAAAAAAAGTTGTGACTTACCATTAAAATTCACAGCCCGAATATAACCGAGTAGTTCTTTCCCATCAATGGTACTCATTCGTGGGCAAAGGCCAATGTATCCAGGGCAGAGATCTTTGTGCATATTGTGCAGGGCATAAGCCATGGAATACACAGCATCAATTACAAATTGGACCTTTCCTTCCTGTTCGTAAGATGAATCCCGAGCAATTCGCTCCAGGCCTGTAAAAGAAAAGGGAAACCATTAACTGGGGTTAGATTTCACTAAAAATTTGGCATGAGGGCTAAGATTTTCATCATTTGAGGCACACATAAGTGAGACAAAACTATTTGATTTTACTCTGGATTATTTTAGTCCTATACTTACTGAGTCAGGTTTTTAAACTGGGTATTGAATTTTTTATTGTGAAAGAACAGAAACTATTTTATTAGCAACAAAATGATATAAAGTAAAAGACATTTAGTTTCATTATCTTCATTTCTACCTTATGAGCTCTATTATACTGTACATGCTGGTAATTACCTAGCATTTTGGTAGTGATTTGATCTTTTAAGTAAAATGTGTAGACTGTTGTTCTTCTCATCCACCTTAGCTCCAAGGGCATCATTTAATGAGTGGCCCAAAGTAAGATCTCCCCCTCCATCCTATGTCTGTCCTGGTTTAGAATGTGCTCTGTTTGGGAACTCTTTCTGTAAATATTAAATGACAGTATTTCCTTAGATGAACTGCTTATCTTCAGAAGAATCATTCAATTTATTTTCTTCTTGAACTCAACTTTTTACTTGTTTTTATTGTTTAATTTTTTCCAGCTTATTGATATATAATTGACATGTAACACTGTGTAAGTTTAATAAATACAACACGATGATTTAATACACATACATATTGTGAAATGATTACCTCCATAAGGTTAGTTAACATATCCACCACCTCACATAGTTGCCTTTTTTATTCCTTGTGGTGAGGACTTTTAAGATCCAATCACTTAGAAACTTTCAAGTATACAACACTGTGTTGTTAACTATAGTCATCTTTCTGTACATTAGATAAAAGATGTAGAGCTCTCAAAATGAATGTCATTCAGAATAATTATACCTGTTTTTAGGTATATTTAGGGCTGAGAACTGGCATTGGAGATTACCTTTAGCTTGGCCTTTATCATTTAACATGTAATAGAAACAGAGAATTAAAAATGGAAGATAAAATTGATGTTAGAAGTTAGATGGTGTATAATTAGTTATAATCCAACATTCTCATTTTGAAGATGAGGAAACTGTTTGTGGAGGTGAAATTCACTTAGGACACACAACGCAGACACAGGAACCACTGCCAGGTCTCAGATACTGAAATCCAATATTCTCTCAATCCCCAGGAAAATGGGGTAGGTGGCAAGAATGCTGGACACGCAAGAAAAAAAAAACTGACAGATAGGACATGGAAGACTTATTAAGGAGACCGAAAAGGATCTATCATTTCCACATTCCCCCAAACCTTATACATCTGGTACCACTGGGAGAGACCAAAAGCAAGCACTTTAAATCTTCCCATAAATGTCAGTTAGTAAACTTTAATAAAAGTCTTTAAGTTCAACAAATATTTCCTTTCTTCACAAAAATGCGTATTTCCTCTAAATTTAGAGACGTGAATTAAGATGGTTGTCTTATATTTGGGTTTTTACACTCTGACAAAACCAGTGACTTTCTTCTAGACAAATGTAGTGGTCAATTCATTCATTTTTATGAATCAGATCACTGAACCTTTTTTCCTCTGGTCTCAATCATTTGTTCCACTCAGACCCTTTAAATGCTGTTTGTTGGTGCTCTATTCCCTGCAGGCTTTTGTGATGCTGAATTCTGCTCCTCCCTTTCAACGCACCTTTTCAGACTTTTTTGATGACTCAGCATTCCATTCCCCAAGATTGAGTCCTCTTTTATTTTTCCCAACCTCAGAAGCCATTCATCCTCAACTATTACTATTGCTAGGGTCTAGAAATAGAAACTGGAATCCAAACTTTTAGTTATGGAGTCCAAAACATTAGATCAACTTATAGTATCAATTTAATTCATTGTGGAATCTAGCTTTCCGGACTTTACGGTCACCTAACTTCCAACCCACATTTCCAATTGCATACCATATTTCCATTTAGTCTGCTTCCATATCAAACTCATAAGATCCAAAACCAGGCTATCATTGTAGGGAATTACATTATTATTTTCTTAAAACCTCCTATTGAGGATTTGGCAGGCTTAGGAACACCAAGAGAGAAGGCAGATCTAACAAAGAACCTCTTTGAGGTGTCAAAAGGTATACTGTCTCCTTCAACCTGCCTTAGTTGAGTGATCTAAGCTAAGATCCATGCAGATCTGGGGGTACCGTCCTCTCCCTATCTCTGTGTCCTAGAACAGTACTGTGTATGTCCAGAATATCACCAAGTAACCTATGAAAGCAGCACTTTCAGCTTTCCATAGTTTTAACCACAAAATAGACAACTCATAAATAAATACTGATGAATGGTCACAGAAACCAACAATATTCAGTTATATGTTTAAAGACCTTATCTGGTGACAAATGGCTCTGGTTAGTCCAGGACTGAGGAGTTTTTCAGGATGTAGGATCACAACCTGGACAGTCCTGGGCAAACCAGCATGGTTGCTTATGAACAAGGAGGCCAATGATGAGGGAAATTTAATGATAAAAGACTGAAATAACTACACTGAGGGTAGGTCCCTAGGTCTATATGGAGAGATCCTTGTGTTTCATTTATTTTGCATCACTAAACTTGATAACTGAAAAGGAAGACTAGGCATCCCAGAGCAGTTGTTCCCATCTTAGTTATCTTCTTAAGTACAGATTCTGCAGTGCCATTCAGACTTAATGAATCAGAATCTCCCAACTTGAGGACATGAATAATCTGTAATTTCAAAACATAGATATCTAACTGTCTTAGTCAGTTTGGGCTACAATAACAAAGTACCACAGACTGGGTGGCTTGTAAACAACAGGAATTTATTTCTCAAAGCTCTGAGTCTAGAATTCCAGGCTCAGGATGCCAGCATGGACAGGTTCTGGTGAAGGCTCTCTTCTGGGTTGCAGGTGGCTGTTTTCTAACATCCTCAACATGGCAGAAAGCAGAGAGGAAGCAAGCTCTCTTATGACTCTTAGAAGGGCACTAATCTCATTCATGAGGGCTCTACCGTCAAGACGGTATTTGATCTTAATTACCTCACAAAGGCCCACCTCTAATACCATCACATTAGGGGGTAGGGTTTCAACATAGGAATATGGTGGGGGGGAGGGAACACAAGCATTCAGTCTATAGCACTCATATTCCAGGTTATGTTGATTGTATTGCTGCTCTGTAAACTCTTCTGCTGCATGCTCACATGCAAACACACACACACACACACACACACACACACACACACACACACACTCTAAAGAAAAAAGAGGAATTCCATGTCTCCATTACTAAAGGAGTATGGTCAGCAGGCATAGGATTGGCAGAAAATGCCAAAGCCAAATTGATTCAAAGAAAGTAATGACCATGAGAACTTAAGGCATTTGGAAATTTTCCACAATCCATGGGATATATGGAAAAGCTAGATGTGTATAAATATTTTATATTTTTAAATTTACTCTATCCCCAAATGTTCTGAATTTGACATACTAGGATTTTATTTTAATGCTACTGCAACCTCCTAGAAGTCTGTAAGATATTTCTGATCATTCAATAATTGAGATAAGGGCTTCCCTGGTGGCACAGTGGTTGAGAATCTGCCTGCTAATGCAGGGGACATGGGTTCGAGCCCTGGTCTGGGAGGATCCCACAAGCCGTGGAGCGACTAGGCCCATGAGCCACAAGTACTGAGCCTGCGCGTCTGGAGCCTGTGCTCCGCAACAAGAGAGGCCCGCGCACCGCAATGAAGAGTGGCCCCTGCTTGCCACAACTAGAGAAAGCCCTTGCACAGAAATGAAGACCCAACACAGCAAAAATAAATTAATTAATTAATAAACTCCTACCCCCAACATCTTCTTTAAAAAAAAAAAATTGAGATAAAGTTATATACAACAATTTCCTGATATACTTTTAATATAGATACCCCAACTTAACAGACATACTCTTCCTTGGATTCCCCCCCAATATTTTTCCACCTTCATGTATAATGGATTAATATTAATTCTGAAACACCACACCATCTTATTAAAGGAAAATATGTAAATTTTCACTAGTCAAACTATTTATTTCCTTGCTAGTTATAAACTACAATTAGTTTGAATAAAGATTAAATATATACAACTTTGCTTTTTTTTCTTTTAAAGTAAAAGTTCATAAGGCTCTCTAGTAACTATTGCCACACAAGTCAATGGACACTATAAGACATTTTTCATAAATCAATGTATGTACGTGGTGACAAACTAAAAGACTGATCACTATTACCATTTCTAAATTTAAAAGGAAATCATCTGATTTCTTTTCAGGCTGTTTAGACAAGGTACTTTTTATTCCCTAAAACTTCAAACTCATAATGACACTTAAGATTTTACAGGATCTAGAGTTTGCCCCTCACTTCCTATATCTGCTTCTCTTGATCATCTAAGAGAATAATTTAGGAAGCTGACAGTGACTCATCAACTTAATTGCCTGTAAAATTTCACTATGCTATCATTTCTAAAGTTAGCGTTAATGTATTGCTGCAAAGTGCTAAACATTGTTAAAGGCTGTATGTCAGCCATCCATTTAAAACACTGATTGTAAAGCTGTGATGTGTTTTAGTGCATAGCTTAAAATTAACAACATATAGCTAAGAGTTTGTGTGGTGGGAGATGAAGTCAGCCTCAAAAATCTTATAGCAAGATTGTTTTATGTTTTCATTAATGAAATCTAAAACCCTGACAGTATCTCTGTCCCTGGAACACACAGTAAATTCTTATTGGTCCGAGCAATACCACATGCACCTCAGTTAAGGTCTTTTGCACATGAGGGTGTATCTTTTTTGGTTTTGTTCCTTCTTAGCAAAAAGCAAATCTGCTCAAGTTTGCAAAGTGCTGCATATATAATGTGAGTTCCTAAGATGAACCTGACATGAATTTTAAATTCTTTGACTGACACATAGTTTTTGAGCTTTGCTTTCTAAGAATTTCTCAGAAGATAGCTTAGTTTTGTAAACTGAGATACTAGGGGCTATTTTCCTTTTCCTGAAATTATTATAAAACTCATACTGTTACTGCAGTGATGATCTAATAAACAGTGGTCAATTCAGTGGGAAAAAAATGTAAGTCAAATTAGTCCTTTTATTCTCAGGAAAGCAAACATCCAATTGGTTGAATTTTTTACTACAGTCTTACCAGGTAGTAGAAATAATCCTACACTCTAAATTTGTAGGTTAAAAATGATTTCTTTATTTAGCTCCTCCCTGACTTTTTCTTAAGTATGTAGCAAGTATTTTAAATAATTCAATCATTTTCTTGCAGTTGCTGTGAGGAGGATGGTAAGACGGAAGAAGAGAATTTGTCAGCTGCTATGAATAAACACATTTAAACATACAGGACCAAATTTAAAAGTCATTCTGAATTCCACAAAAACTCCATTTGCCTTACTCCTTGATACACCAGAGATGGGACCGTCACACTCTGCACTGAGCTTTCCCGATACCGCATATATATGTAGTGACACAGAGTGGGTAATTCTTAAACGCGTGAGAATGATGCCAAGAACTGCACTTCACACTAAAAAGTCGTCGCTATCAGGTTAGCAAACATAAGTCATCTTATACTGAATTTAAACTGGTTTGGTTTCAAGGACACAGTAGAGGGAGGATGGATAAGAAAGATGAGCGTGTTCAGTAATTCAGGAATATCTCCTAAGCACTAGGATACGCAAAGGAAATGTGTGCACCACCCAAACCACAAAGGGATGAAAACATGGGCCCTGTAAGGCAGGACAGACTGAGTGAAGGAGGCTGCCGGCACAGGAGGAGAGGACGGGCCAGTCAGACAGACCTGCACTCAAGTCCCAGTTGCACAACTCAACAGTCCCGGGACACTTTCCTGAACCTCATCAAGCCTAGGTCTTCAACTGGAAAGGTTGCCCACAGGGACTTTCAAGACAGGGTCCCCACCTCTCCAGCCTCAACTGCTGGTACCACCCTACCTCTCTCTTCTCCACTTTCAGGTCCTTGAATATAACCTGAGATCTTCAAACCACGGGACTTCACTTAGAGGTTCACTCTGTAACTTTCTTCACTGCTTCCCAGAGGTCTCCTTCTCAACCTCCAAGCTTCAGGTAAGATGTCAACTCAAATTAGGCTGCAGTAGTGATAGTTAATCATTTTATTTTCGATTTAACAGCTCAGATCAGGTCAAAGAGCATCTTAAATGCTAGGTTTAAGTACTAAATATTGTTTGGTTGGAAACAGAGAGCCAATTCTGGTATTTAAAATTATTTCTGGGAATTATGTGTAAAGTAAATTGAAACGAACATAAGTTGAAGGTAGAGATACAGGTTGGGAGGCAGGGCAGCAATAGGTTGAAACAGTGGAAAAGAAAAAGAATGAAAGAAAATATATTTCAGATGTCAAATTAACAGTCTTCGGATACCTAATTAAATATGAGAGTAGGAGTTGGAGGCAATCAACAACTCAGGAGTTTTGAGGATAGGTAGTAGAATATTGGCACCACTAACAGAATTTGGAAAATCAGGTGAACAGGAAGCCTCCATTTATGGCAGTTAAAAAGACTGATTTTTAAGATTCTATAGTATTGTATCCTCTAACAAAACATAAACTTTATATAAATTTGTTGAGTTATTTAAAGAATAAAGGTCCAAATGTTTACAGTAATCATATAACAGTGATATGGTTGATTATTTATTTATAACACTGCAATAATTTATGCCACCTTGGAGTGAAATACCTTATGCGGTACTGCCTCAAGACCAATGGTTTGAGAATTCAAACACCTGCGTTCCAGTTCTAACACAGTGACCAACTGAATTTGTGTCCTTGGTCAAGTCATGATCTCTCTGGCATTTATTTACTTCTCAGTAGAAATTAGAGGACTGAACAAGATGATCAATCAGGGTCCCTTCAGTTCTAAAATTCTAGATTCTAGGGCAGCTTCTTTTATTTCTGTTTCCTTCTTACACTTTCTAAGATCACTTGAAGATTGCATTAGGGTGTGACTGAACAAATACCACTAAACTCAATTCTCCAAAACAGTTAGGACTATCCAGTAACCAAGACCGGGAAATTCTGTACTAACAACAACAACAAAAAAAGAAAACAAAAACCAAATGTCAGCCTGGATTTTTCTTCTTGAATTCTCAGACTGATTAACTGAGTCACTACATTTTCATTATTCTTAGACTTGAGCTATATATCGAATCTGGTTCCTCACAAAGGAGAAATGTTTTCATTTATCTTTTTATTTTGATCCAATGGTTAAAAGAATCATTTATGGAAAATCAATTATGAAGACATGAAAGGGAAGAGGGAGGACACAAATAATTAAAATGGGCAGGACTCTTCACAGATAGCTTCTCTTTGATCGTAAATTATTATTACTCCTTTAATCTTTTTTATTTATTTATTTATTTATTTATTTTTTACAGAAAATGGAACTAAGACTCAAAAAGTTGAATCATTTACCAAATATCACACAGTTATGGCAATAAACAGTCAAGTCAGGTCTGACCCCAAACCTCTGCAATTTACTGCTTAACTTCCTCCTCCTCCTCCTAAAGTTTTCTTTGATTCCTCCAGCTCAGGCTTAACTTTCACTTCTTCGAACTCCTGTTTAATGTTCAGCCATTGTATCCATGATTTGTTTGTCTCCTAGTTAAGTATAAAGATTGTGTGTGTGTGTGTGTGTGTGTGTGTGTGTGTGTGTGTGTGAAACTTTAAAGAGAGCAGTGGAGCAGGGATTAAAGAACATTATAAAATAATGTATACTTTTACAAAAATAGTAACTACTAAATACTAACAAATATTAACAAATGACATATCTACATTGAAATGCTAAAAGGGGGGAATACATTTCTATAACATTTTGAGCATTCTTCTGAACTACAGAGAAAATTTTTGTTTGTGAATTTCAACCACACACCTGAGATAAAATTGGCATAAAATGGCTGAAACTCATAAGCAAGATGATTGGATATTTGTAGTGAAATCCAAGCTAATAAAGCCTGTAACTTTATATTTATAAAAATTAAAAAGGGTATTTTAGCATTGGAGAGTAAGAGTGTATTTGTGTGTGTATATTTATATGTCTAGAGGATTTCTATAGGAAAATAACATCAAGCTCAAAAGAGAATTTGACACCTAAGGTCCTGCTTCATAGAGTCTATAGTAGGCTTTCTCAAGGACCTGTATAAATACATGTATTAGACTAACCAACTAACTTGAGCCTTGGCTTTACCTATTTACACAGGACAGAGAAAATGAGAAGGGTCCTCCAGCTGAAAATCACCTGCTCTCCATCTTCTTCTGTAATTTAAATGTAGTGCCAAGAACTGAAGGCTCTTGGCTGCCTGAAGACACGTCAGGAGACACTTGTAAATCAACCAGTGAAGAGTGTTACAGTAGCCCACAATAACTTCTCTCCTTTGTGCCTGGCAGGAAATGGAAAATGCTCCCGACAGGTGCCAGGTGTCCCCTTCAGGAGTTAAAATTTTCCATGCAATGTCCTAGGGTTTTTAAAACACTGAAAAACCTAAGGTAAGTGGCAAATAAGATTAAGAGTGTATCTTCAGGCAAAACTACCAGTTTAAAAGAACGATGTTCAGAAGAGAAAGTCATTTCATAGGTATATCCCTAGGTCCCCAAAGAAAAGGCAGTTGATTAAATTCAAACAGTTGCATTTTTCTACATAATCATCTTAGATCATATAGAGACAAATTTTGATTGAAAATAGTGTGTAAAACTCTTGATAAATAGTAGAGTTCATAGTTAAGAGAACAGCTTTTCTCTTTAAAGCATATTAAAGTTCCCCCATTGAAGGATTCAAATTTTCCCTTCATAATTCCCCCTTCAGTGGGTAGGATTTCTAATGCCCCACCTTCCACCCCAAAATATGTTATACTTGTCATTGCAGACCCTATGATATGGCTTAGGATTTGCCTTAAAAAAATTTTTTTTCCAGTTACAAAAGTAAATCACAGGGCTTCCCTGGTGGCGCAGTGGTTGAGAGTCTGCCTGCCGATGCAGGGGACGCGGGTTTGTGACCCGGTCCGGGAAGATCCCACATGCCGCGGAGCAGCTAGGCCCGTCCAGAGCCTGTGCTCTGCAACGGGAGAGGCCACAACAGTGAGAGGCCTGCGTACCTCAAAAAAAAAAAAAAAAAAGTAAAAAAGTAAATCACAGCCTTTGTAGAAATGTGAGGGGAAAAGTATTGGGTTGGCCAACAAGTTCATTCGTTTTTTCCTAAGATGGCTCTAGTAGTGCTTAGTTGTCTTTAACTTCATTTGAAACAATTTTGTTAGATTGTATTGTGACAGCTGTCATATCAGCGTACATTAAAAAAAAAAACATCAAAAGTGGTGAATTTTTGTGTAGCCATTTTAATATCGAAAATGGAAGAAACAAGAAATGTTTTCAGCATATTATGCTTTATTATTTCAAGAAAGGTAAAAATGCAACTGATCCATCCAAAAGACGTAATTTTTTTTTAATGCCAGATACAGGCTTTTTGGTTAAAACCTTGCTTTTACATTGCCTTAAGTATAAATGGAAATCTTGGAGTGGCTTCAGTTCATCATTTGGGCTGCTCATTCTTCCACAGAGGAAAAAGAAATTATATTGGTTTCCTCAGCCTTCCTTCACCCTGTAGTATTTTCATCCCATGTTTGCCTTGTCTCACTCAAAAAAAGGTTTCTAATGTCAAAAAAAAAAAACACACCACCGAAACTCAAAAAAAGATTTGTGCAGTGTACAGAGAAGGTGCTATGACTGATCGAACATGTCAAAAGTGGTTTGCAAAGTTTTGTGCTGGAGATTTGTTGCTGGACGATGCTCCATAATGTCAGGTAGACCAGTTGAAGTGGAAGCGATCAAATAGAGATATTAATTGAGAACAATCAACATTATACCACGCAGGAGATGGCCGACATACTCAAAATATCCAAATCAAGCACTGAAAATCATTTGCACCAGCTTGGTTATGTTCAACTCGTTGATGTTTGGGTTCCACATAAGTTAAGTGAAAAAAACCTTCTTGACTGTATTTCCGCATGCGATTCTCTACTTAAACATAATGAAAACATTACGTTTTGAAACAAATTTTGACGGGCGATGAAAAGTGGATACTGTACAATAATGTGGAACGGAAGAGATCGTGGGGCAAGCGAAATGAACCACCACCAACCACACCAAAGGCCGGTCTTCATCCAAAGAAGGTGATGCTGTGTAAAGGTGGGATTGGAAGGGAGTTCTCTATTATGAGCTCCTTCCGGAAAACCAAATGATTAATTCCAAGTACTGCTCCCAATTAGACCAACTAAAAGCAGCACTGGACGAAAAGTGTACGGAATTAGTCAACAAAAAACACATAATCTTCCATCAGGATAACACAAGACCGCATGTTTCTTTGATGACCAGGCAAAAACTGTTAGAGCTTGGCTGGGAAGTTCTGACACATCCGTTGTAATCACCAGACATTGCACCTTCAGATTTCCATTTATTTCTGTCTTTACAAAATTCTCTTAATGGAAAAAATTTCAATTCCCTGGAAGACTGTAAAAGGCACCTGGAACAGTTCTTTGCTCAAAAAGATAAAAAGTTTTGGGAAGATGGAATTATGAAGTTGCCTGAAAAACGGCAGAAGGTATTGGAACAAAAGAGTGAATACGTTGTTCAATAAAGTTCTTGATGAAAATGAAAAATGTGTCTTTTATTTTTACTTAAAAGCCAAAGGAACCTTTTGGCCAACCCAATATAAAGAAGAAAATAGAGAATATCTATTGGCCCACCATGTTAACCACTATTTGCACACTGGTCTATTGCCTTACAGCATTTCTTTCCCTCTTTATTTATAAGAATTAAGATAACTCTGTATATACTTTTAAAATATGCAATATTCACTTCACCTATAGTGATAATTTCCCCGTATTGTAGGAAAGCATGGTTTTTATAGCACTTGTATTATATATAGCTCACTTAATGGATTCAGGTTTTTGCATTTAACTCCTGATACCCAACATGATACTTGGTGCAAGGTAGGGATCTAACTTTATGTTTTCTAAATCGTGAACCTATTCTCCCAGACTACTGAATGAACATTCTTTTTCCCATTAATTTATATAAAGTCACTTTTAACAAGTATCAGATGCATACATTATTAGATATATAAATGTGGAATTTCTGCTCTAGTCTGCTTGTCTCTTAACATGCCAATACTCCCTTTTTCACAAATATTGTAATTCTATAGGTTGTACCATCTGTTCACACAAATTCTATCAGTACTCTTATTTTTTAAAATTCTTGATTATTCTCACAAATAAACTTTAGAATTATTTAAACTAGTTTCAAAAATTGAAGCTTTTATTAGAATTGCATCAATTTTTAAAGTTAGTGGCAGAAGACTTGACATAGCTACAATATTCAGTGTTCCTATTTGGAGACATAGGATCTCCACTTATTCCAATCTTCTTTTGGAATCCTCAGAAATATATGTCACTTGCTCATTTCCTTTTAAGTAATACCTCAATATTTTGTGTTTTCAAGCTTTATGAAATAGAATTTTTTCATTCAATTTTTATTGGTTATTCATGGTATAATTCCTAAATCTCAATTCACTTTTAATGCTCAACATTTTCTTCTCCCCTTATTTAAACTCTATGCATTCAAGAAGGCCCAGATTAAGTCCACTCTCTTCTACAAAACAAGAAAAATACAAAAAAGCATGGGCTCTGAGATCAGACAGATGAAAATTTGAGACCCTGCCTCTGAGTCTCTTATTCTTCAATCAGAAAATGGGAATTTATACCTATGTTGCATAGTTGTTTTGAGCACTGAGATAATGTAGAGCATCTGGTGCATTACACAGTGAATAAATGGACACCATTATTTGTTATGTAGGGCTATAAAATATTTAACCTTCTATAATGTGCAACACTTTTCCAATTACACAAACAAAAGAGATCACAATATAAACCCAGGATATATGTTCATGTACTCATTCAATAAGCATGATAAAGGCAATGTACTTCAATGATTAGAAACAACCACCCTGCAGCCAATCTGCCTGGGTTCAAATCTCAGCACCACCATTTACTATTTATGGGACTTTGATTAAATCCCTTAATATCTCATGCCTCAGTTTCCTCATCTATAAAATGAGGATAATAAGAGTATCTCACCCCACTGGGGTTGTCATAATTAAATGAGTTAATATATATAAGGCAGAAGTCTGTTGAAATAGGAAATACTATATAAGGGGATGTTGCTATTATCTTCTTTATTATCTATCATCATTCATCATTGTATGATATATTAAGTACTGCGCTGGATACAATGGTAAACCAAAACTCACCTAGTCCCTGATGTCATGGAATGACACTAGGACTAATATCTAAAGGATAAACAGGAGTGAATTAGGTGAGAAAGGGAAGCAGGGGAAGCACAAAAGGCAGGGTGACAGTAATAGCGAAGGTCCAGTGATAGAAGAGACCTATAACTTGCAATTAATAAAAGAGGAATGCTCACGCTAAAGCAACCCTAAAAATCATCCTATCTGCTGTTTTTAAACTTCATGACATGACCTATTACTGGTTCTTCAAATCAATGTAGTAAGTCACAAACAGCATATCTTTAAAATAAAGAAAACAGATAGAAATCAAGTACATCACATATAGGAACAGGATGAATTATTTCTTGAAACTTTTATTTCACTTGCAAGGCATGTGTGTACCGGGTTGCCATATACAACAAATTATTAATCTGCAGTGAAGTCAAAAAAAGTTGAAACTCACTGACCTAGTCCCACCTTCTTATTTTACAAATGGTGAAACTAGGGTAGAGGAACACTGAGTGATTTTTCCAGGTCTGACAGCTCACGAAGAGGCAGACAGGGATAGAACCTTAACCACCTAATTCCATGACTCTTCCCTTTATATCACGTTTCCTCTTTTCAGCTGCATGTCCTCTCCCTTTGTAACTGAGTTCCATTGAGAATAAGTAAAACTTGAGGGAATCACTAAATGAGTTTGCCTGTGAGGAACTAAAAGCCTTGAAAGAATTATTTAAATGAATTATGGGAAGAAATGAATAACAAGAAGGTGTGAGTTATGGTGGTCAACTTAATAGGAGTATCAGTGGAAACCAACAACATTCAGAGAACCATGTTTTTTGGTTGAAAATGCCAAAAATATAAAAGCAAAGGATTTTATAACAGAAACTTAAATTTAAAATTAAAAAAAAAGAAAACCTGAAGTACTTTGAGTATAATATGCATACCCTTAAAATGGAAATTTTAGGGTATCTTTCTGTGGTACTGGACCACCCAGATGCAAAAGGAAAACAATCATTGCCTCTGTACAATGTGGTCCATCCTCTGGGTGACTGACTGGGTTTTTCACTTCTCTTCCCAGTTTTAGGGGTCACAGCACAGGCGTAGGTATAATGCCAGTGGCTGATTAAAGCAGGTCGCAATCTGTCTGGGAGAGTTTCTATGCCACCCTTTATTGGGACAGGGACCAGACAAGATGACCTCTCATGTTGCCTTCCAATTAATTCAATCAGCCTCTGCTTCCATCAGACACCTTCAGGGATGCAAACCATCCACTCATTCCAAGTCCTCACCAGGAATCAGTAAACACAGAGACCGCAGACTGTGTTTAATGAATAACCAGGATTCATCTTTCAGTCATCATTCTTGATTTATAGCTTATTTCTAAATATTATTTTCTCTTCCAATAATCTAAAACCTCATGAAGGATGGTGGCCGGATCTGCCTCCTCTGAATACCTACTGGGCATAGTATAGTGCCTAAATACGTCTTGGGTGAGTATCAATGTTTGTTAAACCAACTCGCATCAAGTTTCGTTTTAAAGAAGGGTTTACATCAATAACAATCCCAATTAGCTGTGCATAAAGCAGCCATTCCCTTTGCTTTAATATTCTATGAAGTGCCTCTCTAGGAAACTATTCTGGGATATAATAAAGAACAACTGGGAAGGCTTTTGTCAAATAAACTAAAGTTATGCCTTTTATTTTAATGTTCAAGTAAATGTACATAAAAGATGGAATCGGTAGGGGTGTTTTGTTTTTTGTTTCTCTCCACTCGGACTGGTAGGATAATTTCCATAATAGAGTCAATAGAATGTCTGAGACTAACTGCATTAGACAGTATTGAAACAACAGATCCAAGATGATGTAAGTGTTCATTTCAAACCCCTCATAATACTCCTGTGGCTGTATTTCTTCCCTTCCTAAACAATCAATAAAACATCAGTATTCATTAAGCCGAACTTATACACACAGTTGCCCAAGACCAAAAACTGTGGCTTTTGACTAGGAATTTACAACAGAAAGTAGATTTGACATCTTTAAAAAAAAAAAATCTAACTAGTATAAACTGTGGTTTCCTCCAACATTACATATAAACTAAATTATAGTGCATGATTTAGTGTGACTCTTATATGGACCCAGTAAACTTTCCAAGACAAAGGTGGAATTCTGGCCCTATAACCACCAAGGGTCTGTTCTGGCGACCATCTCTGATTTCAACTGGAAAGACGGAGCATGACCAGTTGGAATCTCCCATTAATTACCCCTGTATGCAAATGCGAAAAAAAATTGAAAATATTTTCATCTTTAAACTTTCAATGCATGCAAATGCAAAAAAGAATTGAAAATATTTTCATCTTTAAACTTTCATCATACGCTTTAAATACCAAAACACATTTTGTAAGAAAATTATAAATAGAAATTTGATATATTTAGAACCAATGTGAAAATCATAGCCTGAGATGCACTTTAAATTTATTTCTAACAAATCTGCTTTTTGGAGTCTGTTCTCAGCGGTTTATTTTTACTCCCCAAATTATGTTACTAACATCAAGGACTTGAGTAGAAAACAGGGAGATATGATAAAGGAAACATGTAGACATAATGGCTCAAGTGTACAAATTTTCATGAACAGCCTTCTTTTTAGAAGCTAAGGGGAAGAAATAAGATTTACTGGGAGATACTGTGAGCCAACATCCATGCTAGACAAGTCAGATGTGTTCTTACACAATCCCTGTAATAACTCCATGAAGCAAGTTTTATTATTCTTCCCATTTTTTTAGATGAGGATACTGAGTCTCAGACAGGTTAAAAATCTGCCTGTTATCACAGGCATAGTAAGCTGTAAAGCCAAGACTCCAAACTGTGTCTATTCAAACTGTCTTGTTTTTTCCTTATAACTCAAGTCTAAACAATAAAGAATGTGCCCAGGTACAGCAAATGGATTCGGATAAGATATAAACCTGCTACCAGGTCCTTGAATAGACCAGTCTCACTTGCAATCTAAGTACCCGGTAAACATCTGGCCTTTGACTTCCTATGACAGTCTTGTGTGTTTAGCTTCTGTATGAGAATCAACTTTTAATATATGAGTTTTCTTTTTTTAAATTTTTATTTGATTTATTTAAACTAAACAAAAACTCACCCATTTTCCCATCTCCAGCCCCTTGCCTTTTGCAATCACCAATCTGTTCTCTCTGTATGTGAACTTCGTTTGTTGTTGTTGCTGTTTTGATTCCACATTTAAGAGAGATCATACAGACTAAATGCTCCCACCAACAGACACAGATTGGCTGAATGGATACAAAAACAAGACCCATATATATGCTGTCTACAAGAGACCCACTTCAGACCTAGAGACACATACAGAGTGAAAGTAAGGGGATGGAAAAAGATATTCCATGCAATTGGAAACCAAAAGAAAGCTGGAATAGCAATTCTCATATCAGACAAAATAGATTTTAAAATAAAGACTATTACAAGAGACAAAGAAGGACACTACATAATGATCAAGGGATCGACCCAAGAAGAAGATATAACAATTGTAAATATTTATGCACCCAACATAGGTGCACCTCAATACATAAGGCAAACACTAACAGCAATTAAAGGGGAAATCGACAGTAACACATTCATAGTAGGGGACTTTAACACCCCACTTTCACCAATGGAGAGATCATCCAAAATGAAAATAAATAAGGAAACACAACCTTTAAATGATACATTAAACAAGATGGACTTAATTTTTACAGGGCATTCCATCCAAAAACAACAGAATACACATTCTACTCAGGTGCTCATGGAACATTCTCCAGGACAGATCATATCTTGGGTCACAAATCAAGCCTTGGTAAATTTAAGAAAATTGAAATTGTACCAAGTATGTTTTCCAACCACAATGCTATGAGACTAGATATCATTACAGGAAAAAAAAACTGTAAAAAATACCAACACATGGAGTCTAAACAATACAATAATTAATAACCAAGAAGTCACTGAAGAATTCAAAGAGGAAATAAAAAAATACCTAGAAACAAATGACAGTGGAGACACGATGCCCCAAAACATATGGGATGCAGCAAAAGCAGTTCTAAGAGGGAAGTTTATAGCAATACAATCCCACCTTAAGAAACAGGAAACTTGAATAAACAATCTGACCTTGCACCTAAAGCAATTGGAGAAAGAAGAACAAAAACCCCCCAAAGTTAGCAGAAGGAAAGAAATCATAAAAATCAGATAAGAAATAAATGAAAAACAAATGAAGTAAATGATAGCAAAGATCAATAAAACTAAAAGCTGGTTCTCTGAGAAGATAAACAAAATTGATAAACCATTAGCCAGACTCATCAAGAAAAAAAGGGAGAAGACTCAAATCAATAGAATTAGAAATGAAAAAGGAGAAGTTACAACTGACACTTCAGAAATACAAAAGATCACGAGAGATTACTACAAGCAACTCTATGCCAATAAAATGGACAACCTGGAAGAAATGGACAAATTCTTAGAAATGCACAATCTGCCAAGACTGAATCAGGAAGAAATAGAAAATGTGAACAGGCCAATCACAAGCACTGAAATTGACACTGTGATTAAAAATATTCCAACAAACAAAAGCCAGGACCAGATGGCTTCACAGGCGAATTCTATCAAACATTTAGAGAAGAGCTAACACCTATCCTTCTCAAACTCTTCCAAAATATAGCAGAGGGAGGAACACTCCCAAACTCATTCTATGAGCCCACCATCAACTTGATACCAAAACCAGACAAGGATGTCACAAAGAAAGAAAACTACAGGCCAATATCACTGATGAACATAGATGCAAAAATCCTCAACAAAATACTAGCTAACAGAATCCAACAACACATTAAAAGGATCATACACCATGATCAAGTGGGGTTTATTCCAGGAATGCAAGGATTCTTCAATACATGCAAATCAATCAAAGTCATACACCATATTAACAAACTGAAGGAGAAAAACCATATGATCATCTCAATAGATGCAGAGAAAACTTTTGACAAAATTCAACACCCATTTATGATAAAAACCCTGCAGAAAGTAGGCATAGAGGGAACTTTCCTCAACATAATAAAGGCCATATATGACAAACTCACAGCCAACATCGTCCTCTATGGTGAAAAACTGAAACGATTTCCACTAAGATCAGGAAAAAGACAAGGTTGCCCACTCTCACCACTCTTATTCAACATAGTTTTGGAAGTTTTAGCCACAGCAATCAGAGAAGAAAAGGAAATAAAAGGAATCCAAATTGGAAAAGAGGAAGTAAAGCTGTCACTGTTTGCAGATGACATGATACTATACATAGAGAATCCTACAGATGCTACCAGAAAACTACTAGAGCTAATCAATGAATTTGGTAAAGTAGCAGGATACAAAATTAATGCACATAAATCTCTGGCATTCCTATACACTAATGATGAAAAATCTGAAAGTGAAATCAAGAAAACTCTCCCATTTACCACTGCAACAAAAAGAATAAAATACCTAGGAATAAACCTACCTAAGGAGACAAAATACCTGTATGCAGAAAATTATAAGACACTGATGAAAGAAATTAAAGATGATACAAATAGATGGAGAGATATACCATGTTCTTGGATTGGAAGAATCAACATTGTGAAAATGACTCTACTACCCAAAGCAATCTACAGATTCAATGTAATCCTTATCAAACTACCACTGGCATTTTTCACAGAACTAGAACAAAAAATTTCACAATTTGTATGGAAACACAAAAGACCCTGAATAGCCAAAGCAATCTTGAGAATGAAAAACGAAGCTGGAGGAATCAGGCTCCCTGACTTCAGACTATACTACAAAGCTACAGTAATCAAGACAGTATGGTACTGGCACAAAAACAGAAAGATAGATCAATGGAACAGGATAGAGAGCCCAGAGATAAACCCATGCACATATAGTCACCATATCTTTGATAAAGGAGGCATGAATGTACAGTGGAGATAGGACAGCCTCTTCAATAAGTGGTGCTGGGAAAACTGGACAGGGTCATGTAAAAGTATGAATTAGATCACTCCCTAACACCATACACAAAAATAAGCTCAAAATGGATTAAAGACCTAAATGTAAGGCCAGACACATTAAACTCTTAGAGGAAAACATAGGCAGAACACACTATGACATAAATCACAGCAAGATTCTTTTTGACCCACTTTCTAGAGAAATGGAAATAAAAACAAAAATAAACAAATGGGACCTAATGAAACTTAAAAGCTTTTGCACAGCAAAGGTAACCATAAACAAGACAAAAAGACAGCCCTCAGAATGGGAGAAAATATTTGCAAATGAAGCAACTGACAAAGGATTAATCTCCAAAATTTATAAGCAGCTCATGTAGTTCAATAACAAAAAAGCAAACAAGCCAATCCAAAAATAGGCAGAAGACGTAAATAGACATTTCCCCAAAGAAGACATACAGACTGCCAACAAACACATGAAAGAATGCTCAACATCATTAATCATTAGAGAAATGCAAATCAAACCTACAGTGAGATATCATCTCACACCAGTCAGAATGGCCATCACCAAAAAATCTAGAAACAATAAATGCTGGAGGCGGTGTGCAGAAAAGGGAACACTCTTGCACTGCTGGTGGGAATGTGAATTGGTATAGCCACTATGGAGAACAGCATGGAGGTTCCTTAAAAAACTAAAAATAGAACTACCATATGACCCAGCAATCCCACTAGTGGGCATATACCCTGAGAAAACCATAATTCAAAAAAAGTCATGTACCAAAATGTTCATTGCAGCTCTATTTACAATAGCCAGGAGATGGAAATAACCTAAGTGTCCATCATCGGATGAATGGATAAAGAAGATGTGGCACATATATACAATGGAATATTACTCAGCCATAAAAAGAAATGAAATTGAGCTATTTGTAATGAGGTGGATGGACCTAGAGTCTGTCATACAGAGTGAAGTAAGTCAGAAAGAGACAAATAGCATATGCTAACACATATATATGGGATTTAAGAAAAAAAAATGTCATGAAGAACCTAGGGGTAAGACAGGAATAAAGACACAGACCTACTAGAGAATGGACTTTAGGATATGGGGAGGGGGAAGGGTTAGCTGTGACAAAGCTAGAGAGTGGCATGGACATATATACACTACCAAATGTAAAATAGATAGCTAGTGGGAAGCAGCCGCATAGCACAGGGAGATCAGCTCGGTGCTTTGTGACCGCCTAGAGGGGTGGGATAGGAAGGGTGGGAGGGAGGGAGATGCAAGAGGGAAGAGATATGGCAACGTATGTATAACTGATTCACTTTGTTATAAGCAGAAACTAACACCCATTGTAAAGCAATTATACTCCAATAAAGTAGTAAAAAAAAAAAAAAAGCGATCATACAGTATTTGCCTTTCTCTGTCTGACTTATTTCACTTAGCACAGTGCCCTTAAGGTCCATCCATGTTGTCCCAAGCAGTAAGGTGTCACCCTTTTTTATGGGTGAATAATATTCTATAACCACTTTATCCATTTATCCATAGATGGACACTTAGATTGTTTCCATTTCTTGGCTATTGTAAATAATGCTGCAATAAACAAGGGGCTGCATATATCTTTTCAAATTACTGTTTTCGCTTCCTTTGGATAAATACCCAGGAATGGACGTGATAGATCATATGGTATTTCTGTTTTTAATTTTGAGGGGAGGCTCCATACTGTTTTCCATTGTGGTTGTACCTATTTACACTCCCACCAACAGTGCACAAGGATTCCCTTTTCTCCACATCCTCACCAACACTTGTTATTGCTTGTCTTTTTGATAATAGCCATTCTAACAGGTGTGAAGTATTATCTCATTGTGGTTTTGATTTGCATTTCCCTGATGATTAATGATGTTAAGCATCTTTTCACACACCTGTTGGCTATCTGTATGTCTTCTTTGGAAAAATGTCTATTCATATCTACCCATTTTTTAATCAGACTTTTTTTTTTTAGTATTGAGTTGTATGAGTTCTTTATATATTTTGGATATTAGCCCTTTAACAGATATATAATTTGCAATTATTTCCTTCTATTCAGTAGGTTGCCTTTTCATTTTATTGATGCTTTCCTTTGCTGTGCAGAAGGTTTTTAGTTTGATGTAGTCCCACTTTTTTACTTCTGCTTTTGTTGCTTTGGCTTTTGGTGTCAGATTCAAAAAACCATTGCTAAAACCCATCTCAAGGAGTTTACTGCTGATGTTTTCTTCTAGAAGTTTCATGGTTTCAAGTCTTATGTTCAATTCTTTAATCCAGTTTGAGTTAATTTTTGTATGTGCTGTAAGATAGTGGTCCAGTTTCATTCTTTTGCATTTTGCAATTTTCCCAGCACCAAGAGACTGTCCTTTCAGTATTGTATATTCTTGGCTCCTTTGTCGTAAATTAATTGACCATATATGCATGGATTTATTTCTGATCACTAATGAGGTTTCTGATAGTCTTTCAATCAAATGATTTTAGGAATAAGACACACTCGGGTATGGGAGTCATCTGGTAAACCACCCTCTTTCAAAGCCAAGGCTCTTAAAAGAGTATTTATGCTCCCACTTCCTCATTTCCATTCACATCTTGACTCCTGCAAGTTGTCTCTCAGCCCAACCACACATCAAGGCTATCTGGGCAGAGACCATTAGTTGTACCTCAATACTAACTCACCATTTTTTCCATAGTATTAGAACGCACGATTTTTATCAGGGCACACAGTTGACCAGAATAAAGACATGGACATCTGCCCTTTGTCCCTACCATTTTTCAAACTTTCCTCCATCCTGACACCTAAAAGGCAAACGTTATAACGGGAACTCCACCGGCCACCTGAAACCAGGAGGAATTAGAGCCACACCCTAGAGATGGCAGAGTAGCAAACTAGAAGCATTAGGTCTCGAGTCCTGAGTAAAGCCGAGCCACTGCACCATTCCTGGACTGCCTCCTCCATATTTTACCAGACAGAAAAATAAAACTCTGGCCTCTTTAAACCAGTGTTATTTTCCCTGTCTGTTACTTATAGCTGGATATAATCCTAAATGATAAACAACTGTGGTCTCTTTGTGTCTAAACCCAAGGACAGTTTATTACCACATTTTGACTTTTAATTGTACCAGTCTTTTTACAAGGTATCATGGAACAGTAGGAAAAATACAAAATTTATAATAAAAATTCCTCTGCTTACTAGCTCTGTGATCTATGGCAAATGACTTAACCTCTCTTGGTCTCAGTGTCTTTATTGGTGAATGGGGGAAAATGACCACTTACCTCAAAGTGTTGTTACAAGTAGTCAATCAAATGGAAGCTACAATTTCTTGTGTCCTTTTTCACAGGGTGTAAGGACTTTAGAATTATAAATTTTATACTTTTAAGTTTAAAGTACCCTTCAACCGAAGTACCTCTTTTCTAGTTTTACCTACCACTGAATTAATGGACATTCTGGTTTTCTTCAGATAAGTCAATTGTTTATAAAATAAACAAGAAAAAAGAAATCCATTCAAGGCACTCTCCTTTCTGTTGCTTCTAAAATCATCTCTGTATCCTATCTCATTTTAAGATAGTGTCACTAATGGTCCATAAAGGCAGGGACCATGTTTATTTTCATGTGTCATTTTACTTCCATGCACATGGTAACATCTCAGTAAATGTACCGTTTCCCATCCTGCCATGCTAGTAATCCCAGTATCAAAGGGTCCTTTCTTCTGCCACATAACGAAAAGTTATGAACAGATTTACGCCCTACCTCTACTGGCTACCTCTTGTGGCAACCTCTTATCCTTTACTTTCTAAGTATAATCCTATAGCAAATTATGTTCTACCCCACATTCTTATGGCTTAATAATAAATATGATAAGTAAAACAGACTCAAAAGCTCTCTACAGTTATTATAATTAGCATGTATAGACTTTCTGTCAATCAACTGGATGTGTTGGTCTAATTGGGCAAAAATCAGATTAATGTGACAAAGTGTTTGTGAACTGCATGACTGTTTTAAACTCTTTCTCAGTTAAGTTCACAGACGGAGTAATTGTAAATCCTTCTCAATTTGCAAATGCTGTTTTGCTCACAATATTGGCTCTTTTCTGCCCCCATAGTTAGGGTCTATGTCTAACCAAGTTATGAGGGAGACTAAGTTCATTTTCAATTCCTCTTGCTTCTGTAGTTCTTGATCATGTTTCTCCTCTAAATAGGCATCCTCCTGTCCCTCCATCCCTGCCACAAGTGCCAGATACCAGCAAGATAAACTGCTTCACAAAGAGATATTAATGGCTGATAATGTTCAAGGTGTCACCACCCTGAGTATATTTTGTTAACATGCATTCACTTCTGGAATGTATGTTATCAGCATGTTGTGTGTAGGAAAGAATAGCCAAATTTAGATGGCCATTTATTTCAACTACTATCCCAGTGATGATCCTCTTCCCAGATTTCTAGGAGTCAACAAAAAGAGGGGGGAAGTAATAATAACTGCAGCCAAATCCTACAGTATTCCTTTTTTACTGGGTACTAGTCAACTGAAATTAAATATGTGAACACATTTAGCTTGAAGAAACATTTCCTTTGCATAATTTTTATTAATAAAAATTCTACCTTTCTTCAAAGGTAAAAATTCACTCTTAAAAAACACAAAAATGGGCTTCCCTGGTGGCGCAGTGGCTGAGAGTCCACCTGCCGATGCAGGGGACACGGGTTCGTGCCCTGGTCCGGGAAGATCCCACATGCCACGGAGCAGCTGGGCCCGTGAGCCATGGCCGCTGGGCCTGCGCATCCAGAGCCTGTGCTCCACAGCGGGAGAGGACACAGCAGTGAGAGGCCCGCGTACGGCAAAAAAAAAAAAAAAAAAACCACAGAAAAAATATTATCAAATCAAGTGCTATCTTTTCCTCTAAATCTAATTTAAAAAAACAGCCTATCAAAATCTTTTATTACTGTTATATTTACAAATTGACAAATAAAGAGAATTTTCTATTCACTTTGATCAATTTTCCAAGTGGTATCTCATCTTCTTTATTAAATAATTCACTGTTTATTATGTTTTGCTCTTTAACTTCTTCATAATCATCCCCAGCTTTTACTTGCTGTGGCACAGACTTGTGTGCTTTAATCATTTGGTAGGCCTTTTAGTTCTGTTTTTGGGTATTCGATTTCATCTCTTGTACATAGGTAGATCATCATACCTCAATTACACAACTTCTTCAAATAAGGTAAATTCTACTGCAATATAATTCTTAGTAGCTTCACTAATTTTCAAAGAAATTCCTAAAACTTTTATAATCAATTTCATTCTCTTAGCTAAAAGATCTCAGCTGAGAGTCATATACAAATGACTAAAGATGAGGGGAAAATCCCCACCTAATTCTTTCTATTTCAAAGTACCATACTAGAAAATCCACTTGCTCCATTTACTTTCTTCAGTGAATCTTTGGTCAAAACCAACAAAAACAGCAAAAGTCATCTGAAAAACGTATGGCTAATCTATCTTTCAAAAATCTCTTTCAGATATCCTTTATATTTATCTTATTCCTTGTACTCCAAATTTTACATGCTTTTCAACATTTTCCATCCTACTGGTACTACAATCTTCCTGAATATTCCCATTTCCCAGAGTCACTCAAATATCTCTTAGGCCTTAGAACGTGGGAAAATTTGGTTTCCCTATCTATTGCAATGGTAAAATAAAATACAATTACATTAAAGGACATGAAGAATGAATTCTATTTTACCCTTTAAATGGGCTTTATCATAAGTATACAGTTAAACATACAATTAGTAGCAAACCAAGAAAGCATTTAGACTAATCAGGCCTAGACTCTAGGAAATGAGTTCACAGATTATGCCTGTGAGACAGCATTCAGGTCGATTTGGTCAATTTAAAACAAAAAGATAAATCAGCTGAGAGACAGAAGAAAAAAACTCAATAGCTCTGCTTTTTAGCTGATGTAAATGCAGCCTTAATGAAATATAAGCTACTCTTCACATGGAAATAGATTTCATGTTATCCAGATCATATTCAAAATCTTGTAACATATGGCATTCTAACTTTGAAACAGCCTTTTCTGAACCACCTACATGACAAGGAAAAAAGAGAAGTAGAACAAAGAGCAAAGGGGAACAGCATCAAACATGGTACAAATGAATACAGACAGGAAAATAAGATGCTTTGTTTCTAGTAAACACTTAGTTTTTCCACAGTATGATTTATAACATACAGTAAGATAATCACTATAAACATCTTACATATTTTACACTTATTTTGCATTTCCTAGTTGCCAGAAGCCATACTGAAATCTAAGATAGCTTCATCATGTTCAAAAGACTAACAAGAACAACAAAAAATGGCAATGAAACACAATCACAGAGTAATTACTATTCAGCCAGGAGAACAACGGAAGCATCTTTTCTCTGGCTGTAATCAGTTTATAATTATGGCCCTGCAAACAAGGCAACACATAAAGAAACAGCAAGAAACTCCCAGTCAGCTTCCATGTTATAAATTTATGGTGCCTTGAAGCTTTTATCTTCATTGCCCTGACAAATGATGGGGACTCCAAAGTTCTCCCTTCATCAGCACCAGCATCCAGGCCAGATGTACAAGTTAATGTTCCAAAGAAGCTAATTTTTTTTTAATGTTAAAACCTCACAGAGCATGACAAATAACACAGGTTGAAAATATAAATAATTAAAACTAAGCATCAGCAGAAAGTAGATTCTTATTTGTAACAAATAACAAGCCTAAAGAAACATGAAACATGCTCTTTCTAAAATATGTTGATATCATCTAATATTATGGCTTGCTAAAATTATTTTATTTTAGTGGAACAGAAAGTGTGAGTTGCCTTCTGCTAGTCTAACCATTTACATCTTCTACACAGTGACTTTCTAGAGAAGGTTTGCTATATAGATTATGTCAATACAGACTCAGAGATGGATTTATCGGCAAAAGGAAGACCATAAAGACTCTCTTAATTAATGTAAAGAGTTGAATAATCTTTTTCTAACTGGCATTTTGGAGTATGGAATTCACTACCTGTTTAATTCTAAAATCAGTCTGTGTAAGAGTATATCCTTAAAGGCACTGTCAATGAAATTCTACCTTTTTTTAAACAACAACAAAAATGCACATTGTTAGCATAATCAAAATATGTATTGAGACTTCTTTTCATTTAATAACTATGGAGATACTGTACTTCCTAAAGAGAAATCTTTTATGTAGCTTCATAAGGATGCAAGAGATAATATACCTCACACCTACATTTTAAATTAAATGTTGGGTATTGGGATTTGCACTAGTATTTATTCACGCAGTTGTATTTGTCATTGTATTAAACCATAGTATCAGCATTTTATTTAAGAGATTGTTTCTTTTCATTAAAAACTATGGTTATAAGTCCTAGAGGTGAATTAGCTACGTGTTCAGATGCTTGTGCCAAGGCGATCAGAGGCCACCCCTGGAGCCAGGGCTGAACTAATGGAGAAAGGAACATATGGTGAGGATGGTTCCGAGTCCAAACAGGTGAAGGTGAATGGCAAAGAGCGGCAGTGAGGCCCCATAAACTGTAGATGCAGACAGGAAGACAGGAGAGAACAGAGACTCGGCGGGTGAGAATGGGGCTCTGAGTAGGAGGACTTGACCTGAATTCAGGGGGTGCCAGCTGCTTTGCTAGACTGCAAAATGTGAGTCAGATGCCTCTCCTGCAGGGGAGCAAGCAGGAAGTTTGAGATTCTCATTAACTCTTTGAGATCACCAGGGTGCCATTTGATAAATGGCAGTGCCGGAGTTCTGGTGTTCTAAGTGGAGCCCAAGCATCTGTTGGAATAAATGTACATCCTACAGTGGCCGGCTTATTAATATAGGGTGTGACCCCACCCAAAGAATGCATCTGAGTGATAATGACTGGTACATGTCATACATGCAGTTACTATATTAACGAGAGAGAGAAGCCGAAAGAGAGACATTCAAGTCTAGCACGCAGTTCTTAAATACTCCACTACTACATTCTTACTTTTTTAAAAAAGAACTTAATTTGAGATGTCAGGTTTAGATAACCGAATGTCTTCACTGTTACCAGCTTTCTTTGTCTACATTTACCTGGACTTGCATTTACTATTAGTGTTATTATTTTCTACCTTCTGTACTATATTCATATTTTTAATGTAAAGCATTGTCTGTATTGTTTTATCGGAGGCAACTTTCCCAGACCAGGTTTTTTTGTTTAAGTCCTGCTGTAACCAGGGAGGCTGCCAACTCCAGGAGGTGACTCGCACATCGAGCTCTGCATACATTCAAGTACAGAATCAAGCAGGAGGGCATTCCCTTTTCTCCTTGTGTAGGAGCCCTGAAGGAGAAACCGACTAGTAATGTCTACTGCCAATTCACAGGATTGTGTTCAAAAGCATAGCCCTTACACAATCTTTCAAAGTATTTTGCTGATAATTAGTATTTGTTGCCATCCGGTGAAAAACAGCCTCTTGGGTACAGCTCGTGGATAAAAGAACCATAAAAGTGGTTAACTGAATTCCATTAAAAAAAAAACAACTCTAAAACAGATAAACATCAATTTTAATCAGGCCATTAACCACTGTGCTGAAATTGAACATGTATTTGCAGGGAAACAGGTTTTTTGGAAAGATGGAGAGATGGAGACAGAGATACTGAATAGCACACCTGGGCATTCTATGATCTTCCTCAATGCAGTGTAAGATGATGCTGAGTTGTCTTCAGAAATTAGGAGTGCCTGGTATTTGTCAACACTCTTTCAAAGAAAGCTCACAGATTATAAATGAAATGTTTCGAGAGGGGCGACTTAAAAGACTTGTGGCACATGCAAAATGCTGCTATAATTTCCAATGTCTGGCAGGATAGCAGTCTGGAGGGCCAGGTTCATGGCCACAGTGTGTCCCTTAGGAACAGAGAACTGGGGGAGGCCAGCAGGGGAATTTCAGGTTGCTCCAGTCCTGGTGGCCTTTCCACATCTGAGCAGTATGTTTCCTTGATGAGAATTTTTAAAAACTTCACAGTGATTGGTTGTGTTCTCCTTTTACCAATAACCATTGCTGCTGGAAACCAAAGTAATCAAGGCGACGTCTAAACGTAGCGTGTGGACCCTGGACGGACACCAGCAGCAGTACCTGTCAGGGAACTTGTTAGAAAATAAGTCTTCAGGTCTCACCCCAGTTCCATGGAATCAGAAACTTGGGACTGGGGCCCAGCAACCTGTGTTTTAACAAAGTGATTCTGATTCACTGCAAAGTTTAAACTGTGAGCAATTGGGTGTAGTTATTCTACCTTACTCTCAAATCTAATCAATAATTAATCTGAACCTGGTTGTGTCCCTGACTTTACTATCACAGGCCTTACATTTCAAAGAGTTTCAACCTAAAACACATCCATCATTCTAGAAAATAAAACTATTTTTCTGATTTTTTGAAAAAGCCCTTCATGGAAGTTTTCAGGTGATTTTACCATTCCAGCCACGAACAGTATACTGACTCTGTCAAAGCTGTTTCAGTGACTGAGAGAAACAGAGCAATATCTGCCAACTGTCAACACGATGTCTGGCCACTGCCTGTGTGCCTACTTTTTCCGGGGCCCTCCTGCACTGCCTCTTGGTACAGAAGGTACAAGTTCCTTCTTCATTCCTCACTCCCTCTCTCATCTTCTCCTTGTTGAGGTCCACTCCATAGAATTTACAGCACATTCTTCCCTGCAATATAATGTGTACTGCAGAATACTCTTTGACTTTCATGCTAAACCCCTCTACCTCCTTCCCCTCCCGGAAACAGAAGAAAGTTGGGAGAGGTGTGTCCTACATAATCAAGCTGCTGTGTGAAGTTTTTGCATGATAGTTCTACTAGCTAGCTTTCAAATCTTCACTCGGTTATTTGTGTTATTTCTCTACTTGTAGTAAAAAGTGCCCTCTTTATCGACCTCCTTTCTGACCCATACTTTAAAATTTAAAGTAATGGTTTCCTTGGTAACAGCTACCCTCCCACTGCACTTGTATCTTCTTTTGCCTGGTTGGTCTGTTCTAATAAAAGACGGTTATGATAGAGTAGAAAGGTCACTACAGGTCAGAAGGTCTGTGTTCAAGGGACATATCTAGCACTTACAGACTGATCAGCACATGCCACTTAAAACTCTGAGCCATGGTCTCCTGATCTGGACAATGGAATTAATAATTACCCCTGCCTTGCACGCTCCATACAACTTTTAAGACCAAATTTAAAAACGTATAGGATTGGGCTTCCCTGGTGGCACAGTGGTTGGGAGTCCGCCTGCCGATGCAGGGGACATGGGTTTGTGCCCCGGTCCGAGAGGATCCCACATGCCGCGGAGCGGCTGGGCCCGTGAGCCATGGCCGCTGGGCCTATGCGTCCGGAGCCTGTGCTCCGCAACGGGAGAGGCCACAACAGTGAGAGGCCCGCGTACCGCAAAAAACAAAACAAAACAAAAACGTATAGGATTAACAGATACTACTATATACAAAATAGGTAAACAATAAGGACCTACCGTATAGCACAGGGAACTATACTCAATATCTTGTAATAAGCTATAATGGAAAAGAATCTGAAAAATATATATGTGTGTATATATATGTATAACTGAATCACTTTGCTGTACACTTGAAACTAACACAACATTGTAAATTAACTAGACTTCAATTTTAAAAAACATATTTTAAAAAATGTTGAGCAACCAAATAAAACTTCCTATACATAAGGGGATTAACAACAAAATAAATGAATGTGAAGTCATTGTGGCCACAGTAAACCTGAGTTACTAGTATCAGTGACAGAGCTTACGGACTCAAAGTGAAAGCCCACAGAACTAGGACTTGAAAATCAGAACATGTCTCTTCAGATTGGGTGGCCTTTTAACCTACAGAGTCCGCATACCACAAACTATTCAGACATGTTGATCCAATTGATTAACTAGTAAATGTCTGTAATGAAAAGCAAATAGTAATTGTTCAGTTTTGCTGAAGCAGTTGTAAGTAGAGAAAGAAAGTGTTGCCTAAGACATTTCCACATTTGGAGAAAAACTGGAACAAAAGGAGTCAACCTACCAAAGACCACACAACCTAAACAACCATGGAAAGGGATTTGGGGCCAATGATCCCATACAGAAATGTTTACTAATATAAAATAGGCTTTGTGATTAGTCAGTAATGCATCAATAGCTATGGGGAAAATCACACCCATAAGAAATTACATTGGATCATTAACAGCAGTAGAGATGTCCATCAATTTAAATGGATCTTGAAAATAAGGCATAATATTTATCTCCCTGTGTTTTTTTTTTTTTTAAATCTTAGGAAAAAAATATCGATTTGGAACTCAGAAATCACCAAAAACAAAGAGGCTAACATAAGAATGTCTTTGCTCTGTTTATTACTGAAACCACATAAGAAATGGAAAAACAAAAACAAAAAACAGCCCTCAGCACTAGCAGTGTTAATTATCTACATTATTTTTCCTTGTATATAACCTTGAAAAAAATCAGCCTATTAACCTTGCAGAGTGCATTCTCACAGACATTTTGCTCAGCATGAGCTTACAACCAATCCCAAACTGTTAGTGTCAATTCCCCAGCTTTAGTGCCTCCCTAAGGTCACTTTCTTTAGTTACCAAAGATCAGAGTCCTTTAGCAAAGCAGGGTCCTTAAAGTTAACATACTGTCATTGCAAAGACCTGCTTTCCAATTCAGAAGATAAATGTCTTTAACTTGTTACATAAGAAATGACAGCAAACAATAGAACACAATTCACATTGATTTTTCTTTTTCTTCTGAAAAACATCTTTCTAATCCATATCACTTATTCTAATATATGAAAATAAAGTATTCATTCTTATCCAGTGTGTTATGCTATACCCTGTGATTTTATTATTCTGAGATTTTTCTTTAAATAACATAAAAGCATAGGATTAATTTTTTTTTAAGAAACATCAGTGTTTGTTAATATGCCCTAAAACAGAGTTTTCAATGTGTGGTCCACAAACCACCTGCAACAGAATTAACTGGGATACTTGTTTGGGTTCCTCAACTCCATCCAGGTGAATTAGACTTGGGGGAGGAGGAACTGAGAAGTTGCATCTTCGCAAACACTGCTGTTGAGTCCTATGCACACTAAAGTTTGTGAAACACTGTTAATCTTAGCCAATAATTCCCAAGTCACTGCACATTATATACACCTGGGGAACTTATAAAAACACCAATGGGCAGAACTCACCCCAGACCAAAAAAAAAAAGCCCAATTAAAAAATTGACAGAGGACCCAAATAGACATTTTTCCAAAGAAGAAATAGAGATGGCCAACAGGCACATGAAAGGATGCTCAACATCACTAATCATCAGGGAAATGCAAATCGAAACTACAATGGGATATCACCTCATACCTGTCAGTATGGCTATCATCAAAAAGATAAGAAATAACAAGTGTTGGTGAGGATATGGAAAAAAGGAACCCTCATGCACTGTTGGTGGGAATGTAAATTGGTGCAGCCGCTATGGAAAAGTGTGAGGATTCTTCAAAAAATTAAAAATAAAACTACCACACAATCCAGCACTTCCACTCCTGGGTATTTATCCAAAGAAAATGAAAACACTAATTCGAAAAGATATATGCACCTCTTCATTCAATGCAACATAATTTACAATAGCCAAGATATAGAAGCACCCTAAGTGTCCATCAATAGATAAATGGATAAAGAAGATGTAGTACACACACACGTGTACACACACACACACACACACACACGAATATTACTTGGCCATAAAAAAGAATGAAATATTGTCATTTGTGACAACATGAATAGACCTAGAGAGTATTACATTAAGTGAAATAAGTCAGAGAAAAACAAATACTATATGATTTCACTTATATGTGGAATCTAAAAAACAAAACAAATGAACAAACATAACTAGACAGAAAGAGTCATAGATTCAGAGTACAAATAGGTGGTTGCCAGAGGGAAGGAAGGTAGGCAGAAGAGAGAAATAGGTGAGGGAGATTAAGAGGCACAAACTTTCAGTTACACAGTAAATGAGTCACAAGATTACACACACACACACACACACACACATACTATAAATAAGGTTGCCAGATAAAATTCAGGACATGCTTATTTAACAAACTTATACTATAGAATTATTTGTTGTTTATCTGAAATTTAAATTTAACTGGGAATCCTATATTTTTGTTTAATAAATCTGGCAATCTGAGTTATGGAGCCTCAGCACAAGATTTCTTCTCTTTGAGTCAACTGGGCAGTTGAGGTTGAAAACAACTAATTCTAAACCAAGGCTTTAAAGACATTGGAATATAAACTCTACAGAAACATGCAGGCAATAGGGGTAGAACTGAGATAATATAGCTCAAAAGCAGGCTAAAAAAGAGAAATATCTGTCCCATCCTTGACTACTTCATATACTCGTTTTCCCAAAAATTTCATAGGAGTTGACTAATTTTAAATTAGGTACATAAATGTAAATAAAAGGCAAGACAGGTTTCACATGTGGAACAGTGTATCTTTTTTACATTGAAATATTCTCTTAGAAGATACTAAGTAAAAGGGGGGCCTCCAACAAGTTGGTTTCCATGGTTATTTAAACTCTTTCCTAATGGGTAAATTGGCTTCTACAGTCACAAATCCCTCTCTAGATCCCCAGGATTCCCAGCAAGAGAAAAGTCCTGGATAATAGCCACCTCTTTCAATGATATTCACTATCTGCTGTTTATAAAGCAGCTGAAAAATAATGCCATTTCCCCTCAGAAAAAGGTTGGGAGCCTTTAGACATTACCCAATTGTCCAAATGGGGATCCTGATGGAATAAACACAGGTGCAAAATCATTCACAGGTTTACACAGTGAGGGAGAAGATTAAGATTATTGAATATATGTTACTGTAGCTGGTGAAGTGGAAACAATAAGGTAAGATTGATAAATAACAACCCTAAAATTTCTGTAGATTTCTCTCATTACAGTCACCCCAAATTTAAAACATTAACCTAAACTATAGATACCAATACTTTAAAATAAAATGATGAATATATTACCATTGAACTGATAGCATTATCTTTAAAAGAATTACAGCTTGCAAGCTTTCTCAACATGAATGAGTTAAAATTTTAAAGATCGACATTTACACAAAGCTGAATTCTAATCAGACAAATGATTTCAGGGGCTAATAAATTTTAGTGAGAATGCACCTTTGTAAATTGAAGAAAGAGCACAGAAAAATCAATGCAGGAAAGGCACATGCCCATTTTAAGCTTTTTTTCCTCAAATTTATCTCTATAAGATTGTCCACATATCAAATTCCATGAAAATGTCCTAAGAAGGTATATGTCCAGGAAACACCTATCAGCCAGCATCTTAAAATGGAATTTTAAAGTTATCTTGCTATCTATGAGTATAGCTCCAGATTTGGTAATTAGTAATCCACCTCTTCAAAGTGTGGTGTTTATCAAAGAAGGAAACAAAAATGACCAGCAGATGATTGAAATGACCTTCACTGATTTGGGTCGGTGACAATAATGATACACTGGGCAAGCTGGTCATCACACCAACCTACATGTCTCAAAGGATTTGGTGGTATTTACAATGGCAGTGTTTAAGAGGATCATTTAACAAAGCTCCTGGTAAGTGTTTCCCATTAATAATTATAACAAACTGAAATCTGCTGACTTTGTGTTGACACACCAAATTCCTTTAAGTTAAAAATAAACTGTGTGTAAGATGCCACCTCATTTGAGGTGCACAATGTGCCCATTTTTCCATTTTGGGTCTAGGAAGGCACTAGCAGGTTGATCTTTTTGAATGCATGGCATAGAATCAGTTTACTAAGATTCTCCTTTTAAAGGAAACTTCAAAAAGAATAACTCTCTTATCATAGATATTATATTCTTTATCAGCAAATAAGTATTCATCATTCCAAGAAACATTTTTGGAGGATCAGTTAGGGTTCAGATGAATTCTAGACCCAGTCCTGCTCTAAGCTCACCGTCTTGCTTTTCTTCAAGGCATGCCTTCAGGAAAGGGAGTGCTCTCTTCTTTCCCCTTGAGTGGGAGAATTAAAAAAGACATTTAAAAATTCTAATTTGTTTACTGAGAAAAAAAGTTCAGACTGCATTCTAGACCAAAGAAATGGTCATTAAATCTGGAGGTTTCCTAGCCCCACCCTAGGAGTTATTATCAGAATTGCACATCATTAATCCCTGAGAGTTTCACAGTTTATAATTCCCCTAGCTTTTTTGTCAGTATAAAGGTTAGGATTTTATCAGTTACCACGCTAAACCTCTTAATTTTTATAAATACTTCATCTGTGTTGTGATTAGCATTAGTAAAGATGGTTTAACTGGATGGCCTAAGAATATCATTTATGAATTGTCATTTATTATTTACATTTTTTTACACTTAACCTGGAATTAAAAGTACAACCACACATATTCCTATTTATTTAAAATAGTCAGTCAGAAATAACATTCCTGACTGAATTTAACTTTTTTCTCTTAATCACAATTTTAGATTCCTCTAAATACCAAGCCCTGCTCTATGGTCCATGAATATATTCCTTAGTCTGCAGCAAGTGGTGTGCAAATTTATCAATAACTCGCAAGTAAGAGAGCTGAAAGGCGGCTCCTGTTTGAAGTCTACTGACAACTCTCTGAAGCTAAAGCCTTTCAGTCCCTCAAGCATGGATTTATTCACGATTTTTGACCTTAAGAGATTTAGGGGAAAAGTGCTGAAAAAGTGAATGTCTAATCATTGGATAAAAACTACTCCTAGAACATGAAATATCATTCCAAAATCTGTAAGTAGCACTAAGTGTAAAACAGCAACGGCATTCCAAATTTGCTTCCTCTCCTCTTCTCCCTTAAATACCGATGTAAACTTGTGTCTGGTTTAAGCCTGATACTACCTAAAGATACATTTTTATATCCACATTAAAAGTAGGAATACGGAGATCAATATTGGGCAAGTCTAATGCATAGAAGTATAGCTAACCACCGATAGAGCCTTTGAAAGAGATTCAGGATTGTCTCCTTTGGGGATAAATTTACACCTCCAGAAAAAAAGTGCAAGAAGAAAACAGCTCTGTGGGAAGAACCGAGTGATATCACAATACTCTAAGTTCTGCATCACAGAATGTGGCAGAATTTCTTTCCAGATTTACACAGTGCCAAGTCCACTGTCTTCAACTTGCCGTGCATGATATCAGGATTAATATTTTAGAGCATTTTCTCCCACTGTGTAGTGTTCATCACCTTCACAGACTCAAGGACAGATTTGAAGTGCATAACTAAGGATTGGGGGAAAGGCTTCGGCGTTTGCATCTTACCAAGATGGAATGAAGACATCAAGGAATGTTCTGACGGGGAAAATACAGATCCACACAAGTTAGCCTGGAAGTGTAAGGCCAAGGAAAACTGAGTAAAAATATGAATATTTCCTCTACTTTGGGGAGAGGGGCAGGTGTGATTATGCCCACCTCATAGGGATGGGGTCACTTCAATGGGCTCCCCCTGCCCACTGCTAGGATTAATTTGAATGATCAGCTCAAGTCAGAGGTAACTACAGGGATGGGTATCCTTTGTATCAGCAGGGATGGTAAAGAGAGCTTTGGCTTTGAAAAGGGGCTGTGCTGGCTCTACGACAACCCTGACTCCTGCCTGATAGCAAGGGAAAATAAAGCAGTTCACTTCAACAAGCCTGGTTGAACTTAACAGAGCTCCTCCTATATCCCAGAGTGAGGTCAGAGGGCTTACTGTCCCTGACACAATACCAAGGGCAGACGATTTATGTTCCTACAGAAGGTCAGGGGGCTTCGGAGGGCTGGAGCTGTTGGAAAGAGCCTTACCCATGACCTTACCCGGAAAAGTCCTCCAAGAAAGATCTGTTTTTGCCGATGGGAATGAAAAAGAATGGCAGTGATGATAACTTGGAGCAAAAGTTCAATCTATGTGGCTCTATTGGAGAACATTCCAGAGACTGCTTTGACTGCCTCAGAGATGCTAGAGGAGCTTTGACTGCCTGAGAGATGCTAGGTAGGCTTCATCTGGAGAGCTGAAAAGAGGTCCAATATATGGAAGGACTAGAATGCCAGAATAACTAGTTTAGACACTCTAGCCCTTTTCTACCCAAAGTGTGATCTGTGGACCAGCAGCAGTAACACCCTGTGGAAGCTCAGAGAAATGTAGTTTCAGGACTCCCTCAGATCTCTTGGGTCAGAATCTGCATTTTGACAAGATCCTCATATGATTCTTGCCCACATTGATGGTAAAGAAGCACTGCTTTAGTATTTATTTGAATCACCCGGGGTACTAAAGCTAATGGTGAGCTCAGGAATCTCCAAAGTCAACAAACATCTGGGTTGAGACAAATAAGAGGATGGCAACTACCAAGCAGTTGAGGAACATTAATCAGATACAGATGCGTAGGATGGATATAAGGGTAAAGGGACAAGCAGCAATCATTCAAAAGATGGTAACAATAATGTATACATGATTATGCCTATGCAGTAGGGTTAGCCAAACCAACTTAAAACTCCATCTTTGATTCCTAGCTTGGTACATAAGAACACAGGATGGATAAAGTATCAAGGAGCCCTCTTTGTACTTAGGAAATTCATCCAAAGGTAGCACCTCCATCCTTTTATCTTCCTTCCCTGGACTGTAGGAGGCAGATCCCCCAGCTGGGAGACTCAGCTACTAGTAGCTAGAACAGTGCTTCTGTAGAATACAAGGAACATTGTCTGGCATACACTAGGTGTTCCATAAATGTGGTTACTGTTGTTGTTATAATAATAAGAAGAATTATTACTAGTACCTTGGTTGTACCTCCTCATCTATCCAGCCTGCTCCATAAAGGTTGGGTTTACTTAGTTCCTTGATAGTTACTTAAGAACCTGAGTGAGACAGACCTGAATTTGAGGCAAACCAGCCCAAAGTTGCAGAATCAACTCATCTCCCCCTTCCCAACCCAAGGAAATAGAAGCCAAGGAAAGGAAGAGATGAACCCTGATGTCTCTCCAAAAGACATGCCTGGAATTGGAAATCATCTCACATTACCAAATCAGAAAGCAGACATATTCTTTTTTCAGGTTCATGACATGACATGATGATCCTCAAATACGAGCTCTAACTTTCAAACTGTTTCTGATTTTTTTTTTTTTTGTAGATGATGGCCATGATGATATTTATAACTCATGCTGCTGACAATAGTCTACCTTACCAAATTACTTTCTGGTACCTTAAAAACCATAAGCCTGGGGCTTCCCTGGTGGCGCAGTGGTTGCGAGTCCGCCTGCCGATGCAGGGGACGCGGGTTCGTGCCCCGGTCTGGGAAGATCCCACATGCCGCGGAGCGGCTGGGCCTGTGAGCCATGGCCGCTGAGCCTGCGCGTCCGGAGCCTGTGCTCCGCAACGGGAGAGGCCACAGCAGTGAGAAGCCCGCGTACCGCAAAAAAAAAAAAAAAAAAAAAAAAAAAAAAAAAAAAACCATAAGCCTTACAAATCTCATCATATCCTAATGCATTGCTTTGTACAGACCCAGGAAGGAGACCAGCCTCTGTCATTCATCAAAGTGTCTTTCCTAATGCATTCTAGGTTCCCCTTAGAAATCCCTCATCTGCACACCAGGCAGGCTTCCTTCTCACTCCTTTTGCTATGAAATCACTGCCTTCAATAGATTTTTCCCCGTTTTTCTTATTTAAATATGTATAAGCGTAATGCAGCTATGCCCCAGTTCATCAATAGTAATTCTTCTTATATTTAATGACAGAGAAATGTGGACCATTAAATACAAAGTTAATGCTTCTGTCTCTCTCACTACATGATGATTTGTTTCTTTAACTGGCCTCTGAGCTTGCTGTTCACATCATCCCAAGTCTGCCACCAGAGGATAGTCAGTACTTGAAGAGCATGAAGACTATCCAGCTCCCTGGGATCATTTAAGTGGTGGTCCAGTCAATGATTTAGGGGGAAAAAAGTGTTAAATATTTGTCTTAAGTGTACATCAAAATAAATTCTAGATGAATTAACAAATTTAACGTAAAAATTAATAAATTGTTTAAAAGAAAACAGAGTGCAAATATGCCCTGACTTAAGGAAGAACTTTTAAAAGCATGGTACCAAAGTCAGAAACCTAAAAAATATGATTAATATATTTGATGGAATAAAAATACAAAACTCATTTAAGTGCAAAAAAGCCGTATTTTATCAGCAGTATTAAAAGGCAGGTAAGTCTCTGGGTCAATATTTGCAACATATGATGAACAAAAGATATAACACTGTATGTATAAGGAAAAAAACTATTTGAAATAAATCAGATAAGAAAAAAATGAGAAATGCTTGAAATAAGTAAAAAAAAATAATGGCAAAGGCTACAAAAAGGATACTTTAAAAAGAGAAATACAATCAGCCAATATGCATACAAAAATTGTTCAACCTCATTTGTGCCAGATACCAATCAAAGTGACACTATAACACTATATTATTCACCTATTAATATCCCATACACTGCTAGTGAAAGCATAAGTTGAGTCACATTTTCTAAAGACAAATTGCTAATATTTTTTTAAACTTTGAAAATGTGTATATGCTTCACACAGCAATGCCACTTGTAGAAATAAATCTTAATTAGATGTAAAGCTGTTGCTTATTAAAGCCAACCAACAATAGGGGACATGTATAATGAAATACTTTGTGATCATAAAAATTTGTTATCTAAATCTATAATTATTAATTTAAAGGTTGCTCATGATATATTGCTATATTAGCAAAAAAGCAGGTTACTACATGGTGTTTTTTTCTTACAATTTATTTTGTGTAAAATGAAAAGAATGATATGTATATGTTTATATAGGACACCAAAATATTCAACATTCATATCTAGGTGGTATTTAATGAGTTATTAATTAAATTGTTTATCTGTATTATATAATTTTCTATAATATGCATGTGTTAGCTATTATAATACATATTGGCTAAAATTTAATATAAATTAATATTTATAATTTTAGGATGGGGAAAGAGCAGGACCCAGCATACAAACTATTCAGAAGAGGCTCCCTCTCATTTTGTTAAGTAGAGAGGCCCATCCTTTCAGAGTGACTGTTACAGAGGGAAGACAGGCACTGGTGGTGGTGTCTCCTTTGCTCTGATTCACATTCCATCCCTTGGTCCACTTTCTCAATTACTCGAGGAAATATAGACAGTTAAATGTCAACATGAGTTATAATGGGATTCTAGCAAGTAAGTCTCCTAATGGTTTGTCTGGTTAATGTAAGCAATACGGACCAATACACTTATTTATGCGAGATTTCAAAGGACTGTGATCGCTCTGATTTTCCCCTGTTATGGTAGAAGAACTATGAGTGGGCCCCCCTCTACGACTTCTCTGGCCCATCTCTGCATCTGGCCTCCCATCTCTTCAGAACTCCTATTTAACCCCTCCAATGACAGCCTCTCCTAAACATGGCCCATGTTCCTCAAAATCTGGAGAAGAAATGACAATATCACTAAAAGCCATGCTGAAAACCAGGATAAAGTCATAACATTATTTTTTTTTATTCAAAAAGAAAAACCTTTGTAATCTGAAATCACCAAGGTCAAAATGTGCAGGGAATGGTGACTATGACTACGCATGTGAAGGAAGAATGTTACTTGTTGACATAATCAAACCATCATGTGAATTACACTTTTAGACTGGGGAACCTGAATTTAGTGTACGGGCACAAGTTTTCAGTTAGCTCTTGCTAGGATATATTAACCTTGAAAGAGAGATCCAGGCAGATATTAATAGAGGCAGGTCAAAGGGAAAGGTTTCCAAATGGTCAGTTCCCTACTACTAAATAAAAATCCTCTTTGAATAAGTTGGTGGTTCTCTTGGTGCTCATGAGGTCCAAAATTATTTTGACTTTTCATTGTAAATTTTTGGTGGTGTCATGATTCATTTCCCTGTAGGACGCCAACCCTGAGGCCCGTACTAACCAGTAAGGGCCCTGGAACCTTGTGCCTGCAGTTCAGAGAAGCTACCAGCAGATGGCAACACTGGTTAATTGAGCAGGTACCAGCCTCTAGGCACAAATCATTGGTAGTCCCTTAGATAGTCTCCCTAAAATGTCTAGTTTAATTCTTTCTAAATACAAAAACTATTTGTGAAGATTCCAGCACTTAGAGAAAAGTAGGAACCTGTAGCAATCAATGTGTATCAGTACTATGGGAAGATTTTAAGTGAGGTTTCATTTTCAAATTCAAAGTTGGAAAAAAAAAAAAACTACAGGAATTTTTTAGTCTCCCAGTTATCCAATACCTTATTATCAATTTTTTGGTAAATTCCATAACCGGAATTTATATTCTTCTACATTCTAAAACACAGCCTTAGTTGCGTTTCTTCCAGCCCTTCATGTTCTAGTTCTTGAGATTTAAACATCACTCTATGACCACGGCCCCCACAACCAACTAAACTGAGTCCTTAATTATCCCTAAGTAAGGATGCTGACCACTATGGTCAAGAGCTATGGCTTGGGGGTCAAAAAGCCATGGGTTTAAATTGTTCACCATTTACTTGAGCAGATGATTTAATCTTATTAAACCTCAGTATCTTCATCTGTAAAATGGTGTTAACAATACACCTGACTCCTAGGATTAAATGAGAGAACACGTGTTTAAACCCAATCCAAAAATGGGCAGAAGACCTAAACAGACATTTCTCCAAAGAAGATATACAGATTGCCAACAGACACATGAAAGAATGCTCAACATCACTAATCATTAGAGAAAAGCAAATCAAAACTACAATGAGATATCATCTCACACCGGTCAGAATGGCCATCATCAAAAAATCTAGAAACAATAAATGCTGGAGAGGGTGTGGAGGAAAGGGAACCCTCTTGCACTGTGGGTGGGAATGTAAATTGATACAGCCACTATAGAGAACAGTATGGAGGTTCCTTAAAAAACTAAAAATAGAACTACTATATGACCCAGCAATCCCACTACTGGACACATACCCTGAGAAAACCATAATTCAAAATGAGTCATGTACCAAAATGTTCATTGCCGCTCTATTTACAATAGCCAGGACATGGAAGCAACCTAAGTGTCCATTGACAGATGAATGGATAAAGAAGATGTGGCACATATATACAATGGAATATTATTCAGCCATAAAAAGAAACAAAATTGAGTTATTTGTAGTGAGGTGGAGGGACCTAGAGTCTGTCGTACTGACTGAAGTCAGAAAGAGAAAAACAAATACTGTATGCTAACACATATATGGAATCTAAAAAAAAAAAAAAAAGGTCATGAAGAACCTAGGGGCAAGACGGGAATAAAGACACAGACCTGGGCTTCCCTGGTGGCGCAGTGGTTGAGAGTCCGCCTGCCGATGCAGGGGACACGGGTTCATGCCCCGGTCTGGGAAGATCCCACATGCCGCGGAGCGGCTGGGCCCGTGAGCCATGGCCATTGAGCCTGCGCGTCCGGAGCCTGTGCTCCGCAACGGGAGAGGCCACAACAGTGAGAGGCCCATGTAACGCAAAAAAAAAAAAAAAAAAAAAAAAAAAAAAAAAAAAAAAAAAAAGACACAGACCTACTAGAGAATGGACTTGAGGATATGGGGAGGGACAAGGGTAAGCTGGGACAAAGTGAGAGAGTGGCATGGACATATATACACTTCCAAACGTAAAATAGATAGCTAGTGGGAGGCAGCCGCATAGCACAGGAAGATCAGCTTGGTGCTTTGTGACCACCTAGAGGGGTGGGATAGGAAGGGTGGGAGGGAGGGAGATGCAAGAGGGAAGAGATATGGGAACATATGTATATGTATAACTGATTCACTTTTGTTATAAAGCAGAAACTAACACACCATTGTAAAGCAATTATATTCCAATAAAGATGTTTAAAAATAAATAAATAAAAAATAAAGTGCTACATTTAAAGCACTGTGCCTGAAGCACAGTGAGCCCTCACTAATGCTCTATTACCATTACTCATGATAAGTCCTTGATTGAGCACCGTTTCCTCTATTTGAAAGTTCAGATGAAAAATAGCAGCCACTGACCCACCTTGGCTTCTTTCTACCCTAATCACAAAGGATGCAGGACAAGGCTGCCACATTAGCAACGGTGTGCATGCTCCCTTTTAAAACTGATTTCAATCTCCTCTCCAACTTCCTCTCTGTCTGCATTCTGCAATTACAGCTCTTATCAATGCTTTTTTCCATTGGCCTGGTTTACCAGCTCCACGGCTTTTCCTGAAGCTGTCTGGCAGATGAGTGGTTTTTTTTTCCCCCTTCCACTTCTAAACCTTAAACAAATTTCTCACTCAGCAGGGTCATTTCTTCTTTTAATCTTTCTAAACATATTCCAAACATGACCAAGACATACTGAAATGACTGTACACAAGCATTTTCTACAAATCCCCTCCAACTCTATTCCATTTCCCTGTCTCTTTCCTCAGTTTACTCTCCTGCCTTAGTCGGCGAGGTTAGTTAGCCAGTTGGAATAAATGTTATGTCATTAACCTACTGATCTCAGAACCTTCCCCTCCCCCTTTATCTACTGGTCACAGCTTAACTGTAATTCCATTTCACATTCCATTCAACAAAGACACCTGCATTTTATCCTCATTGTCAATGTACCGTTCTGTTTTACAATCCAAAAATAGTGCAGCCTGAACTGGAAATAATGACCCTCTCTTCAGGGCTGCATTATAGCAACTTGGTAGCAGTAGCTGAATTGCCTCTAATGTGTTTATAACCAGGGAGAGGAGATGGAATGGACTGAATCAAGTTTCTATCAAGATCTAGCCTATTATGCTAAGGCTTATTAACAGTTAGTGGGTCTTTTAGAATCTTAACCAGCTCTGTCCTGCTCTGCTAGAAAGTATTCTACAAGGAACCCCTTCCACACACCCCCCCCAATCAATCAGTCAAAGGTAGGAGTGAATTTTTGGCCTAGACTATGGTCCTCTCACCACTTGATAATCGACATGAACCTATGCTGATACTCTCCTTCCATCTGAGAGCCTGAGTATACAGACCATGCCCAGACCATAGATGACAACAGAACTCACACCCATAACCCCTGCAGTAATCAGCCTGGGAAGCCAGACCACAACCACTGCACAAATTGGCCCAGAAAGATCAGAACTTGACCAAGTCAATGACTGCCAGTTTCCTATTTTTTGTTCCTGTTCTGCTTCCAAATCAGGACAAATTAGAGAAAGCCAAATATGCTCCCCAAACCAGTCACATAAGAGGCCCCACCTCTAGATAGCCTATTTTCAGCTTCTCCATGCCAGTAATGTCCAATCAGAGCAAACCTAAAATGGTCTTTTTTTTTTTTTTTGTATAAAGCTTTCTCATCCTCCTGCCTGTCTTTGAGTCTCTGACAAAAGCAAATGATTATGGCTGACCCCCTTGCTAGAGCAAGCTCTGAAGAAATACCTCTGTTTATTCTCATTTGGGTAGTCTTTGTCATTTCCACAGTATTCCTGAACTTTCCACTGAGGTACCATCCACACTGCCTACTGCTGCTGGTCCATCAGGGGCCGTATGCGCGGGTATCCCTCGTGTCTTGCTACCCGTGGATTACTGAGCCCATACAGGTGCAGTAAATCAGTACCAGCTGAACTGTTTTTCACTGAGTCCCTCAGCTGTTTATTGTTTGGTAGCTAAGTTTTATTATCAGCTCCCATTTGTTTGCCATCCTCAGAAGGCAATTCCTTTTCATCCTTTTCTGCTTTCTTTTGTGCTTGTTTGTGTTGTGCTGTCTAAAAGTGTTGTTTATCATAACACCACTTAACAACCAAACAACACTGTGAAGGAGCATCACAGGCTAGAGTACAGGCACAGGCCCCAGAAGCCTGTTGTCAGAGCCAGTGTCACAGACCAGCGAGTCTGCGGGTTTTCATCAGACCAGTTTCCATTTGGACGAACTTTGCTGTAAGTCACCGATAAAAATGAATGACGTCTTGCTCCTATTTCAATTTTCTGTCCTGAGAGCTTGGCTTTGGTCTAGAGAGAGAGTTCTCTCCACTTTTCTGCCCGCCAGGAGGCAGAGACTGTCATGCCTGTTTTTTTGTTTTTTGTTTAATAGGCAGCCAACTAGTTGGGGGTCTGAGAAGTGAAGTACACAAGCGTCACCTTTGGCCGACCACTGTCAGATCTCACAGGGTCATCAAGTCTAAATCTTCTCCTCCAAGAAAAATTCCTGCTTCTTTTATGTGCTCTCAGTACACTCCTAATTCTTGGGCATCTCTCTCTACATGGCATAACTTCAAAGATTATTTGAGCCTTCAGAGGCCACTGTAGGGAAATTTTGACTTGAACAAAATTGTCCATTTCAGCAGTGACTTAGTGAAAAGGGGAATAAGATTTCTCAGGCCCAATGCGCAGCATTTCTTGATTGGTGTGCAGAGGCCTTCAAGTGAAATTCTGCTCCCAAAATTCTTTAAAAGAATCTTTGGCCAAGGCTAATGAGCAATTTGACAGACAAAAGCAAAAAACAAGCTCGACTCATTTCCCTGGTAAATCCATGTCCTCCTTGTCCCCCACTGCCTCCCTGAATCCAGGGTTCCCTCTTCCCCATCTCCAACCACCCCTCTTCATCTCCTCCTTCCTCTTCCTCTTGCCCAGACCCCCATGCTTTCCCAGTGCTTCTCCTAAGGTCCTAAAGTGCCAGTTGCCTCTACAGATGGAGCCCTTCCAAAGCCAGTTATGCAGGCACCTCTAAAATTGGTATCTCAGATGTGAGCTGAATTACAAGCAATAATTAAGGATTTCCCTAAACCCAGGCAAGATGAGCAATTATTCCTAGAAGAATTTAGAATTCTTTTGAGTACATATGAACCATGGATACCTGACTTATTTCAGCTTAAATACATGTTGGTCAGAACACCTCAGATGTTAAACCCTAAATGGCAATAGCTGATTGGACTCACCCAAAAAGGGACAGGATCCCTCTTTCCACAATAAACCTGCGAGTCAAAAAAGGATGAAGTAGGGCAAGGTCTCATAAAAGCCACAGCTGAACACTTCCAATAAAAATTGACTGGGCCGTAATTCAGTCAGGCAAACAGAAACGACGAAATGTTAGGACATTTTCAGAATAGACTAGAAAATATCTTCAGCAATACTGGGGAGTGAAAGGTGCTGATGTAACAGCCACCCTTCCATCTAATTTTGTTAGTAGAGTTACACCTGAGGTTGGGGAACCAATTTATAAATAGAAGTTAGAATAGGAAATACCCCTTTACCTGAATTACAACATCTTACAGAACATTTTGAAAGGGTTTGGAACAAAAATGAGACAGGATCCGGGCTTCCCGGGTAGCGCAGTCATTGAGAGTCCGCCTGGCGATGCAGGGGACACGGGTTCATGCCCCGGTCTGGGAAGATCCCACATGCCGCAGAGCAGCTGGGCCCATGAGCCATGGCCGCTGAGCCTGCACGTCCGGAGCCTGTGCTCCGCAACGGGAGAGGCCACAACAGTGAGAGGCCCGAGTACCACAAAAAAAAAAAAAAAAAAGAGACAGGGTCCAAAATAAACTTATGGTCCTGCAGATCCAACAGCTAAGTAGCCCACTTTCTGACAGATCACCTACTGATAAGGAAACTTGTAGATACTGTAAACCACAAAAGAAGAAAGGACGCTGGGGAAAAGACAGTCCCATCTTACAAAAGAAACGCCAAGTTGAAAAAAAAATCCCTCAACTCGGGTACGTAAGGACGCTCTGAGGAAGGAAAAAGTACCCAATATCCTGCCTTACCTTTAAAGACTCAAGATGAATTACTGTAAATATAGATGGTCGACCTCCTGCTGGATCCAAGAGCTACTCTTTCCTCATTAACCCACACGCTTTCGCTCGACCTCTTCCTCAGAGTAAACACACCACACAGGTGGTAGGTATTTCAAATAATGCACAGGTTTCCCCTGCCTTTCAGCCTTTAAGTGAAACCCTGGGGCCCTGGAATGAAAAACATTTCTTCCTGCTCTGTGATCCTACTACCCTCCAAATTGAATAAGGAGAGACTTACTTTGAAAATGAAATTGTAGTTTTAAATGCAAACCAGAGGGACGATTTCTTGAGGTTCCAGAGGACTCCTCTATTCATAATCAAGTCGTAGGGCTTCCCTGGTGGCGCAGTGGTTCAGAGTCCGCTTGCCGGTGCAGGGGACACGGGTTCGTGCCCCGGTCCGGGAAGATCCCACATGCCGCGGAGCAGCTAGGCTAGGCCCGTGAGCCATGGCCGCTGAGCCTGCACGTCCGGAGCCTGTGCTCCGCAACGGGAGAGGCCACAACAGTGAGAGGCCCGCGTACCGGAAAAAAAAAAAAAAAAAAAAAAAAAAAAGCCACACATAATCAAGTTGTAAATGCTATAGACACATCTTTGTCTCCTTCATTATACTTGATAGAGGTCTTGATTCACGGATTATTTCAATTTCCAACCGCTTTTGTAACATGTTACCACAGACTTAGTGGCTTAAAACAGTATATGTTTATCATTTTACAGTTCTGGAGGCCATAAATCCAAAATGAGTCTTAGGAGACTAAAATCAAGGTATTGGTGGAGCTGCATTTCTTCCAGAGGCTCTAGGCAAGAATTCATTGTCTTGCATTTCCCAGTTTTTAGAGGTCACCTAAATTCCTGGGTTCATGGCCGCTTCCTCCACCTTCAAAATGAGCAGTGTGGCACCTTCAGATCTCTCAGACTTTCTTCTTCTGCTTATAAGGACGCTTGTGATTACATTGGGCTCACCTGGATAGTCTCAGCTAACTGCCTATTGCTAGGCTAGATGATTAGCAACATTAATTCCACCTGCAAATTTAATTCCCCTCATCATACAGCCTAACATATTCACAGGTTCCAGAGATTAGGATGTGGCCATCTTTGAGGGTTTATCATTCTGCCTATTACAACCTGGTACCTAACACTAAGGGCTAAAATTGACATAGGAAAAAATCACTGGAGGAGAACCTATTAAAGTTCAGATAGATCCAACCAGTTACCGAAACTTCCCCAGTATCCCTTGAAGCCAGAAGCAAAGGAAGGGCTCAAGTCTACAGGTAAAAGTCTTATATCCAAAGGCCTTTTCATTTCCTACACTAGCCTTCGTAATACTTGTCCTGCCAGCAAAAACAAACAAACAAGAGAAGATACTGATTTTTCAAGACCCCAGGGCCATCAACAAAATTATTATGCCTTGCTTCCCAGTAGTACAGAACCCAAACACCATCCTATCAACAATTCCAAATGAAGCCACTTGCTGCACTGCGGTGGATCTCTGATCTACCTTTTACAGTGTGCCTCTAGACCAGTACAGTCAATACTTTTATGCCTTCACCTGGAGAGGACAAGAAAATACTGGGACAGTCAAGCCTTAAGGGTTCACAGAAAACCTCTCTATTTTCCCTGATTCTCAAATAAGACTTAAAAGATCTAAACTCCTCTTGTGATTTAGTTATGATGCAGTATGTAGATGATCTACTTTTTCCAGAGGACAATAAAGCCTATACAAAGAATTCCTTTGACTTGCTCTAAGCCTTGGCAGAAAAGGACATATCACAAAATAAATTACTGTTTTGTCAAAACAGAGTTCATTATTTAGGATATGAGTTATCTATGAAGTGGAAAACACACTCTCTTGGTAGACTAAAGACTATCCTAACTTATCCTAGCCCCCTCACAACATGACAGTTTAGAGAGGATTTCTAGATTTAACTGACATTGCAGATAATGGGCACCAAATTTTCCTAGGACTGCAACATCTCTCCGTGAATTGGCTAAAGCCTCAGATAAAGAGATCCTCTCCTTGGAGGAGCCAAGCACAAGCCTTCTGTAACCTGAAGAAGGCTCTTTAAAAGCCTCCTTTCCCTAGGCATCCTTTGCTAGAAAAAGCCCTTTGATCTATTTGTACATGAGTGATCTGGACAAGGTGAAGTTTTTAACTCAGTCTCATGAGAGCATCAAAAACCCATTCCTAGTATGGCCTCACCCTTGACCTGGGTGCCAAGGCTTAACCTTGTCTCAAGACAAGAGCTGCCCCTGCAAAACTTGTCAAGGCTTCTTCTGAATTAGTTCCAGTCTCCCTGCTTGATCTCATGGGTCCTCACACAGTACCAGCACTGCTACTGACTGAGAGCAAACGACATTCTTAGCCAGTCAATTAACTGCTCAGGAGACTCTGCTACTCCCTCTTTTCTCACGTTACTCTTCACCACTGCAGAATCCTAGTCCTGCTGCTGCCAGAAGATGGGATTACTTTATGATTATTTTATCTAAGTTAGGAACTTTCTGTACCTCACTCAGATTCAGTAAAGCCTCCCATTGAGAACCTTGACCTAATGTTATTTGTTGATGGATTATATCTCAAAATTAAAACTGGGGGTTATCAAGCACGATATGTTATCACTAATTTAAGTTCTCCTTTAGCAGAGCCCTCTGATCGGGCTAAAATAAGCTCAGGTGGCAGAATTTATTACGCTTATTAGAGCTTGTCATCCCACCAAAGACTGGAGAAGAAAAATGTAGAGAGAGCAGGTATGCTTTTGGAATAGTACATGAATTTTGAATGCTTTAGATTCAAAGGGGTTTCTCACCTCTGCTGGAACTTCTATCAGAAATGGACAACAAGTTAAGGAACTTTTAGATGTTTCCTAGCTAGGTGGCTATTGTAAAGGTTGAGGTTGATGCAAAAAGAAATAAGGGAGATGCTAAAACAGATCATTTTACCTAACAGACAGCCCTCATCAAAGTTATGATCCTAATTAAACCATGAAAAGATAAATCTCTTAAGGGATTCAAAGAGTCCATTAGGAAATAACAACATTAAGTCCATGAAGAGGAAAAATGAAAAGAGTCTGGTTGTACCTTTTACTCAGATCATCTCTGGCACTCCCAACAAGGAGGCTTGGGGGCCACAAGATAATTTCAAGTGAGTACTAGCTAAATTTCTCTATTAAGTTACTCATCATGGTACAGACAAATTGGTTACTATCTTACATCAACATTTTGGGGAAATTTTATAAAGACAGCTGAGGCTATTTTCAGGTTATGTGTCACTTGTTAACAACACAATCCTGGAAAAACTATAAAGGTGAATATGGCCAGGAACTAAAGCCTCAAGGACCCCTTAAACACCTTCAGATGGTTTTATCCAACTTCCATCCTCCATCAGATTTGAATATATTTTAATGTGTGTTTATTTTTAGCATGGGTTGAAACATTCCTTGTTGAAAAGCTACATCCTTCGTAGTCACTAAAAAGCTCCTTGATTACATGTTTCTAACATGGGACATATTAACTTTTATATCAAGTGACCAAGGCACATACTTTGTGGGAACCATTATAAAAGAAATCTGCAAGGCATTACCCCCTTACTCAAAAACTGCCACAATCTTCTAGAATGACCGAAAAAACCAATGGCATCTTTAAATTAAAATTAACAAAATTTTCAGAAACCCATGAGCCAGCCTCCTTTGGGAAGCCAAAGTTACTTTCACTACCTTTCCCTCAGGAACATACGGTTTTCTACCTAGGAACTGGTCATTTGAAGGCCCTTTCATTCAGGTGCCTCTGATACTAGACCTGCTGCACAAAGATATGACAAAAGATTGCAAAGGACTCATGTAGTTATACCCAGTCTTATCACCAACAAGTTACGGCTGCCTTCCTACAACCTCTTCATGATCTTCAACCATGAGATTCCAACCACTGGAACAGACATCAGAAAATACAGTTCTCAATCCTCTTTCTAAAGGACCTTATCAGGTACGCTTAACAAAAATACAGCAGAGGAACTCCAGGAAGCCAATCCTGGGGTCACCATTCACTCTTCCACACAATTAGGAGGCTACTTCAGTAGGAGATGTTAAACTGAAGATTCCTGGAGATCTAGTAGAAGCAAATGGTCTTCAGGTATAGAGAGTGGACCCAAAACCTTCAGAAAAGGGATATAACCTCAGATAGTAGGCATCTTCTGTCTAAGATATCAGATCGAGACCCCTACCTAATTCCTGTTTTGTTTTATCTTCTTGCCTATAACCATTCTTCTCATTTTCTAAAGATCCCAGTCTGTCATCTACTCATAATAGCACTCTTCTCTGTTTTTCTCTCTCTTTATTATAATTGTTAAATCAGAACATAGTCATTCTAATATCATTATTAGATTCTCCTAAAGAGTGGCCACTGCCTTCAATCTTACAGACTACTGTATAGGCCATCCATAACCATATCTCCTGATAAAAACCTCTGAGCAACCCTGGTCTCAACAAATAAGATGATAAGGAATTATTCCAGTGACATTTCCACTTGCACCTACATGGACAAATGACCTTAAATAAATCAACCTGTGACCTCGCTACTGTCCCTCTATCCTAGAAAAAGAACCAATGATTACCATCTATTGATCAGACCCTAAATAATTTTCAATTTGAATTTCATAATCTTCCCTGAATGATGGGCCAATTACTTGATACCTGGAAGATAGTAATTGATATTTAAATACATAATCCAGCTAACGTAAGGCCTTGGTTCCAACCTCATGTCATGAATAACTCTATTTCTCATGGCTCTCCATGTGCCCCTACTGGTTATTAAATCCTGTGTGACCAGGATGCCTGGTTATGTTTGCCTCCAACTGACACCTCATATACTTTGGGAATAATATTCTGAGACTTTTCTGCACATAGAAACCCTAACTCTATACATCCTCAAGGCTTGAAATTCCAACTCAAACACAAGCTCCAAAAAAGAGGCCACCTTTGATTATTCAGGCACTCTACCTAGGAGAATCACTGACACATTGTTTATATGAACAATCAGAGCAGTGTTCCCAACAGAAGGAGTCATACAAATAGAAAAGACGGTTAGAAACTTAACATTAACTCTAGCAGGAGTTATTAACAATATCATCTGTAACCTACATAAAATATACATCACTCTCAACTCATTGGAAGAATCAGTAATGGACAATCTCATTGCTCTAGATTTGTTTGCTAGTCCTGGTGGCCTCTGTGCCATTACTAATACTGCTTGTTGTACGTGGATCAATGAAGCAGACAAGGTAGGAAAGCCTATATTTTGCCTTAAGAAAAAGCTATTTGGATCTCTAATGTGATCCTCATGCTGTACGAAATTTGTTCTCATTATCTGATTTGGGCAACTGGGGTTCCTGGTTCCGAAGTATCCTACAGGGACTATTAATTTTTCTTGTTGTAGTCAGAGTGATCATGATGCTGGTCTATTGCACTTTATCTAGAGCCTTGAATACATCTGTATTTAAGCAAGTCTCTTATCAGATGATAGCCATAATGCTATAACAACATAAAGTTAAAGATCTTGGCATACAGTGATTATGGAGACAACCAAACATTCCCTGAGTGGTGATGATCTGGATCTCTAGCTTCCCATGAATTGGCCCACCTCTCTCAAGTGAGAGAAATACCCAGTGAGAGACAGAATATACAAATGGACAATGACCAGCCATATATGACAAGAGAACTCTGACCCGCAAGCTCTGTAGTAACCAGCCCGGGAGCCAAAGCATAACCTCTACAGAAAGCTTCAGCCAATTGCCCTATTTTTGTTCTCCCTTCCAGCACAGAACCAACCCAGAAAAGCCAAATACGCTCCTGAAACCAATCATGTAAGATGCTCCACTCCTAGTCCATGTCAACAATGTCCAATCAGAGATTACCTAGAGCCTTTGTTTTGTTTTGTTTTTCAGTGTAAAGTTTTCCTCCTCTCCTGCCTGTCTCTGTCTCTCACAAATACAAGTGGTGGTAGCAGGAGATATAGCAAGCCCAGTATAAATAGCTTTGGTTGTTCTCATTTGAGTTTCTTCATTTATTTTCACCTAGTTGTACACTGTCCATAGGCAGCACAGCACACCAAACTTTAGCAGGCATACCTATAGTGTAAAAAGGCAATATAGCTTACTAATTATTAGTTCTGCCATTCAGGATATGTACATTATCGAAAGTTACTTAATATCTCTAAGCCTCAGTTTTCTCATCTGAAAAATAAGCATCAAAATATTACCTAAATGGATGTGGTGTGATGATTAAATCTGACAAAATATGGAACATATTTATCCTATTGTCTGGCACATAGGTGGCCAATAAGCAGGGACTACAGTGATAATGAAGATGATGGTTTCTTGTACTTGCTAAGTTCTGCAATCTGGATTGTAATCATGTCTTGCCATTTGCTACCTCACAGTGATGTTCAGGAACTGCATATACAGTGGGTTATATACATATTATATATACAGCATATACAGAAGTACACAGAACATATGATAAACCTCCATATATTCATCACCCAGTTTCACCAGTTATCAACTCGTGGACAATCTTTTCCATCCATAGTCCCCCAATTCTCCCTTATTTTATTTGAAGCAAATCCCAAACAACATATAATTTCATTCTTAATATTCCATTATGTATCTCTAAAAATTAAGGACTCACTCATAAACTATAACTGCAATACCATTATCACCCCTAAAAATTCCTTAATATTATCCAATACCAGTTGCTTGTACTTTGAATCTAATATGGTGAGAAGTTCAACAATGATTTATACACACTTTGGTTGTTTCCATACATTTATGGCTCCTTTTTTCATTTCCACTTTTCATTCAATGGTGTTCATAAAAATAAATGGTGAGTTATTGAATGACTCCTCTATGTTTGTCAAGATGGAAGATTTGGAATAGAACTGAATTTTGTCTCTATTAATACCTATTTTCACTAGCTTAAGTGAGTTTTCTTTTCAATTTCTTGGTATTTTAACATCCAAACAACCCAAAGTAGGTTGTGTAATATTTACTATTTAGTTCATTTTAATACAGTAAGAGGAATTATAGCAAAATGATACCATGGGAAATATATATGACGATTCACTAAATCAATGCCATGAACATTCATTTAAATATTTTCAAAATATTTACCAGTTTCCTCAGAAATAATTTACCTGAGGGATGATGAGTTTTTGCTTGTCTGATTCATTTGTAAGGCTCAGTTTATTTACTGAAGATTATCGAAGTACAGTTACCTATAAATTGAGAAAATATCCTGTAGGTGGCATATTTACGAAAAGTCCTTCCCGATCATTTATCATCCTCTACACACACCCTGACTACTTTTGCCATCATCAGTTTTGAGCAATTGATTTTCAGAAGTAAACATTTGAGGGGAGTGGATGAACAGGCGGTTGTTTGAGGGTTCCCATTTTTATGAGTCAATAACTCATTTTAATGAAAAAGATTTAATATCACCAAGGTAAGTAAAGTATCCCTTTAAGAGGATAAAGAGAAAATATCTTAGATTCATTCTATATAGTGTTTTATTAGATGTTCTTTTTAGTTCCATTTCTCTTGACACACCTTTTTTCCCAAACTATAGTAAATGCCACAGCATCCCAAAATTTTTACAAGCCTTATGGATAAAACACAGAATCAGAGGTAATTCAACTAGTGAATCATAGTCTTTAACTCTGTCTGGGAAATAGCAACAATGATGACATTTTTTAAATCTTAAAGAGATATTTTTTTAAAACTAGAAAAAAGGATGCTAAAGAAAGAAGAAACTTCTAAAAAACTGACATTTTTAACTTAATATAAAATATATTAGTTAATGTAATATTAACAGAAATGTCTTATTTTCAGCTGTCAAACAATAAAATTGGCTTCTAAATGAGATACCCACCCCCCCACACACAAATCTTAGGAGCTATAATTTGAGCTCCTTAGTATAAGCATGTTCTAAAACCAGTTAAATCTAAACTTAATTTTCTGTGGTATTGACTTAGGGCTTGATAATCCTAAGTGAATAACGTTAACTGTTCTGTTAAATATTTTCCAGGAAGAACAACCAGAAGATAGAATTGAAGGATGCAAAGATAATCTCTTCCTGCTTGTTGTCATTAAACTAACTTTTAGGCCTTTAGTGCCAACAGAAAATATCAAATGTCAAATCTTTCAACTATAATAATTCCAGTCTTCTTGTCTTATTCAGTGTGCCTCAAATAAATTCTGTAAAAGGGAAGATGCTCTAAGCTATTCCTTTAAAATTTTTAAAGTTGTGAATTTTCACAACTCTTACCAGAATTAATCTTGGCATTATGATGAACCAAGGTAAGTAAATTTTTCTCCAGCTTTAAGATATTCACTCTTGTAAGCTAAATTCCAACTATACTCAAACTGAAGGAAATCACATCAAGTTACTGAGAACTCTGACAAGGAAGCGACAGTAATAAGGTGAATGGCATATGGCCTAATATTCAGCTTCCCCACGTCAGGAAACAGATTCATCTCTGGCAGAGCTGGAGGCATGCTTTACTCTAGTCTGCAGGTAGACCTTGGAATATCACTCAGTCAGCAATTCCCTCCACAACCAATTATTACCAACTCCTGTCACTTCTATCTCCTAAAAGTCTCTCTAATTCAGCCCACTGCTAATGCCTTAGTTCTGGCCCTCCTTAGCTCTCACCTGAATTATAACTAGACTGGTTATCTAAGGGAGCTCCCTGCTTCTGTGTCCACCCACCCAGTCATTGATGCTTGGCTGAACAACCCAGAAGATCTATCCTCTTAGGGAACAAATCTTCAGATGGCTAATAAACTAGAGTGTCACACACAAACTATTTCACAATTTAGTTTCATACACTTTATCATGTTTCCTCTCCTTACTCCTCCCTCCTTCCTCTTTCCCACTCCTCACTCCTGTTCACACACATACATATCACATCACATTAACCTCACCTCCTCACAACTCCTGAGACACATAGCCCACTTTAATCATCTTTGAAACAACACTGGACTTTCTCATATTCCTATCAATAAACTCACATATATTCTGTCTACTACCTCCTTGCTAAACTATAAATCATGTCTTAATCTTTATTGTATTTATCTCCTTGATAAATATGCACTGAGGTGAAATTGATTCCAATGGACAAATCAAAGTAATATAATAAATGTTCAATAAATAAACTATGAATATTTAAGTATCCATTAATTGATTTAAGTATTCATTAAAAGATGTCATTTCAACTTCATTTAATGTTATTGGGATTTGTGGTAAAAAGTCTGAAGAGACTATGAGTCAGACTTTAGCTCATACAATACAAAAGCATATATTCCAGATACATTAAACAATGTAAATAGCTTTTTAAAAAAACTATAAGGCTTCCCTGGTGGCGCAGTGGTTAAGAGTCCGCCTGCCGATACAGGGGACACGGGTTTGCGCCCTGGTCTGGGAGGATCCCACATGCCGCTGAGCGGCTGGGCCCGTGAGCCATGGCTGCTGAGCCTGTGCATCCGGAGTCTGTGCTCCGCAATGGGAGAGGCCACAACAGTGAGAGGCCCACGTACCGAAAAAAAAAAAAACTATAGAAATACTAGAAAAAATAAAAATTAACATTTATATTATGTTGAAGGATGGAAAAGACCTTCCTAGGTATGACTCCAAAGGCAGACATCAATCAGGAAAGCAGCGACAGCTTTTCCAATTAAAAAATAATTCTCTAGCAGTGCTGCCCAATGTAATTTTCAGCATTGATGGAAATGTTCCCTGGCTACACTTTCCAATGCAGTAGCCACTAGCCACATAGATATGGGACACTACAAATTTAACTAGGGAGACTACAAGACTTAATTTTTAATTTTATTTCTTTTTTTTTTTTTTTTTTTTGTGCGGTACGCGGGCCTCTTGTTGTCGTGGCCTCTCCCGTTGCGGAGCACAGGCCCGGACACGCAGGCTCAGCGGCCATGGCTCACGGACCCAGCCGCTCCGCGGCATGTGGGATCCTCCCGGACCGGGGCACGAACCCGTGTCCCCTGCATCGGCAGGCGGACTCTCAACCGCTGCGCCCCCAGGGAAGCCCCTAATTTTATTTCATTTTAATCAATTTAACTGCAATTCAAATTACTTTTAAATTTAATAGTCACTTATAGCTAACGGCTGCTATTTTGGATGACATGGATCTATAGGTCCAAATAAAATCTTACAGAAAGAAAACAAAAATGCAAACCACAAAATTGAAAAAAATATGTGAAACATATCTGTTGGTTGAATAAAAATTCCCTTGTTGCCTATCTATTTTATATAGTAGTTTGTATCTGCTAATCCCAAATTCCTAATTTATCCCTCCCCCAACCCTTTTCCCCTTTGGTAACCATAAATTTGTTTTCTATGTCTGTGAGTCTGTTTCTGTTTCATAAATAAGTTCTTTTGGGTCATATTTTAAATTCCACATATACGTGATATAAGATGGTATTTGTCTTTCTCTTTCTGACTTACACTTAGTATGATAATCTCTAGGTCCAACCATGTGGCTGCAATGGCATTATTTCATTCTTTTTTATGGCTGAGTAGTATTCCATTGTGTATATATACCACATCTTCTTTATCCATTCATACAACTGAATCACTTTGCTGTACACCAGCAACTAACACATTGTAAATCAACTATACTTCAATTAAAATAAATAAATAAATAGCTGGAAAGGAAAAAAATTCCCTATTGGAGAACAAAAGACAGTTACAGACAATATACAAAAAGGAGAAATAAAAATGGCCAATAAACATATGAAAAGCATTCACCAGTCACTAGTTATCAGAGAAATATGAACTGAAAAAAACGCACTGAGTCCTCTAACTCCTCCCTATTAGTCCCACCCTGTCTTCACCCCATTCCCATTAGTCAGATTTGAGTCTATCCATTTTACTCTTAGCATCATTCTCTTCCTTGGTTATTTTTGTGGCACCGACCCTGCAAAAACTCCATCTTGGATAAACTCAACAGTCTGCAGCCTGGACTACAGAACACACCGGAGAAAGCTGTCCACCACAGAGATGGTGGAAGCACGGGTATGTGGTCTCACCAGCTCCTTCTCAGCACACCCTGGTTACCCTGCATGGCCATTACCAGCGCCCTCCCCTTTTCTCTACACTGGCTCTCCTAAAACCCTTTTACTATTTCAAACTTCCAACCTCCCCTCCTACTTCACAAAGAAATTAAAAACCACTATGAAGAACTTTCCCAGTCTCCGGCCAGTCATCTACACATTTCCTACTTTTTTACTTATTTATCATAGTGTCCCCCCTTCAAGTCCACATCTATATTCCACTCATATTCTGAATTCCACCCTCTATCTTCTATTCCCTCTTTTTCTTGACTTGTCTCTGTCTCCCCATCTAACAAGCATTTAAGCACACCTAATTTCTCTCCAATTTCAGAGACAGTATTGAATGCAGTGACTTAAGAAATTAGCTTCAAATCCCAGCTCTGCCTCCTACTGCTTTGTGATCATGTTTAACCTTGTTCATGTCTCCTTTTCCTCATCTGAAAATGTAGGATCACAACAACAAAACAGTGCCGTTTCCTCCGGAGCACAGTTATGAACACTGAGTGAAAAATTTCCACACAGCTCTTAGAAAATATTGTCGATCATTTTCACAACTATTGCTAATTTTGAATCCTCCTCAGCCTCATCTTCTTTCCAGCCATCATCCCCCACCCCTGTCCTTCCCTTCAGAGCAAAACTTAAAACTTGTCTTTTTCTGAACTAACTTTACACTTAGAGAAAAATTGCAAAAGTAGTACAGAAAGTTTCCATATACCCCTCACCTAGGTTCCTCTAATGTTCACTACATTGCATAACCATGGTACAGGGATCAAAACCAGGAAATTATCATTGGTGCAGGACTATTAAACTACAGACCTTATACAAGTTTTGCCAGTTTTTCCACTAACATCATTTTGCTGTTACAGGACCCAATCTGGATCCCACATTGCAACTAGTTGTTATTTCTTCTTCGTGCTCTGTAATCTTCCTTTGTCTACCCTAGTCATGACCTAACACTTCTGAAGAGAATTCATCAGTTGTTTTGTAGACTGTCCATCAGTTGGGGGTTGTCTGATATTTTCTCAGGGTTACAATTTGAAAAATTCTTGCATTTTTAGCACAGATACCACAGATCTCTTATTGTGTCCTTCTCGGGATATCATATCAAGAGATTCATGATAGCAATATGTTAGAGCAAAACTTTTTGTAAGAATTATCTCCTCTCTGTGACCTCACTTCATCTCTTTTCTCTTGCTTTGCGATCCCCTGTTCAGTGGCTTCACTCCCTGTCAGTGTAGTGAAACTGCTCTTACCAAGGACACCAAGAACTCTCTAGTTGTTTGATTTAAAAGAAACTTCTTGGTCCTTTACTCCTGGACCACATGGCAGCCTCGACACTGCTGAGTACTCTCTCCTTCTCGACATGTGTGCTCAGCAGCAATGACGCCACAGTTGCCTGATTTATCACTAACCTTTCTGGATGCTTTTCTCAGTCCCCTCCCCTGGCTCCTTTTCTGATATCCTACCTGTACATGTCAGTGCTGATTTCTAACTATGCACTCTTCTGGCACAATTGCAGCTCCATCTCTGGTGTTACTGGCCATCCATTTACAGACAATTCCCACATCTACACTTTCAACACATTTCTCTCTCCTAACTTTTATACCCATATATACAACTGCATTCTAAACATCTCCATAAAATATCTTATAGGAGTCATACACTGAACATATCCTCCAAACAATCCTACCAGAGATCTAAAGTTTCGTCTTGTGAAGTAAGACTTATTTTACATTTCAGGAGGATCTCCCAAACCTACTAAGCCACTATAGATATAAACTCAACAAAGTAAAGAGTAGGTCAAGAATGTCATCTGTTTTTTGAAAGAACAGATTTTGATTTTTATTAATGCAGTCTAAAATTGCATTAGATTTTGTGGTGGCCACATCACACAATTGACACATATTGGTCCCCGAGTTTCTTTATAAATATATTGCTGTAGCTGTTTTTCCCCAGTCCCGTAGTTGTATAGATAAAATTTAAGACACGCTATGTCACTCTGTTGAATTTGGCCCATCACTCAAGACTGATATATTCTGGGATCCAAACACAGTAATTCAATTATTCGTTGAATCAACATATACTGAGCAAGCACTAAACTTCTGTGAGACACGGAAGGTACTGTAGTGAGACAGAGAGCTAGTTGTCACCTCAATCCATTTTCTCTTCTTCTATAGTATTGCAGGTTCATCTGGGTTCCTGGCCATGAGCTAAATGCAGCACTATCCAACAGAAATGTTATAGGAGCCACGAATGTGCTTTTGGATTTTTTATTGGTCACATTAAATGAAATTTTTTAAAAAGAGGTGAAATTCATTTTAATAACATATCTTAATTAGCCCAATATATCCCAAATACTATCATTTCAACACGTAATTAATATAAAACATATTGAGATAGCATGCTTTCTTTTTTCACTCTAAGTTTTTGAAATCAACGTGTATGTTACACTCAGAGCACATCTCAATTCAGACCAGCCACATTTCAAGGGCTCAGCAGCCTCATAGGGCCATGGCTACTGTATTTTATAGTGGAGAGGTGAAGAGACCGCATTTCCCTACAAGGTGTAGCCGTGTTCTTGCCAACGGAATGTGAATGGAAGTTACACTTGCAATTTAAGCTTCATTTGCTTAAAAGAAAACTGCTTGTATATTGGAGGCTCTAATATAGCAGCTTAAACCTTAACCTAAAGTATACAAGAATTGAACAAGCAACCGCATTCCAGGCCCTGAGTTTGCCATCCTGCCCATCTGCAAATTTGATGAGCATATCTTGTTTATCCTCATCTTATACATGGGATCCAAATGCAGTGAGAAAAAAAAAAAAACAGGAAAAAGCAGGACAGAGGTCTGCCACACACAAGTTGGGACTTACATACACAGGCTGTAGCAATCCATTAGTCAGCAGCCCTCTGGTACGGCCACTAGAGAACTACGGGTTAGATGCAAACTGTCCTACCATTATGGCTGAGGAATTAGACTTATTTGTTTGGTCCTACAGCCTCTCCAGTTCGTCTCTTGGCATTTCTGAGCTCATTCTGCCCTCTATCAAGGAGTCAATTCCCAGAAACTCCTCAATGGTGTTTTCTGTGTCACAATGTACCCCCATCCTCACCTAAGGAAAAGTGATAATGACTAAGGGATTGGGTCACTGCCATGACCACTTACAGCAGGGTGGATATTAACCAAGAGTGCTAGTGGTTGGTGGGTTTCCGGTATTTCTAGACAGAATATATTTATATCTTCTCTCTCTCTCTCTCTCTCTCTCTGTGTGTGTGTGTGTGTGTGTAGCAGGGGCTGGGGAATACAAAAGGGAACCTGTCTTAAATTTCTATTTGCATAAAAAGAACACTTTATTTGTTTACATTGCACGTCACAAATAATAAAGCAGGATTTCGGGACTTCCCTGGTGGCGCAGTGGTTAAGAATCTGCCTGCCTATGCAGGGGACACGGGTTCGACCCCTGGTCCAGGAAGATTCCACATGCCATGGAACAACTAAGCTTCTGTGCCACAACTACTGAAGCCCATGTCCCTAGAGCCCGAGCTCTGCAACAAGAGAAGCCACCGCAACGAGAAGCCCGCACACCGCAACGAAGACCCAACGCAGCCAAAAATAAATAAATAAATAAATTTATATTAAAAAAAAAAGGACTTCTAAAAATACTTCTATTCATTTTTATACAAGACTCAGGAAAGTATTTCATGTTGAAAATCTCATCATCACTGCGACTGTTATTCTTTCCCAGGTTGGGGTCACCAGTGCTCATCCCTCAGTGAGTCACTGCATGTTCTCCAATGACAGACAGTCTGGGTGAATTAATAACAAGGGGATGTTGCACAGCTGGTTTCAATCATGGCTTTGGCATTGTGTTATGAATAATAAATATATTTTATGTATAAATCACAGGCACATATGAGGAAAGAAAGGAGCCAAAGAACAAGTCGATCAATAAAACAACCTTGACTCCAAAAGTTCATTGATCCACTTCCCAGGAAGTTATTACTGTCTTATGATGCCAGCTCTCCCTCTCACTTCCCCGTGTGGTTGACTGGGAGGAGGGTGCCTTGCCACATAAAGGGCTGTGCTTTTTGGCAGGCCAACATGTCCCATTAATGGGCTGCATCTGGCCACAGACTGTGGCTCAGCCTCTGACGCCCTATTTGGCGTGTCACAATAATGATTGCTAAAGGCACCTGTCCCAAACCTATAGAATTATCTATGCAATATAGCTTGAGATACCAGTGCAAGTATCTTTTTTTAGCAAAAAATGGAATATAAGATTTTTATTATTTTATTTACCTTTGGTTAGAGACTAAGAAATATTTTGAAATATTTCTGATTTTGTGACTTAGCAGTCCCATCATATTGTAACCTCCCTCCTTAATCCATATGTAGTGAAATTACGGAAGACAACAAAGTGAGCTAAACAAGCATTAGGAATAGAGTCATAAAAACCTCTGTACTACAGAACTCTCTCCAGGAGCCCCCTCTTTCTCATGAGACTAGTTTAAAAACAGCAGAACCTGGGAAGACCACTTGGGCAGTCCTTCATGTCTGTTGCTACATCAGAGTTTAGAAAGCAATTACACAACATGACCTTTAAAATGTACAACAAATTAATGAGGTATTATTTTCTTTATTACTATTTTGTTCTTTATTACTGTTTCTTTATTACTAAATAGGAAACCTAAGGTTTAGAGACATTAAACAACTTGCCCAGAGTCACACAGCTAATAAGTGGCAGATTACCAGATTTCTCAATTCAAGTCCAGAGGTCTCACCACAAATGGCCTCAGAAGATGGCAAAAAGCCTATGCTTTTGGAAGTGTACTTAAATAGTTACAAGACCTTGTAAAATGAGAGAACCAAGCCAAGAACAGACTCTGAATTTGTACCTTTAAATGAAAACTTACAAAATGGCAACTTAAACACTGATTTAAAAATCAAAACTTTGAAATAGTTACACACAAATGAAGTGTCCATAGATAAACTAATCCCTTGTGTGTTATACTATATTTGAACAGTTGAACTTCTTTTCTATTTCATTTTAAGAGTTTCCATCTCTGGAAGTTTAGTAGAGTAGTTGTCTTTTTCCTTGGCAGGGGAGAAAGCCATCTCAATAAGAAGTATAGGCTTTCATAACTGTATAAATCCACGTTCAAGCATTTGTCATGTACCTACCATGTGCCAAAAGCCCAAAGAACCTCAAGAGTGGGGCAGAGCCATGACTAAACCTAGATCACTGCCTCTCTTTTGTCCAGGAGCTGGTACACACACACCATACTGTATTTCAAAATAATGCCATAGTGAGTGGATCAGATTCCTGTGCTCTGTCATGACAATGGTTCACACTGGAAGGGATAACTGCTGTAGCATATAATCTCATAAAGCAAGGAATGGGCATCCAAACATCTTCCACCTATCATAATTTGGAATGCATTTTGCTTGAATATATTTAGACTGTTCTTAAACTTATTTATATATTCAGTATCTAAACTCCATCTCCATTCAGTTAAAGCAACAAGAAACTTAATACATACAATCAAACATGATAAAGCTGAGTTGAGATAACAACTTATTTTTTTCTTAAGTTATAATTAATTTGTTTACCTACATTTTTCACTTTTTAACTTAGATTTATATGTTACACAATCAAGTATAGCCCTGATATTAACTAAGAAGCTATTGAGTATGAAACCTTTATTATAAAAGAAGGAAGAGCAAAGTGGCTGCACTTTCAATTTTCCAAACCATGTGACTATGATTCCCAACAAAACTTAGGAAGAAACATGTACTTTTGGTACTTCCATTTTATAGAAAATGCTCTTCTATTAGTTCTCTTTCTCAAGCATTTTGCACTGATTCCCTGGTTAATGATAATAACCAAGAATTAAAAGCTACAGCATATGTTGAATGGCCGCATCACCCCAGAAATCATATTTACTGCCATTTGTTAACATGCTGTTTTAATTTCAGAAAATTCAATAATAGTTCATGAATTTTGCAGAACCTCCAAAAAAAGGATATGATTTTGTGTTGAAGACTAAAGGGATGTTGTTAATTTTAATGCACACTGGGAAGCCACATGATAGTCTCAAATTTAATGGTAAAACAAATTTAGTTAACTCTGCAGAAACATAAGGAGTCTTACACAATCTCTTGGTTAGCCAAGGGCAGGCTAGGAATCAGGACATTTAAGAGTTTAAATCCAACACCTGAGACATGCTTTGAAAACTTTTCTGCACTAAATGCAGCTTGTGGAAGGAGCAGTTTGAGGGGTCATAAAGGAGGGGTACAAAGACACCTGATAACAGACAATAGTCTCTACAGTAGAAAAATTGAGACAACAACTCTATGTAAGAACTAATCTCCAAGTAACCATTCTTTGTACCCCAGGTCTTCATTCTCATCCTAAAAGATGAAACTACCTCTTATGTCTAGATATGGGAAGTCTTCCCTAGGACCCTGGCTGGCTGTCCTAGTCTGCTTGGGCTGCTGTCACAAAATACCATCAACTGGGTGACTTAAACAACAGACCTTTATTTCTCACAGTTCTGGAGACTGGGAAGTCTGAGATCAGGGTGCCAGCATGGGCTGAGTTCTGGTGAGGGCTTGTAGACGGCTGCCTTCTTGCTGTATCCTCACATGATGGAGACAGGAAGCTCTGGTGTCTGGCCCTCTTACCTGGGCACCAATCCCATGACGAGGGCTCTACCCTAATAACCTCACCTAAGCCTAATTACCTCCCAAATACCCCCTCTTAACACCATCACATTGCGGGCTATGGCTGCAACATATGAAACTGAGCAGGACACAAACACTCAATCCAATACTGGTCATCGAACTATAGTGTGTCCACAAACCACTTGGAGAGATATAGGAAGAATGCAGAGCACCCGTCGTGCAACACTTGAGCTTCTGATTCATTCTGTCTGGGAGGCGGCCAGGAAATACTTTCAAAAGCAATCCAGGGAATTCTGCTGCAAAGGTCCACTGGCCACAGTGTGAGAGATCTGCCCTAGATTAGCTTTGGAAAGAAGGGATTGCTCACAGGTCCCTGGGTCATACCTGGAGGAGTGAAAGGAAATACTCAGGGATCAGACTGTCCTATGAATGGTAAGGAGCCAGAACCAGGAAGTGCCAACAGAGACACATCTACATAAATGTCAGTAAAGTGGTGCTGAATAATGTATATCTGAGTAATGTAGACATATGCCCAATCCCCACTCACACTGCCATTTCCATGACCTTTGGAAAACTGTTTCTGAGCAAAAGAGAAATAAAAAAGGAAAAACCTGGGTAGTATCCTCATATCTAACCTAAAGATGAGTTTTTAAGAAGGATTTTGAGAGGGGCAGTAGAAGGCAACTGACTGCCAACTGGGGGAATACATCGGTGTGTAAGCCAATGGAATCAGTCTAGCCAAAGATAGCTCACCCTGAGCAAGAAGGCATCTCCCTGACAGTGGGACACCAAGGAAAAGACTTTGGAAAAACAAACAGTAACAACAAAAACTTTTGAGGCTATTTTTAAATACATACAATATTTTTAAATTTATTGGTTCAACTTGTCTTCTCCGCTAAACATGAAAGGAAATCTATGGTCATAAATGGTTCAAACCAACAAACAAAAAATAACGTCCAGAAAAAAGTCATAGGAGAACTGATAACTCAGTTGTCCTAAAGATAATGCGGGATGGTCAGCTAAAAAATCTTAATGGACAAGGCTTTGATAGAATTAACTGCTGGGGCTTAAATTTTAAAACACTGAAATCATAAGCTTAACAGCTTCAAAGTATTTCATAACACAGATATTATGATGATTTTTAGAACTATTATTGTTCATAAGCATAAGAGGGAAGAACCAAAAGAAACAGAATTGTAACACTGACAAAATCAAAATGACTTTTAGTGTGTAGCCTATTTCCCTATAAAAGTTCAGGTTGTCCTTCAAATATGAATATATGAAACTTATTGATGTTTCAAATAAAAGAAAAATGAATGCCTTCACAGTGCTGATTATTAGTAAATTATTTATATATTGGATTTACTCAAGCTATGCTTTAGTAAAAGAACAAGCCAGTAGAAAATGAAGTCTAATTCCTACAGGTCACTAGTCTTTAAAAGTAAAGGCCTTCTTGATACCAACTTAAATTTCCCCTATTTCACCAGGAATATTCCAGGTTAAAAGCAGGGCTCAGGAACTACAATAAAAATCTATTAACCAAGTTCCAAATGCCTAGGAACTGTTATCACTGGTACATTGTGGAGTATTTTGATAACCATAAAAAATGTTTGTAATGATAAATGATTAACTATTATTGAAATTAAATTGAATAGTTATATCTTTAAAATATCTTTTTAATTTCTTTGAAAATGTGAAATTTTCCAAAGATTTAGATTTATTATGGATTTGGTCTCAGGTGATTTGTAAGTACTGGTCTCAAAATAACATTTGATACAGAAACAGATTCCCTCAGGAAAACAAAAAGTATGTGGATGATTCCATCTCTGTGTCCTAAATGCTTCTCTAAAATTTTAGTAAATTAATTCAAAAGATGGAAGTCTAGGTTGTTTTAAAGCAAACAACTTCAAAGTGAATACATTTCTCTGCTTTAAAACATACACACAAACTCACCTCTAAAAGGGTTAGGCCATCTTTAAAGCCAAAGACTTGTTCAACATCTAGATACAGGCTGTTAGGACTGATTAATGAGCATGGAGGCAAGAGAAAAAGATGACAATCAGTCAAGGGCATTATCCCATGTCTTAAAAAAGAATTCCCTCTTTGGTCAGCACATTCCATTTTGATCCAAAGCACTATGCAACCACTTGTTTAATACAATGAAGAACTTATGTCAAAATCTAAGCTGAATTCCACATTATTGAAGTTCACAGAGATTTAAACACAGCCTTCTTAGAACCTGATATTAATCTCCTGGCCTGAATTATGTCTTTGCAAAAGTTAAAAAAAAAATTCAGGAGCCACAAGTTATGGCAACCAACAGATCAAACTCCCATATACAGATAGTCTATATGGAAAATAGTATATTTAGACACTAGGCAAATAAAGACAAGAGAATAAGAATTCAATGAGTGCACAACCAAAGAATCATGGTGTATGATGGAAATGGGCACTAAACTTGGAAGCAGAATACCTGTGGTTCCCCTACTTCCCATGTAACTTACATGAAATTAAAATTCTGTGACATGACCAGCAATGCCCTGCACATGCTGTCCGCTGTCTTTCTGCCCAATCTCTAATATGTGTGGCCCCTCCCAACGTTGGCAACCATTGGCTCTCCCTCAATCACGTGACCCAGACCATACACGTCACTCCTCAAACTTCGTCCTTGCCTAACCCACACTCTTAATCAGGCACCCATTCTCTTTCAGAGCACACTTTACTTTCCCTTTGAAACATTTATCAACATGTGCGATTATAATACCTTTGTGTAATTATTTATTTAATTTCTCTCTCCCTCATTAGACCATAAGATTTCTGACTGTTTACATATGGTGACCAGCATAGAGTAAATACTCAATAAATGATGTTAAATTGATAAAATCCCAGTTCTGACACTTACTAATTATGTTATTTTAGACAAGTCATCTAACTCTCTGAGCTTCAGTTTTCTGATCTACAAATATGGGCAACAACTCCATAACCTCTAAATATTTTATCTGGGTTATATTTAAAAAAGCATTTTGCAAACTGGAAAGTGTCATTCAAACTTTAGGTATTATTATCTTTATGATATCAAGATTATAAACCAAAGAACTGTTTAACTGACCATTATAGTCTTCATTTAGTTGATATAACACTGTATAGACGTATCTAGAAAAGCCTCACATTTAATACTAATAAACTTGGTAGTTAAGGAATATTATAGACTGTGAATAACAAACAATGATGCTTTGTAATTTACAGCTAAAGTTGATGCCACATTAGGTATATCAAAATCTCGATTAACACTATTTCCTTTAATACAGTTTATGCCAAGATGTCACATAAAAAGAAACCAATTGGTATTACTTAGTTGTTCTATTTATGTGAACCACTTCAGTGGTTTAGAAAACAATACAAGGTACATGCCACTTTATAATTCAAATATGCCTTATTTTTTTAATAGATCTTTATTGGAGTATCATTGCTTCACAATACTGTGTTAGTTTCTGTTGTACTAACTAAAGTGAATCAGCCATATGCATACATATGTCCCCATATTCCCTCCCTCTTGAGCCTCCCTCCCACCCTCCCTATCCCACCCCGTCTAGGCCATCGCAAAGCACCGAGCTGATTTCTCTGTGCTATGCTGCTGCTTCCCACTAGCTAACTATTTTACATTTGGTAGTGTATATATGTCGATGCTACTCTCACTTCGCTCCAGCTTCCCCTCCCACCCCGTGGCCTCAAGTCCATTCTCTACGTCTACATTTATATTGCTGCCCTGCAGCTAGGTTCATCAGTACCATTTTTTTTTGTTTTTAGATTCCATATATATGTGTTAGCATACGGTATTTGGTTTTCCCTTTCTGACATACTTCACTCTGTATGACAGACTCTAGGTCCATCCACCTCACTACAAAATATGCCTTTGAATGAACATGAAAATTGGAAACACACTTTATACACCAAAATGATATGACTTGCCAATCATGAGTGGACTTATTGTCTGAGCTATTTTTCCAAGAGTAGAGATCCGTTTATGCTGATATATGCACAATTCTCACCTCGTTCTTTCTTCAAATGACAAGGTGAGAGGATATATGGTCCTAGAGCACTTTTTATCAGAAGGGAGCCAACCAGTGCCAGATGAAACATGACCATGGCCTCCTCTTTTATATACTTTAACCCACTGGCCTAACGGTCCTGGACAACAGATTTGTGATGCTAAAAGAATTTACTTCTGTCTGGATATTTTGGAGGATCTGACTCCTGTCAGGTACTGCAAGAAAATCAAGTGATTTCAATTTACCAAGCAAGGACAAGAAATGGTTTCAGGAAAAACCAAGGTGATGAACTATTGAGCATTCAGTTCATTAGCTGTTATCCATCTTGACATCTTCATCTTTCAAACAGTACTGCAGAAAATCAAAGACTTGCAGTGCTTCCCTTAAAAAAATCCAAGAAGGAAGCCATATCCTCTTAAAGTTAAAGGGACCATGAAGGCTATTTCAAATGGATTATGAAAGATAACCATTGCCACAGAAATGAAAATTTTGATAGATACTCAATCGTCAATACTACCTGTGCCTTTAAACATATTAATCTTAAAAATAATATTAAAAATGTGTACTGAGTGAATTGCTGGAATATTTTTTAGCTTATTCTAATTTGATGAATTCTATATTTTAATATGCAGTAGTAGTGATATGACAAATAAGTGACCTTTTAGAAATAGCATCTGAAACCAAAAAAAGACCCAAGAGAAAAAGTGTTTTCCTGAAAACTCAGCCAATAAAACATGGACAGTAAGACTCCAGTGACACAGCCAAGTATTGGTAATATCACCTTCCTTCTTTTGTTTCTCTACTCTGCTTGTTCAGCATCGAGGCAATTATATGCAGAGTTTCCTGAAATTACAGAGCAGTGTAAGCAACCAAAGACATTAAAGAAGTGGTTCATAACCTTTCCCAGCCACTATCTCTTACCAAGGGGAGAGAAACGGTTCCATCTTAAGTTCTTGGAGACCCCTTGAGATACAGGTGCAATGAACATCATGCTGTACTTCTATTTCCCACATAGAATTTTATTAATGCTTAGAAGCACTGTAAAGATGCACTTGAATTCTCCCTTTCCTGAAATACTCAGAGTTCTCCAGACCTGTAGATACTAACAAACAAAATAAAACAAAATCCCTCTCCCATGTCTCCCCCAACCCCTGAATTCTCCACTTAAAACATCTAAGTCAGGCTATAAGAGAAAATGTTAATTCACAGCTAGTATCTTGTGATGACTGGACCACAAAGCCTAGACACAATCTCTCAGAAGCCTCTGTGATCTTGAAAGTTATTGGAGGACAACTGTGGAACAATGGAGGTGCTGCTGGGCCCATCAGGGAAAGCTCTAGGTACAGGTGGTTTGATGGGTTGCTTCTGAGGGCAGCGTTTGGTATCCAAGGAAGACTCTACACCTAAAACTTATTTCTAAAACCTTCAGCCTGAAATTCTCCAATGTATTATTAAAACTCTTATTATCATCATACTACTACCACCACTACCATAGTGCATTAGATGGTTCTTGGAGGGGAACTGCACCAGGCACCTTGCATAAGGCAACTCATACAACACCTGCAACAACTGTAGCAGGTAGGCATTATTTTCAAGTAACAGGTGAGGAAACAGAGGCAGGTAACACGGTCAAGGTTTTTGCTACTTGGAGTACAGTCCACGGAATAGCAGCTACAGCGTCACCTATGAACTTGTTGGAAATGCAGACTCTCAGGCCCAAGCCCAGATGACCAAATAAGAATCTACATTTTAATAAGATTTCCAGGTGATTTATATGCATATGAATATTGAGAAACAATGCTCTAAGGTAAACGGAATTACTGAGATTCAAGTTCAGGTGTATCGAACTCGAAAATCCAGGTATTAAAATAGTCGGCTCTTCTTGATGACGCAATTATAGCTAAAAAAGGAAAACACTGAGTATATTTACACTCAGACATGATTTTTCCATTAGCTGACAAAATCCGATACAGAGAATTATAAATTTTGGAGGAGGAAAGGGTGAGCTGGGAATCAGGAAGGCAGTAGATACCCTTGATAGGTGAGTAGGCGAGAACCACTGGGAAAGCTAATAGGGCTAAAAACACACTTTATCCATGTCACAGTTTGGCTAAGGACTGAGTCAGTTGGCAACTGACTCTGTTACTAACACGGTTCCAGTTAACCTGAAATGGTGCCTGACGTCGAATAACCTCCTCGAGAAGCTCAAGCAGTCCTTAACTGAATGATGCACAGGATCACTTTCTCATGAACCATGCCATTCCCTATCCTATGAATAAGATTCCAGAAACATTCCTTTGCCAAATGTACATACTTATTCTTCCGGTTCTAATATCAATCAGCCCAATATCGAGCTTTCTAGAGATACCAACTACTTCACTAAGTCTGACAAATGCAAATACCTATACGATGGATATTGCATTTTTTTAATGCAATTTTAGTTTTTTCCACCAGAGATAATAAATCAAACTATGTTAACCCATCAGGCATCCATATCGGATCTGCTCTGATGGAATTCAAACCTAAGAAGGAATCAAAATATGTCATTTTCCTGTGAATTAGCATCTGACCTTGAAAACAATTTCCCTTAACCTTAAGTTAGTTAAGCATTTCTGCTACAGTCTTATTTATACGATCAAATTTTTAAAGCAAACCTTTCTGTTCCCCAGAATAGAAAGTTAAACTGCAGGCCATCCACAATTCAAGTTAGCATAATTAATTAGGTTTAGTTCTATTGCTTTTTCATTAAAAACTAACTAGATCCCATTATTTTTCCTTCCTCTTGTACTAGAATATTTTAGTAAATGCCTTCACAATATCTAATTTTTTTTTTTTTTTTTGCGGTACGCGGGCCTCTCACTGCTGTGGCCCCTCCCATTGCGGAGCACAGGCTCCGGACGCGCAGGCTCAGCGGCCATGGCTCACGGGCCCAGCCGCTCCGCGGCATATGGGATCCTCGCGGACCGGGGCATAAACCCGTATCCCCTGCATCGGCAGGCGGACTCTCAACCACTGCGCCACCAGGGAGGCCCACAATATCTAATTTTTTAACACTTTAGTGAGACAATATTTTCATCTTTTCTTGGAGGAGAATTTAGTGCTATTTTTAAGAGTATTTTTTCTTGTTCATTACAGTGTGTCATTGTAACCAGGTGACTCAAGGAGACACTCATGTTGTGTCAATATCTATGACTTTGAGCTTCTTTATTTTAAAATGAATTTTTGGCCATATGGTTTTTCATTGTGAAAACTTTTCCAAATTCCATATCATAGCATGACTTGCTAATGAATACATTTCCACAGAGGGAAAAAAATGAGCTTTGTGTGCGTTTTTAATATGAATGAAAGGGAATACAAGGGCAACTCATTTTTGAAAGATTATAATTTTTCATTAAACTTTGATTTTAATAGTGAAAAGTATACACTAATTTTATGTCACAGATGAGATTAGACCTTCTGTTTTTATAATCAGTATTTGTTAGATAACTCTAGCTCCTATCAGAGAAAGATCTGGAAATTTAATAAAGAAGATATATTTCATTTTGTGTAAGTAGCTGTGTATGTGAAGATTAAAGGTACTGGCAGGGTCTGAAAATGCACTTTTAATAGAATGATGCATGCATTGGCTTTCTGGCTGCTGTAAATTCTCATAGGATGAGCCTTAACACGTACTGTGTGATTCACTTTCAGACCTAGAAAGCTATTGGGTACCATTCTGGTCATCTCTTAAAACAACAACCGTTTTATCACTCATTATAATTTGATGGATCAAGAATTCAAGAAGAGCCTGTCTGAGCAATTCTTCTATGCCATAAGGCATTGACAGAAGCCACTTGATGGTATTCAGCAGGTGGCTGGGCTGCTCCAGAGAGCCCAAGCCAGCTTCACTACATTTCTGGAATCTTGGTGGGAATGGCTAGAAGCATAGGCTCAGCTGGACAGTTGACTGCAGCACCTACATATGGTCTCTGCAATAGGATGGTCTCAGAGTAGTCAGGTATCTTACTTAGCAGTCTAGGATTCCCAGAGAAAATGTCCTAAGAGTCCTGGACAGAAGGTACAAGGCTTCTTCTGATTTAGCCTCAGAAGTCCCAGAATGTCACTTGCAATGCATATATTGATCAAACAAGCAAAACCAGTCTAAATTCGAGGGGAATGAAATTAGACTTCATTTCTCAATGAGAGGGGTAACAAAACATGTGCAGCCATCTTTGATCCATGACAGCTAACCACTTAGATCACTATGCTTTTTTTTTTTTTTTTTTTTGCTCAACTAGTAAGTGGAGTTGGACTTGTACATAGATAGATAAAGAAAAATGAAGACATACGTATATATGTATAACAGTAAATTTCCAACTTAGTATGATTTGTAAAGGCCCACTTTCCTAGATGTAATGTTCTCATTGAGTCCAGACCTGGAAAATAAGTGGAATAAATCATACAACGTAGAAAATTTGATTATCCCAAAACTAATTATCCACATTAAAGCATATACACCACCACCATCATTCTTTCTTCTCTTCTTTTGACCATTTATAGCTGCTTAGCACATCTTCCAGATGTGGCTAAGAGGACAACAATCAGATACTCTTACACACCTATCAGAATGGTTAAAATTAAAACAAAACTGACAGTACCAATTGCTGGCAAGAATGTGGAGCAACAGAAACTCTCATTCATTACTGGTGGGAATGCAAAATGGTATAGTCACTTTACAGAGAGTTTTGTACTTTATTATAAAACTAAAAATTGTCTTACTATATGACTCAGCAATTGCTGGATTTACCATGATGATATGAAAACTTATGTACACAGAAGCATATGTGAATGTTTATAGCAGGTTTATTCATAATCACCAAAAACTGGACACCAAAAACTGGTTACAGAGAAGCAAGAGGAGGAGGCTAGAATGATCCATGGGGTGATTGATTAGAGTTTGAGACATCAGTATGAACTCACATTCAGTTTAATATAAATGCAGATGGGTAAATATAGAAATAATTATAGATATATGTGTGTACGTAGGTTAGTATATAACCATATATTTCCAAGCTCTGTGCACTGACTGCAAGGGTTTAGAACTAACAACACCCCAGTAGCAATGAGCACCCCTGGCACCCAGCTCTTGGTTTCTAATTTCATCCTCCAATGAAAAGAACCAGAACTCCCTGGAGAAATGACTGATTCTAGTGATGAGCAGGAAACATACCAGATAATCCTGGGATAGCTTGTCATGCCAGAAAATAAGGAAGTGCTCAAAAACAAACTGATGGTGGTATGTCAAAGGGACACAGGAGCCAACTTTAAGAACTTCTGTGGCCAAAGATGGAACAATTTGAGCAACAAGATCAATAATGTAGTATTGCGTTATAACTCAAAGTATAAAATAAATGTTCATGAGTCAATACTGATACAAAGAAATGACTAAATAAATAAATAAGTTGGGGGAGGGGGGAATCCCCTGCACAGAATTCCAAATAATTTCTGTGACACTCTGCCCTCAAAGAGGGAGTGCACAGCTGCCGACTAGTTAAGTGTGGCCTGTGCACAGTGACTCCTTCCAAAGGGCACAGTATGGAAAGCAGGAAAGAGAGTAACTTTACTGTGGAGAAACCTGACATACCCCACATCAGCCAGCTCACCAGAGTTAACATCCACTGATAAGTCACGTTGATAGCATGCACCCTTAATACACTGTGAAGAGCATGGCACTTAACCTCCATGGTCTCCTTCTCAAAAACCCATGACCCCAGTCTAATCATGAGGAAACATGACGCAAACTCATACTGAAGAACTCTCTACAAAATGCCTTTACCAGTACTCATCAAATTGTCAATGTCATCCAAAACAAGGAAAGTCTGAGAAGCTGTCACCAACTAGAGGAGCCTAAGGGGACATCAGGACTAAATAGAATGTGGATCCACAGACAGAAAACGTATACTAGGTAAAACCAAAGAAATCTGAATGAAGTGTGGTCTTTAGTTAAAAAGAATTGTTGCTAAAAAGCATAAATAAGATAGTTAATATAAAAAGGAAGCTCACATACCTACATTGACAGAAAAAAGTTAGATATGACCAACAAATTGTTTAGTCATTATACATTTTTGTGATTTATTGCTAAAAAGAGTGACCACAATAATTTGGAGGAAAACTTTAAATGTAATTTTATCTGCCTATGTTGAAATGGAATAGAGAAAAGAATACTCTCAGAAGAGAACAAAAGGTTCTAAGTGGCAAAGGGAAACTACAAAGGCAGAGCAGCAGACCCAGGAGGAAAACCAGGACAGCCTTATATAGAAGAATACCAGGATAAATGAGGATAAGGGTTGTCAAAAAGATGTTTAAGAGGATATAGGTTACTGAAAACCACTATAGGCCTTTATAATCTGTTTATGGGACCATGAAGGCAAACAATTGATTTCTAAATCACAAATTGCTGAAAAGAAGAAGCACTCCCACCCAAAATGATGCAATAAAAGGAAGAAGACTGAGTAAATAACACTTAACCTCTGAAAGCAGAGAGAGAGAAAATATGTATTGTGGTAGGCAGAATAATGGGCCCCCAAATATGCCCACATCCTACTCCTTAGAACCCATGAATATGTTATGTTACATAGGGGTATTAAGGTTGCAGATGGAATTTAAATTGCTAATCAGCTAAATTTTAAAAAGGAGATTATCCTGGATTATCTAGGTGGACCCAATATAATCACAAGTGTCCTTAAGTGGGGAAGAGGGACACAGAAGAGCCAGAATCAGAGAGGTGGTATATTGGTCTGCTCGGGCTACCATAACAGAACACCACAGAGCGGGTGGCTTAAATAACACAAATTTATTTCTCACAGTTCTGGAGGCTGGAAGTTCAAGATCAAGATGCCAGCAGAGTTGGGGTCTGGTGAGACTTCTCCTCTGGGTTGCAGACAGACATCTTTCTGCTGTGTGCTCACATGAACTTTCCTCGATGCATTTGAGTAGAGAGAGAAAAAGGGGGAGCAAGCTCTCTCTATCTTTTCTGGTAAGGGCACTAATCCTACTAGATCAAGCCCTACCCTTATAACCTCATTTAACCTTTATTTCATTAGAGGCCCAATTCTATAAATACAGTCACGTGGGCAGCTAGGACTTCAACCTACGAATTTGAGGCAACACAAACATTCAGTCCATAACATCATGAGAAAGACTTGATTGGTCATTGCTGGCTTTGAAGAAGCAAGGGGGCCATAAGCCAAGGAATGTACATTAGGAGCCTCTAGAAACTGGAAAAGGCAAGAAAACAGATTCTCCCTTGAAACCTCCAGAAAGGAATGCAACCCTGCTGACACCTTGGTTCTAGCCCAATGAGACCCATTTCAGACTTCTGACCTACCTCCAGAACTGGAAGATAATGCATTTGTGTTGTTTTAAGGCATTAAGTATGTGGTAATGTATTACAGTAGCAATAGGAAACTAACGCAATTATGAAAAATGTATGGGGGACTTGGAAGAGAAACGTAAAAGCATTTACTTTACAAACAGTTGCTCAAGGATGACAAAAATGATAGTGAGACTTACAGGTATATTATAAAGGAAGATAACTGTTTATAACACATAATGCTTGACATAACTCCATCAGGTTCATAACAAATAAGCTCCATGTATTGTTTGGAATATCAGTCCCCTTCCTGTTTTGTTTAATGACAATTTTGGCAGATCTGGACTTCAGTAACTAGCACATTGCCTGGTACATAGAAGCTCAGTCAGGAATAAATCCATTATTTAAACTAAATGGGGCTATAAAATAACAAAACTCACTATCACATATGGCTTGTGAGATTGGTTACATTAGCAAAGGAAGGAAGAGAGAAGAGAGCTAAAATTAACTGGAATAAAAATAGAAGTCAAACTGAGATTTAAGTGCAAATGCTAATACATTCCTAGTGAGACATTTTTAACCATTGACAAAGCTTCTGAATTTCAGTTCATTCTTCATAACATCTTGCAAACATGCACGGCAAAGATGCAGCTGAACTCCCACCAGCTAAAGCTGGGCTATGGTTGTTCCGGCAAACACATAACCCAGAGTAAATATTGTCTTGCATGAAGATGTGAGGAGGTGGATTAGGCATTGTAACTACCATTTGCTGGGCATTTGGCATTCTTTTTAAAGATTTAACCATTTAGATGAGGCTCAGTGTCTCTAAAAAAGAAGTCAATATTTCTGTGAGCCGGGGGAGAGATTAGCACTGATGTTTTCCTTCAGTTCAGCTGTTACCCGGGGCCTACAAGAGTCAGCTTCACCTACTAGTTATTTATTCGAGACAGCACAAGATAAAGAAATATGAGCAGCACCACCTTCCTTTAGTTCATTTCCTCAAACACAATATGTTCTCATATATTATTGATCAAAAAGTGATATTTAAAGTGATGGCCATTTGTAAAATTACCCAGTAATCTTGTTATATTATCTTAACTAATTTTATGACCAGCACTGAACCCCTGTCCTTCGTGGTAAATCTAAAAGATTCACGTGCAGATTAACAATAGCCAAGGCAGACTCTGATAGCAGCTTTCAGAATAAGACTTCTGTTAATCTTCTTGTCGATTGGCGTCTACTGACGTAAATTCATTTAGTCACAGTTCCTGGCAGTAAGCATTTATAGAACAACATTTAGAGACACTGATTGGCATACCAATTCCTTTGAGGTAGTGCCCCTAAATTTAAGAGTACAGATCACCTGAACTGCTGGATTCCTGGGCCCTATCAGAGAGATTCTAATTATTTCGGTCTAATGTAGGGTCCAGGAACCTGTATTTTTAACAAGCATTCTGGGAGACTCTGATTCATAGGATAAGGTATATGTAACCAGATCTGTTTTGCAATCATATAAAAATCTGGACAATGATACTGTTGCTCAAACTCCTTTGCTCTTTTCTTTAAATTTCCAAGCCCTTACATAAATTTCCAGCCCTTTACTCCTCACAACGATCTTGTGATTTAGGTGTTACTATGATCCCTATTCTGATGAAGAGGCAAAGGGTTCAGTCACTTCCCGTATTAGTCTTCTCAGACTGCCATAATGAAATACCATAAATTGGGTAGCTTAAACAACAGAAATTTATTTTCTCATAGTTCTGGAGGATGGAAGGCTGAGATCAGGGTGCTGGCAGGGTCAGGTTCTGGTGAGGCTCTCTTCCTGGTGTGCAGATAGCCACCTTCTTGCTGTGTGCTCACACGGCCTTTCCTCAGTGTGCTCCAAGAGAGAGAAAAGGCTCTCTCTCTTCCTCTTCTTATAAAGCCCCCCAATCCTATCAAATTAGATACCTACCCTTACAACCTCATTTAACCTTAGTTATCTCCTAAAAGCCCCATCTCCAAATAAGCCATGCGAGGGTTAAGGCTTCAACAGATGAATCTGGTGGGGGGCACACAATTCAGTCTATCACACTTGCTTATTACAACTAGTAAGTGGGATCCAGGCTTCACACCCAAGTTGGCCTGAACGGAGCCCACACGACTACCTTACCCTAAACCTTGCCACGTCTCCCCCTCCATTCTGGGCCATGGGCGAGGAATAGTGATTGGTCACTTATGGATAGGGGCATGGAGGTTGGCTAGGATGAATAATCAGTTTTCAATTAACTGAGAATTGACTTTAATATAATCCAGATTACTTTATTAAGCTTTGAAGACCCCATTGTACCTGTTGGCTACGACTATTTTATTCCTGCTAATTTATCACTAGTGAAGTATCTGTTCTCATGGAGAACATTTAGACTTCAAAATGCCATGTAAGGGTAGGCATCTGTTGGAAAGAGGTTTACGCCAAGGGTGAGACTCTTAGAATACTATAGGGAGGGAGATGGAAGAAAATGTAGGAGTGGATGGATGGGTTTGGGGGAGGGGAGACTATCATCACTACCTCTGCTACTCCTCCTAGGAAAAAAATGAACATAATAATTATTAATTGTACTCCCTATTATATGCCCAACATTATATAATATTTAAATATATACATTCTACATGTAAAATGCATTATTTATTTTATATGTATATACATATCTATCTCCTTCATAAAATTCTTGAATATTGTATAGATAATTAGGGCTCAGGAAGATCAATTAATTTGTCCAAGTCATATAGATATTAATGTGGTACCAGGAATTACAGCAAACTATGGAGAAGTAGGGCATAATATTTTAGGTTTAGGAATTTTTCAAGGAAACTTTGGAAATCTATTAAAACTCAAATTCAACATGAAGCTCCTTCACTCAAAAACGTAATGACACAAAAGGTAATTCAGAGGCTTGCTTGTTTTCTTCCTTCCTTCCTTTATTTATTTATTTATGTGTAAAGCTTGTGTCAAAGGTTAGTTATGCAGGATGGACCATGCATGAAAGAGGCTGATCACCTTATAAGTTTTTCTAGGTCCAGAAAGAGTCCTAAAAATACACAAGTGAAGTCAGAAACTGCCTACCTGTCTCTAGGAGATGGGCCTCTATAAGTCTGGCCCACTAACCAGAGGCTTATCTTTTCTTACTGTGACCTGGGGCCTCTTAAAGTAAGTACAAATCAGGTAGCTAGAAATTTGCCACAGTAAAGGGAACAAAGAGTTTTAAAAAATCATCATCTGTTATTACATATTACAGGTGAATCAAACAAAACACAGGTAACTGATGATGAAGAGAAAGCTGATGCCTAATCCAGCATGCACTGTCTGCAGTGATCTGATTCTTTCATGCTCTAAGGCCAGTCAAGTAACATCACTGTTAATTTAACCTAAAACAGCTGAAAGAAACAGAAGAGGCAGGTAGTACTGGTACTACCCCAGGTGATTCATCCTTTTCCAAAAACCCGGGCTTCAGGTCTATATTCATAAAACATTCCATCTATCAGAAAACTGTCATCTCTGATATCTTGACTTTGAAAAAAAATGCAGACATTAGCAAAGTCAATCAGTTTACTTGCAAACTATTTGGAGCAACATTAGGCCATCTGAACAACAAATTAAAAATGTTGATCAATCATTATTAGGGTCAGCCCAAAACTTAAAAAATACTCAAGAAGGTGGAATTTTATCTAGTTTTGTATAAATGTAAGTATTTAAATATATAAATGTATAAATATATACAAATAAATATAATATAGAAATATATAGAAGTATAATTCTGTAATGCCCAAATATCCCAGTTCAAAGATTAGTTAAGCAAGCTGGACTGTGTGAGGAATAAGCCACATGACACCAGATTTTGCAAACACAACAATTGAAAATTCTTTTAAGAAAACACTCTCAACACACTTTTAGATCTCTAAAAAGGTTTATTAAATGTCACAATTTAGTACAAAAGCAAGGTCTAATCTTTCTAGTTCAGTTCTATAAATATACTTACTGTAAGCTCTTTCTTTTCATTTTTTTCTTTTTATTAACGAGGAACTAGGATAATTTAATATGGGGAAAAAAATATGAGTAGTGCTTACTCCATGCCACCCTGCCCCTATCATCTGTGGCCCTTTAAGTTACTGACAGAAGAACTGCTACCATCTTAGACTTTTTTCCCTCAGTGGTACACTCCGCCACTTCCCTAGCTCAATTTCTGTCTAATGATATCTAAGAAAGGAGAAACAAAAGGCCACGTACCAATGTCTATCTCAAACAAAGGGGCGTTGGGGGTCATCCCAGGCCTGGCTGCCTAGGATCTGTGATGCTTAGAAACAAGCACATGGAATGGCCAGAGTGGGCCACTCCATAGGGCAGGGAGAGGAACTCAGAAGGATAGGGCTCCACTGGCCTGAGCCCATACCAGACATAGTTAACTCCATCCACAAACAAGGATAAAAGCAGAAAGAGGATATGGTGCCACCCACAATATCACACCTGAGAGTACTTAACATCAACACCTCCAGCCCATGGAGGGGCGAGGGGTGACCCAGACTGCTCTTCCAGGCTGCTACCCGCTCTGAGTCCCCAGTTGCCAGTGTCCACTGTCCCCAGCATGTCAATATACCATTCATACAACAAATGTGGAGGTTATACTCCAATGGGGAAAGAAACAACAAATAAAAACAGGTAAGTAAAGTATAAAGTATACTAGACAGTAAAAAGTGCTAAGGAGAAAAAAATAAAGCAAGAAATGTGGAGAAGAAATGTCAGATGTGGGAGGTTAATTTTAGAGAGAAAGGCCAGGAAGGAACACTCTAATATGACTTTGGAGTAAAACACTGAGGGAAATGAAGAAGTAATACACAGAGATAGTAATACACAGAGACACATAGAGAACAGCATTCTGGGCAGAGGAGACAATGCAGAGGAACTGGGTGATTTCCTAGTGTGTTCAAAGGACAGCAAAGAAGCCAGTGTAGCTGAAGCAGAGTGAGCAGGGGTGAGAGTAGCAGGAAGTGTGTTCAGAGAGAAGGTCCAGATCACAATGTCATAGCAAGAGCACTGGTGTTTACGCTGGGTGAGATGGGAAGCTAGTGAAGGGTTTTCCATAGATAAGTGACATGATCTGACTTACTTTTTAACAGGATCACTCTGGCTGACAAGTTGAGAACTGACTGAAGTGGAGAAAAGGCAGAAGCATGGAGAACAGTTAGGAGTTATTCCGAAAATCCAGGAGGGGGATGATGGTGACTCGGACAGAGGGTTAGCCCTGGAGAGGTGAGAAGTAGTCAGATTCTCGGTGAATTTTGCAAGTGCAGCCAATAGGATTTGCCAAATATCAGATTTGGGATATAAGAGAAATATAAGGTATGTAAGAGTCAAGGAAGGGAGCAGTTTGGGGTCTGAACAACTACAAAGGACAGAGTTGTCTAAACCATCATGGAGAAGTCTACCATGAGAAACAGACTTGGAGGAGACTTTCAGGACCCCAGATTCAGATATGCTCAGTTTAAAAGCCTTCTAGACAAAGGCTTTTGGGCTCTCATGTCAATATGTGGCTATAAGGGCTATGCATAAAATTTTTAGAATATTGAACATATTAATGGAATTTAAAGTCATGAGTTTAGATGAGATTACCCAGTGAGTAAGAAAGAAAAAAGCAGCCCCTTATTTCCAGGAGCTAGCCCAATACTATCACCTAGGCCTTGATGTTCACTTGTTGACCATAAACAATTTCATAGAACACTGACATCAGACAAGGCCACGCTGTGACCATCATGGATCAAGACAGGAATACGACCATTCCATAATTATGTCTGAACACAGACAAAACATCATTGTTCAAATCACAAAAAAACCCTAAATATCCTATCTGTCTAATATGAGCAAAGTGCCTCTTTACCAGTTATACCTTTAGCCTTGCTTTAGTCTTCTCTCACTATAGGTAAGGTTTGTTAAGATACTCAGTCACAGAATTGTCTGGCAGCACCCAATCCAGAGTGAACTACCACTTCTTTGGACCCTCCCCAAAGTCACCCAACAAAATCCCAAACCCTATAATAAATCCTTTCTAACACCATCTCACTAAATGCCTCACAGTTGTCCATGGTGTGGGTTCTCCTTGCTCTAGCAAGTAATAAACAAACCCAACTTGTTCAGCTTTAAGTGTGTTCCAGGTGGTCTTTGGCTGGAGATCACTGACATGAGTATATATACATACACAATTGAAGAACTCTAAGGACTGGGCCCTGGAGTACTCCAACATGTAAATGTTGGGAATAAAAAGGGACCAGTCAAGGACACTGAGAACAGCTAGGGGCACAGAATTTAGACCAGGAATGTGAGCTGTCCTGGAAGCCAAGGGGAGATAAGAATGATTAACTATGTTTGGTACTTTTGACGGGTCGAGTAAGATGAGTACTTAGAACTGATCATTGGATTTGGCAACTTGGAAGTTATTAGTGACCTTGATAAGGACAGCTGAATGGTGGAAATTACAATTGATGTAGATTCAGGAGAGAATAAGGAAGAGAAATTAGAAGGAGCATGTACAGCCAACTCTTTCAAGATATTTTGATGTCAAAATATTATCATTTCAAAAAATAATGTAAAACTTATTGAAATATTTTTACATCTTTTGTGCTTTCAAAGTTCAGTGCATACTTTATACTTATAGCACATCTCAGTTCGAACCAGCCACATTTCAAGTGCTCAATAACCATATGTGGCCTTATAGGACAGTGCAACTCTAGACTCTCATTTTCAACTGCCCCATGGACACCCCTACCTCAATACCTGCAAGGATAATTGAAATTTTCCAAAACCAAATTAATGATATCCACTTATATCTTTTCCTTTTACTGTCTTTATTTAATTTCTATTTTACTTCCCTCTCTCCTTTGTTTTCCACTGAGAAAAGGGTCAGAACACCTTGGAGTCCATTTCTTTCCATCCCTGGCATCACAGTTCCACCATAATTAATTTCCACCTGGACGATTGCAATAATCTCCTAAATGGTCCTTTCTCAATGGTCTCTCTGTTGGTAATCTCTTCTCCAGCCTATACTCTGATGCCAGAAAAATCACTGAAATCAGGTTTGATGTCACTCTCCTACTCATCAGCCTTCAATGGATCCCCTCTGCCAATGGAATAAAGGCAGAACTCCAAAGCGTAACATGGAAATCCCTAATCTAGATTATACCAACCTACCTTTTCCTTTCATTATGGCCTCTGTTCTATCATAAAGCCCAGAAATATAGATATCTTTTATCCCTGAAATGGCTTTATCTTTCCCACCTTCTTACTTTCACTTGATTAGTTTAATCCCATGGTTCTCAATTTTAGCGTGCATCAGAATCGCCTGGAAGACTTATTAGAACGCAAATCACTGGAACCACTCCCAGAGTTTCTCATTCAGTAGGACTGGGGTAGAGTTCAAGATTTTACACTTCTAACAAATTCCCAGGTGCTGCTGAGGCGCTGGTCCCGGGGTCACACTTGGAGAATCACTGGTTGAATTTCTCAGGAATGCTCTTCTACTCATCTACACTTATGTGAATGCTACACTTACTGCCTTCTTAAGTGCTGTGTCTTACCTGAAGTCTTCTTTAGTTGTTAATCCAAAAATAATTTATCTCTACTTTGGGCTTCTGCAGGTAGCTGGACTTCTCTTGGACTGTCACCTACCTTGCATTAGAGCTAATTTGTAAGTGAATATTCCTTAAGAGTAACGTTAGTAATTTGTATCTTCCATAGTGCATCAAAGATATTTAATAAATATTTCTAACTGAATTAAAAATGCAGACACGGGGGCTTCCCTGGTGGCGCAGTGGTTGAGAGTCCGCTTGCCGATGCAGGGGACACGGGTTCGTGGCCCGGTCCGGGAGGATCCCACATGCTGTGGAGCGGCTGGGCCCGTGAGCCATGGCCGCTGAGCCTGCACGTCCGGAGCCTGTGCTCCGCAACGGGAGAGGCCACAACAGTGAGAGGCCCACGTACCGCAAAAAAAAAAAAAAAAAAAATGCAGACACTGACCTCAAGAAATTTAAAACATTTCAGAACAAGAGAACACAGAGTCTTTCTTTAAAGGAGAGAAATGGCTGGCCTTAATGATTAAAAAGTATGAAGTTTCTCCAGCTTTTTAAAATCTGTTCCCGAGTATTGCTAAAATCCACTTTTTTTTCCCCCAAAGTAAATTCCCTCTCAGTTGTTTTTTTTGTTTGTTTTTTTTTTGCCTGAACTCAAATAATTAATGAAAGATCAGGCTAATAAACAGAACGTTATAGCTATGGACCTTACTAGTTCAAGTAATTACTTTAAGAAATATCATATATTAAAATATTTCCAGCCAGTACATCCTTTTTATTAGCACCCTACAAATTTGCTGTCAGTGTGATATCTGCAGGGAATGCCTGTAAATTAAAAAATCAGATAACAAAAATAACGTTGCCACAATTTTTTTTTTAGCAAACCCTTCTGAAGGATCCCAGTAGATGCAGTTGAAATATGGACTTGGAGCTCAAGTGATTAAACGTATAGGAAAAACAGTGCTATTTCTACTTGCCTTTCATCTGCATCTACTTGTTATTCTCCTAATTTTTCTGGGGTAGCTTCAGGAATGAGTTCTGTTATATGGTGATATCTTCCTTTATACCACTAAGTTTAGAGGTCAGTAAGACCAGTGGATAAATTCATAATGATGTAGCTGAACCTGGGAATATTTTAGCTAACTCACTTGGGGGTGACTTCTTTCTGCAAGGATTTGGAAATGCGAGAAAATACACAACAATGCTCATCACCACCTAAACCAGTCAATGAAGAAATTTCAAAGCCCTTAGATCGGGAAGAAGTTGCCAAGTTCTACACTGCTGTGTAATTCTTGTTCTGAGGAATGCACATCAAACATGACATACTATCCACTATAAGATTCATGCATTCTTTCATTCTGCCCTTTAGAAGGTAGTCTTCTCAGTTGTGTCAATTAGCTCTTATCTCATGGTATTTGGAAAACAAGCATGCTTCTCTTCCCCTCCTTTGGGAAAGCTCTCTCCAACTAGATTCCGATGCACAGGTCTTAATGATAAGCAAGTTCTTTGTAATTGCATGGTACATTTGCTCTGTGGCAAAAGCAAGGTACACTTTCTGTGAGCAGGGAGGTCTTTACTCCAAGGATCACGAAAATTTACCTAACTACTCATGAAACAGAAACCATGCCTTTTCTAGAAATCGGGGCAGGGGAGAAATACAAATAATAGGAAAAATTCTCTGGACTACCACAACAACTACACGAGATGGTATCTTTGCTTTTATCAGTGCCTACAGAACTCTGTCTAAGCTTTATGGTGTTATTGCCTGTGATTCTACAGACAGAGGTGGCAGCTACATTTATAAGCAATCATTTTCCACTTAGTTACCCAGCTAAAGGGAGTCAAGATGTGGGGTTTGTAAATACTCAGCATAAAAACAGATGATAGATAGATAGATAGATAGAGCAATGTGAGACCCATCGATAAAGGAAATGCCTCAATTCTGAAAACTGCAGTGAGCCATCTTCTCACAGCACCATCATTTACTCCCTAAAAATCAATCATTTCCATTCACAAACAAAAATGTTCCAATACAGTTCATCTTAAAAAACAAACAAACAAAAACAAAAACCCAAAAAAACTCCCAGGCTTGACTTACACCCACTTCTACCTACACTGTCATTTCCACGCTTTCCTTCAGAGCAAAACTCATCGGGTGAGAGGTACTAGCCAGCTCCTCTTTGCTTCTCTGCCTTATTAGGTCCCATGGTTTAAATGCCACTGTAGACTATCAATTCTCAATATTCACCTCCAGGTTACATTTCCTCTGCATTTCAGACTCCTATATGCAATGCCATCACTACATGGCTGCTCAGTAGGTTTAACAATATGTGCAAGACAGAATTTCCCACGCTCTACACATTCAAATCAGAGCCTTCCTAATCTTTTCCATTAAAAAAAAAATACTACCCGGCTTCCCTGGTGGTGCAGTGGTTGAGAGTCCGCCTGCCAATGCAGGGGATACAGGTTCGTGCCCCAGTCCGGGAAGATCCCACATGCCGTGGAGTGGCTGGGCCCATGAGCCATGGCCGTGGAGCCTGCGCGTCTGGAGCCTGTGTTCCGCAACGGGAGAGGCCACAGCAGTGAGAGGCCCGCGTACCACAAAAAAAAAAAAAAAAAAATACTACCACTCACCCAGTTATTAAAGCCCAAAACTTGGTAATTAACCCCTTCCCTCGGACCCCAATGCCAAAGAGGCTGGATCTGTTATATATATGGTGGTGATAGAACTTACATGATAACTCAGTGGTTTGGATACGGGGAAAGTCCCTGCATCCACTATTGGCTACTACAATCCATTTTCCACAGAGAGTCATAGGAGTCGTAGTTTCCACACTTCAATCACTCTTCTACTCAGAATTCTTTAATTCATTCCTATTACTCTCATAGCAAAACTCAAATTCCTAACCCTGGCCATATGTGTTTGCATGACTGGACTAGCCTGTCTCCGTCTCACTCAGGATGCTTCAGCTGCACCAGCCCCTCCCTATTCTTTGAACATGGCATACATTTTCCCACTGGCCCAAGGCCTCTGCCGGGTCCTCTCCCTTGGGTGCCCGTCCCTGTTCTTTACATGGCCGATAGTCTAACATCTCCCTTAGAGAGAGGCCTTCCCTGCCCACCACATCATAAAGGACCTCTCTCACAGCAGCTCAGTTGGTTTACATCAGGGCCACACACCTCTCTCTGCACATTTCCACCTCCCACCAAACCCCCATCCCTGTGATTTAAAAATCTTCTTGTCAGTTTGTTTGCTTACTTCTCTTATTCACCACAGCAGCTCCAGTGCCTAGTATAGATTCTGGCACATAAAGGCTTTTCAACTGAAACTTACTATATAAATGAACAAAAGCTAGGCTCGTCCTGACCAAATTTGAAAAAGTGAAACCAGCTCCACGTCATAAACTCTTTATTACACCATCTTACACTGCCGGTGAACTAATTTACACTGAAGACTGACGGACCAAGATAAGTTGTACTTTCCCCAGGCCTTTTGCACTTTAATGGTAGGGAAGGGAAAGAGGCAGCTTTTTTTTTTTTAATGTATGTGCAATTAGCATTTGGAATTGAAGGCTTAGTTTAACCCAATGTGAAAGGTATCACATTGGAGTAAATAGAATATCCATCATCAAACAGATTGTATACCACACACTATTTTATGAAGGATATTCCACTCATGTTTAAGAGCCAGTGCATATTAATATTTTAGGAGGTCATGGGTACTTTTGAGAGTCTGATGCCAAGGTTGGATCAAAACATCTAGAAAAAGGTTCACATATGCAAAAAAATTACATACAATTTGAAATGATACATGGGTCCCTTGAAGTCTATTCATTATGCACTCTGCGTGGAGAAAAGGGAACCCTCTTGCACTGTTGGTGAGAATGTAAATTGATACAGCCACTATGGAGAACAGTATGGAGGTTCCTTAAAAAACTAAAAATAGAACTACCATATGACACAGGAATCCCACTACTGGGCATATACCCTGAGAAAAACATAACTCAAAAAGAGTCATGTACCACAATGTTCACTGCAGCACCATTTACAATAGACAGGACATAGAAGCAACGTAAGTGTCCATCGACAGATGAATGGATAAAGAAGATGTGGCACATATATACAATGGAATATTACTCAGCCATAAAAAGAAACGAAATTGAGTTATTTGTAGTGAGGTGGACCAACCTAGAGTCTGTCATACAGAGTGAAGTAAGTCAGAAAGAGAAAAACAAATACCATATGCTAGCACATATATATGGAATCTAAAAGGAAAAAAGAAAAAAAAAACCCAACTTTCTGATGAACCTAAGGGCAAGACAGGAATAAAGATGCAGATGTAGAGAATGGACTTGAGGACATGGGGCAGGGGAAGGGTAACGTGGGACAAAGTGAGAGAGTGGCATGGACTTATATATACTACCAAATGTAAAACAGATAGCTAGTGGGAAGCAGCCTCATAGCACAGGGAGATCAACTTGGTGCTCTGTGACCACCTAGAGGGGTGGGATACCGAGGGTGAGAGGGAGACGCAAGAGGGAGGGGATATGGGGCCATATGTATACATATAGCTCATTCACTTTGTGATACGGCAGAAACTAACACAACATAGTAAATCAATCACACTCCAATAAAGATATTAAAAAAAGAAGTTTTAAAGAAAATGCTTATATCTGATTTACAGTTCTCTGAAAAATAAAGTTGTTAAGAATTTTAAAAAAATAATAATAATTCCTATATTTACTTGAAAAACAAGATTCCATTTCCCTCCACTGTAAATCTTGGGTCATTGTTGGTTTTGCTTAAAATTCTTCCTTAAGCAATTTGAACTGCCCCATTGCCCTTACAGACTGAAGAGAAAGAATCTATAAATTGGGGGAAGGAGTGAAAGGAAGGAATACTAACATTTACTGGACACTAATATGTGTCCAGCACTCTGCAGTATACCTTCCACGGATTACTACATTTAATTCTCAAAACAACCCTGTAAGGTCAATAATCCCCATTTTTGCAGAAGTCCATAACGGAGCCTAGATTCATATCCAGATGGTAAATTCATTTTCTCTATGTTGTAGCATATATTTAAGATTTTAAAATGGCTCACTTAGTCTTTCATTTAACTAATGATCTACACACTTGCCTTAACTCTCTGACTTCATCTTCTGTTACTATCATCTTTGCCCACTTGATCCAAGCCACATGGGCTTCCTTACAATTCCTTTTTTTTAATATATATACAGCTTTAAAGGTTACTTTTCATCTACAGTTATTACAAAATATTGGCTGTATTCGCCGTGTTGTACAATACGTCCTTGAGCCTATCGTACACCCAACAGTTTGTACCTCCCACTCCCCAAAGCCTATATTGCCCCTCTCTGCCTCCCACTGGTAACCACTAGTTTGTTCTCTATATCTGAGAGTCTGCTTCTTTTATTTTATATTGACTAGTTTGTTGTATTTTTTAGATTCCACATACAGCTATTCCTTAAACTAAGTTCCTTTTTTTAAAATTCCACTACAGATATATATCACCTTTTTTTCTATTATTTTTATTTATTTTTTTATACAGCAGATTCTTATATCTATTTTATAGGTATTAGGGTATATATGTTAATAACAATCTTCCAATTAATCCCACCACCCCCACCCCGCTTTCCCCCTTTGGTGTCCATACGTCTGTTCTCTACATCTGTGTCTCTATTTCTGCCTTGCAAACCAGTTCGTTTTTACCACTTTTCTACATTCCACATATATGAGTTAATATACGATATTTGTTTTTCTCTTTCTGACTTCCTTTACTCTGTATGACAGACTCTAGGTCTATCCATATCTCTACAAATGACCCAATTTCATTCCTTTTTATGGCTCAGTAATATTCCATTGTATATATGTGCTACATCTTCTTTATCCATTTGTCTGTCGATGGGCATTTAGGTTGCTTTCATGACCTGGCTACTGTAAACAGTGCTTCAATGAATATTGGGGTGCATGTGTCTTTTTGAATTATGGCATTCTCTGGGTATATGCTCAGGAGTGGGATTGCTGGGTCATATGGTAGTTCTATTTTTAGTTTTTTAAGAAACCTCCATACTGTTCTCTATAGTAGCTGTATCAACTTACATTCCCACCAACAATGCAAGAGGGTTCCCTTTTCTCCACACCCTCTCCAGCATTTGTTGTTTGTAGATTTTCTGATGATGCCCATTCTAACTGGTATGAGGTGATACCTCACTGTACTTTTGATTTGCATTTCTCTAATATTTAGTGATGTTGAACAGCTTTTCATGTGCCTCTTGGCCATCTGTATGTCTTCTTTGGAGAAATGTCTATTTAGGTCTTCTGCCCATTTTTGGATTGGGTTTTTTTTTTTTTTTAATATTGAGCTGCATGAGCTGTTTATATACTTTGGAGATTAATCCTTTGTCTGTTGATTCATTTGCAAATATTTTCTCCCATTCTAAGGGTTGTCTTTTCGTCTTGTTTATAGTTTCCTTTGCTGTGCAAAAGCTTTGAAGTTTCATTAGGTCCCATTTGTTTATTTTTGTTTTTATTTCCATTACTCTAGGAGGTGGGTCAAAAAAGACCTTGCTGTGATTTATGTCAAAGAGTGTTCTTCCTATATTTTCCTCTAAGAGTTTTATAGTGTCCGCTCTTACATTTAGGTCTTTAATCCATTTTGAGTTTGTTTTTGTGTATGTTGTTAGGGAATGTTCTAATTTCATTCTTTTACATGTAGCTGGTCCAGATTTCCCAGCACCACTTATTGAAGAGACTGTCTTTTCTCCATTGTATATCCTTGCCTCTGTTGCCATACATTAGTTGACCACAGGAGCATGGGTTTATCTCTGGGCTTTCTAACCTGTTCCATTGATCTATATTTGTTTCTGTGCCAGTACCATATTGTCTTGATTACTGTAGCCTTGTAGTATAGTCTAAAGTCAGGAAGCCTGATTCCTCCAGCTCCGTTTTACTTTCTCAAGACTGCTTTGGCTATTTGGGGTCTTTTGTGATTCCATACAAATTGTGAAAATTTTTGTTCTAGTTCTGTGAAAAATGCCAGTGGTAGTTTGATAGGGATTGCGTTGAATCTGTAGATTACTTTGGGTAGTGTAGTCATTTTCACAATACTGATTCTTCCAATCCAAGAACATGGTATATCTCTCCATCTGTTGGTATCATCTTTAATTTCTTTCATCAGTGTCTTATAGTTTTCTGAGTACAGGTCTTTTACCTCCTTAGGTAGGTTTATTCCTAGGTATTTTATTCTTTTTGTTGCAATGGTGAATGGGATTGTTTCCTTAATTTCTCTTTCTTATTTTTGTTGTTAGTGTATAGGAATGCAAGGGACTTCTGTGCATAAATTTTGTATCCTGCAACTTTATCAAATTCATTGATTAGCTCTAGCAGTTTTCTGGTGGCATCTTTAGGATTTTCTATGTATAGTACCATATCATCTGCAAACAGTGACAGTTTTACTTCTTTTTCTCCAATTTGGATTATTCCTTTTATTTCTTTTTCTTCTCTGATTGCTGTGGCTAGGACTTCCAAAACTATGTTGAATAATAGTGGCAAGAGCAGACAATCTTGTCTTGCTCCTGATCTTAGAGGAAATGCTTTCAGTTTCTCACCATTGAGAATGATGTTTGCTGTGGGTTTGTCATATATGGCCTTTATTATGTTGAGCTAAGTTCCCTCTATGCCCACTTTCTGGAGAGTTTTTATCATAAATGGGTGTTGAATTTTGTCAAAAGCTTTTTCTGTATCTATCAAGATGATCATATGGTTTTTATTCTTCAGTTTGTTAATATGGTGTATCACATTGGTTGATTTGTGTATACTGATGAATCCTTGCATCCCTGGGATAAATCCTGCTTGATCATGGTGTATGATCCTTTCAATGTGTTGTTGGATTCTGTTTGCTAGTATTTTGTTGAGGATTTGGCATCTATATTCATCAGTGATATTGGTCTGTAATTTTCTTGTTTTGTAGTATCTTTGTCTGGTTTTGTTATCAGGGTGATGGTGGCCTCGTAGAATGAGTTTGGGAGTGTTCCTTCCTCTGCAATTTTTGGGAAGAGTTTGAGAAGGATGGGTGTTAGCTCTTCTCTAAATGTTTGACAGAATTCAGCTGTGAAGCCATCTGGTCCTGGACTTTTGTTTGTTGGAAGGTTTTTCATCACAGTTTCAATTTCATTACTTGTGATTGGTCTGTTCATATTTTCTATTTCTTCCTGCTTCAGTCTTGGAAGGTTATACATTTCCAAGAATTTGACCATTTCTTCCAGGTTGTCCATATTATTGGCATATAGTTGCTTGTAGTAGTCCCTTATGATGCTTTGTATTTCTGTGGTGTCTGTTGTCACTTCTTTTTCATTTCTAATTTTATTGATTTGAGTCCTCTCCCTCTTTTTCTGGATGAGTCTGGCTAAAGGTTTATCAATTGTGTTTATCTTCTCAAAGAACAAGCTTTTAGTTTTATTGATCTTTGTTATTGTTTTCTTTCTTTCTATTTCATTTATTTCTGCTCTGATCTTTATGATTTCTTTCCTGCTACTAACTTTGGGTTTTGTTTGTTCTTCTTTCTCTAGTTCCTTTAGGTGTAAGGTTAGATTGTTTGAGATTTTTCTTGTTTCTTGAGGTAGGCTCGTATTGTTATAAACTTCCCTCTTAGAACTGCTTTTGCTGCATCTCATAGGCTTTGGATAGTCATGTTTTCATTGTCATTTGTCTCTAGGTATTTTTCGATTTCCTCTTTGGTTTCTTCAGTGATCTCTTGGTTACTTAGTAACGTATTGTTTAGCCTCCATGTGTTTGTGTTTTTAATGTTTTTTTCCCATAATTTATTTCTTAAACTAAGTTTCTTAAACAAAATTCAGCTATGACAGCAATTAATAGACTCAGTAGTCCTACTGTGATATATAATGATTTCTATGTATAAGTAAGAATCTATGCCTTTTTTTTTTTTTTTTTTTTTTTTTTTGCATTACGTGGGCTTCTCACTGCTGTGGCCTCTCCCGTTGCGGAGCACAGGCTCTGGACGCGCAGGCCCAGCAGCCATGGCTCACGGGCCTAGCCGCTCCGCGGCATGTGGGATCTTCCCCGATCGGGGCACGAACCCGTGTCCCCTGCATCGGCAGGCAGACTCTCAACCACTGCGCCACCAGGGAAGCCCTATGCCTTTTTAAGAAATGTTTTTTGGTAATTTTATTTAGAAGATGATTGCTTCAAATAAGATACTAGCAATACAGATATATTTGTTAAAGAGTATAATCAATTATGAAGAAACAACTACTAATTAAAATGACTACAGGACAAATAGTGTTATAATAAAAGCATAAACATAACCTCATAAAAAGTGTATCAATATCTTACCCAGTTTGTAGACATCAACTCATTCTCTAAAGAATTAATAAAACCTCAACAGATATATTTATGGCAATTACAAGCACATGAGTTCAGATATTCTACTCCATGTTATATAACATTTACTGGTCAAAACATGTATCAAGTTGGAAATATTGGGGGAAATACTGCACTTTAAGAAAAATCTGTGCTGTTTTGTTTTTTTTAATATATATATTTTATATATTGATATCATTTTGCCTTTCTGAAAATAAAATCACTTTTAGTCCTCATGACCTGTGAAGATAAGAATAGAAATGAAAAGACATAAATAATGAAGCATCCATTTGATATGGTGAACATGTTAAGATTGTTCTATGGTTTGTGACTGCAGCAATTATTATAAATCTTTTATTGGTGAATTCTCCCTTTGTAGCCTTCAGCCATGCTCAAACATGTCTTTCTTATTCCATACCAGCCAGCTATTCTCCCACTGTTTGATGTCAGCATCTCATAAGGACACCATGCTGGCTGGGACCTTTTTAATCTGAAATATTTCTAACATGCAAAAATACATAGAGAAGGTTATATGAAACACACACCCACCACCAAGAATTTATAATCCCCTTCCTCCCCAGACATAATCCCAATACTGAAGTTGCTGTGTATCCTTCCCCATCCATATTTTTGTTTTCCCTCATATGTATCTATTCATAAGGAATAAAAGTATTGTGCCATACTTTTATTTTTTCTATCCACCACTATGCTCTCAAGATTTGGCCAATGTGGATAATGAAGATCTAGTTCATTTATCTTAAGTCTTATACAATATACTGCAATTTACTTATCCTTTCCATTATAAATGGCCATTTATATTGTTTCCAATTTTTCACTATTAAAATCAACAGAGCAATGAATATCCATGGGCACATATGTGAGAATTACTATAGTGTATGCATAGAAGTGGAATTACTAGTATTGAATGTAAATTTCTGATATTACTGGATGTTGCTAAAGTGCCCTGTAATGTGGTTTTACCAATGTATTCTCCCCGCAATGTGCGTAAGAGTGTGTAAGAGTTTCCAATTCCCTATAACCTCGCCTGTGTTTGATATTGCCGGTATTTTTAAAAATTATTTTTCTTACCTGATGGGTATAAAATTATATGTCCTTGATTTTTTTTAATTTGTACTATCTTGATTACTGGTGAGCTTGAACATTCTCATGTTTATTTGGCTCTTTACTTATCCACTTTTATAAACTGCCTGTTCCTATTCTTTATGTCTTATCCCACTCCATAAGTTGTTTTTCATTTCTCACTGATCTGTTGGAGTTATTTATATAGCCTGGAACATAATCTTTTTGTTTTTTGTCTTGTTTTCTTTGTTTGTTGTACAGAAAGACCCAAATATACGTAATGCAATTATCATTTCTTGGTCTGTACCTGGTCTTTTAGCTTTTTCTTTTAATATATAGCCATTTTTAAGTTGTTTTGTTGTAGTCAAGTTGATCAATTTTCCCCCTTGTTTCATGCTTCACATTTTAAAACAAAATAAAATCCTGACAGATTTAGAGATATATGTGGAAAACAAAATTTATTTAGCTTCGTTTTCCATTTCTATAGCAAATTACTTCAATACAATCAATAGCCTATTCTCTCCACAATGATTTTTAATACCCCATTCATTTGACTTCCTATGTGGTCAGTTTCTGAGATGTCTGTTCTATTTTGCAATAAAGGTACAAACAATAAATTAATAACTTGGTATCTTCCTGGAATCATTTTGAATTTTAAAACCTGTGATGACATTTCTGTTTGTTTCTGCAACATAAAAGGATTCTTAAATAATTCTTATACCCAACAAAATTGTTACTTCTAAAATCTGTCTGGGGACTTCCCTGGTGGTCCAGTGGTTAAGACTATGCCTTCCAGTTGAGGGGGTGCAGGTTCAATCCCTGGTCAGGGAGCTAAGATCCCACATGCCTCACAGCCAAAAAAACCAAAACATAAAACAGAAGCAACATTGTAACAAATTCAATAAAGACTTTTAAAATGGTCTACAGCAAAAAATTTGCCTGTAAATTTTCTTACAATAAACTTATATTCTTCAAACAATAATTTTGTTACTTATTTTCTAATCCCTATACGCTCTTTTTTATTCCAATCCCTATATGTTCCTCTTGTCTTATTGCATAGGCTAGGACCTAGTTACAATAAATAATAACTGATGGCATGCATCCTTGAGGAAGAGAGCAGCATTCTTAATATAAAATTAATATTTTAAATTGTTATTAGTAAACTCAGATTTTCTCTTTCTTCCTGTGTTGATATTTAAAATTTATATTTTCTTTAAAAATTGTTCAGTTAATCTAAATTAGCAAGTTACTTAAGTTATTTTGCATAACATGCTCTGAATAGTCTCTCAGGATTTAAAAATCTTCACTAGATCTGTAATTTTATCCTTTTTTATTCCTCTAATTGCCTATATGTGTCTATGCATGCCCCTTTTCAATGATCAATTTCACCATGGGCTTGTCTATTTTAACATCCTTTTCAAAAAAGCATCCTTTGTATTTTATTAGTAATACCACTATTGTTTTTGTTTGCCATTTTATTACTTTGTGCTCCTTTTCATACGATTTTCCTCCTCCTACTTCTTTGTAGGTTCTCTGCTGTTTATTTTCTAATTGCTTGTATTGAACCCTCATTCGTTTATTTTCAAATGAATTATTTTCTAATGTATACATTTATAATTAGAAACTCCCCTTTAAGTGATTACTGCATCCCACAAGTTATTATACATACTATATTCACTATCATTCAATTATAAATATTGTATGATATCTATTTTATGTTCTTCATTAACTCATTAATTATTCAGAGGCCTATTTTTCAATTTCCAGCTCTATGGGAGAGTTTGGGCTATTTTTTATAGTTGCTGCCTAATTTTATAGAATTATTTCATAGAATTTTGTGCTACTTTTTTTGCAGCATTATATAATGATAATACCAACTCACGTTGGTTAAATGTTTACCATGTGTTACACACTATTGTAAACAGTTTACATGATTTAACTTGTTAAAACTCACAAAAGTCATAAGTACTATTATTACCTATAATTTACAAATGAGGAATCTGAGGCATAGCAAGATAAAGTAACTTAACCACATAGCACACCTAGTACACTGTGCTGCTAAGATTCAAACTTAGTCAGTGAAACTCCAGAGTGTGCACTTCTAACTCCACAAGAAGCTGCCTTGAATTCCACATGCATAAAGAAAAGAGATGTTCACATTTGTTGAGTGTGCACTTATATATACAACTGTCAGATCAACTTTGTTAATTGAGTTATTTAAATCTTCTATATCCTTTCTAAATATTTTGGTCTGATTAACTTATTAATTTCTGAGAGATGTGTTAATAACATCTCCCATTTGGATTACAGTTTTGTTAATGTCACCTTACTGTGGTTTTTGTTTTGTAAGTTCATAATTGTCATATCTTTTGATGAATGATTTTTTATTAATTTATATGTCTCTTTATATCTACTAATACTTTACAATAAAATTTATTTTTTTCTGATTTTAATTGACTATACCACCTTTCTTTTTTCTTTTCGCTCGAATTTGCCTGGATAGCAGTTTTTATTTTTAATTGTATGACATATATAAAAGTACACATAGGCATACATACATATCCAATCACATGTATTTCTGTGTGTAATCTGCCACTTTTTAGATGGATTTTAATCTGGTATTTTTCTGTGTTTTAATCGTTGAGTTTTACTGTAACTATTGATATTTGACATCTATTTCCACCAATGTATTTTGTATTACCTATTTACCATCCTTTTGGTTGTTTCTATTTTTTCTCCTTTTCTCACTCACATTGGATTGATCAACTTTTCAGTACCACACATTCTTTTATGCCTCTAGGGATTTCTAAGCTATAATTGCACTTTTATTCTTTTAATTATTAACCTTAAATTTTTAACATGCATAATTATAAAATGATGTGTTAGGATAATTAATATTTTTATATTTCTTCTGAACAATGCAAGGAGTTTGGGAAGGCTTAATTCCAGCCTCTCAAACACATCATTGTTGTTGAGAACTTTATTTCCAATGCGAGCCACTTTTTGAAAATCATTGCTTCTTATATTGCTTACTTGTAGAATCTATTTTCTTCTTTTAAAGTTAGTAGCTCCTTCAAAAAGAGTCTAAGAGGCAAATTCCCTAAGTCTTATATGATATAAAATGTCTTCATTTCCCTCTATTCTTATATGATAGTTTGAGTATAGATTTATAACTATTGTTATTCTTCCTTCAACATTTAAAAATATTTTTCTGCTGCTGTTAGTTTTATTGCTGAACTATTACGGATAATTTCTTTTCTCTTTGGCATCTTTAAAGCTTTCCTTTTGTCTCTGCATTTCACATTTTCACTCTGATGTGTCCAAGTGGGCCTGCTTGTTCATTTAGCCCAAGGACCCGTTTCATTCTTTATATCGGGGTTATTGTCTATCGTTACATATTTGGCTATTGCTTCTCCTTCATTCTTTCTATGCTCTACTTCTGGAACTCTTGCTTTAGAGTTTTATAGTTTTAGAGCTTACATTTAAGTCTTCAATCATTTTCAATTACTTTTTCATATGGTGTGAGTACAGTGGTATTTTTTAAGGTGACTACCACCTGGAAAGGTCTTCTCTAAGAATTAAAGATCTGACCAAAAAATGACATGATTTGGGGTCACTATGAATAATTATTATCACAGCAATATTAAATGATACGAGACACCAGCCTCTTTGATATTTTGATCTCTCTAAAAAGCATGGGATTATAAAATCTTAGTTCAGAGAGATTGGTTCTTTTACATATTTCCAGGTGTGTATGTTTTTCTATGGTTAACAGAAATAAAAGAAACCATCATTACTGTACTTTTGATACACGATCAGGAGGCAGTACTGAAACACCAGGAACTAAACTGTTCAGTAAGCTTTAACCAACTTGAGTCACTAGTATGAAGGGTTCTAAGGAAATAAAAAACTGATTTGCATAGGCTGATTTCTTACAACCTCCTGATGCAGCCGTGTTCCAAACTCTCACTGCTGCGATTTACAAGAAATGAAAGAAAGTAATAAATTGGGCACTTTCTCACCAAAACTGCTAGAGGTTTATTTGAAATTTATATGTATTGACTAGAGACATTTATGAATATCTGGAAACTGATGTCAATATTCTCAAGTAATGAATCATTGGCAAAGGAGAAAGAACAGAAATTCTTTATAATATGGTAAATCCCAGTATGTATTTCTTTGCATTTCTCTCTATATTTATTGCAATATCAGAAAGAGAGGTTAAAAGGAGAAGTGAGAAAAAAAAGGACCCTGTCAAAAAGGGTCTGGGGGAACAAAGACTGTGGTAGGAATGCTAACACAGAAACGAGAGGAGTGAAAGCAACAGAGGAAAGCCAGCGAACAGAGATGAGAGGACAGGAAAACCGAGGTGGTGAAAGGAGAGACAAAGACAAGCGGAGGGGGACAAAATACTGTCATCCACCTGTACTAGAAAGGATGCAATCTGCAAACCAGGGATGCGATCTTAAATGGAATTCATGAGATGTAATCAATCAACAATACATCTATAGATAACTAATGAGACCCTACTGTATAGCACAGGGAACTCTACTCAGTGCTCTGTGGTGACCTAAATGGGAAGGAAATCCAAAAAAGAGGGGATATATGTATACGTATAGCTGATTCATTTTGCTGTACAGTAGAAACTAACACAACATTGTAAAGCAACTATACTCCAATAAAAATTAATTTAAAAAATACATCTAAAAGTATTTATAAAGCGTTTCCATCTTAGTAACAGTTTGCAGCAGAAAAATCATATAATCAGGACCTCTAGGATACTTATCCATCTTAAAATGTTAATCAGAAAAAGTGAAATGTGAAAATAAAGGAGTTCCGGTCGAGAGGTGGTCATTAGTGGAGGGCCGCCTGGGGCCCTCTCGGCCTGGGTGAGCTGAGGGCCCAGAGCAGGGCGGCCAGGCCCAGGCCCTGAGGCAGCAGCAGCCCAGCCCTCCTGTGATCTCACCCCTGTAGAGCCCGCTGGGCTCCAGGCTCCGGCTCCAACCCTGGGGCAGTCGTTGAGCCCTCCACGCTCCAGGAAAGGGCACCGGTGGGCGGGGGGCATGGCAGGCAGAGAAGAGAGGCAGCGCCCAGACACCAGAAAGAACTTGAGCTCGACCACCTCCGCCTCAAGCCATGGAGCCACGCAGGTCCTGGGCCTGGGGTGATCTCTCTGTCCCCTAGTGAGCAAGATGCTACCCCGTCCCACCCCTTAAGGGGCCCAGAAGGAGCAGAAAGCGGAAATGGTTGGAGTCTATTCCACCAGACCTTGACCCTGGAAGAGGGAAATGATAGAACAGCATCCCCCACTGGGCCCACACGAAGTGCCCACCACCCTCGGGGAATTTATGCTGGCCATTTATAGAAGGCCTGCATATATAATATGAAGCAGGTGCTCTCAAGTTTCCCCCATCGTTTTAAAAGAAAACACTGTATCGTACAATGGAAATTTGTTAAGAGAAAAGAGTTTGAAAGTTCTTGCCAAAATAAATAAATAAATGAATAAAAATAAAAATGTGGAGTGATGGATGTGCTAATTCACTCCATGGGGGGAATCCTTACACAATGTATAGGTATACCAAATCATCACGATGTACACTTTAAATATCTTAATTTTATTTGTCAACTATACCTCCATAAAGCTGAATTTTTTAAAGTCTTATTTTGCTATGTCTGGGCCTTCTAGATGTAAAGAAGTTCTGACATCTGATAGAAAATCACACATCTTAAATGTGCCCTTTTGAAAGAAAAAGGAAGAAAAAAATCTTAGGAAAGAAATGTTTTCTGAGAATGACTTTCGGAAATGGAATGTTTAGACCACCACTAGAAGAGACACCAGGAATCACCCATATCCATGTTTGTTCATAGGTTAGAGGAGGTGGTGCCCAAGGCCATGAAGAGGAACACGATGGTGGTTCACTACGCCAAACTGGTCAGACTTAGGAAATATTTTCATATGATGCCCGTCCTCCTGTGTGTGCATTTTATTACTCACAACTATATAGATAGTTAACCATACTAAGTACTTTTTGAAATATCTAATCTTTGTAGATGCTATGACGTGCCTGATTTATGTTTAGAGACAGTAAAATAACACATTTTATAAATATCCTTTTGTTAAAAATCATATGAAATTTGCCTTTTGGAAATGGACTGGCCAAACCACCTCTGAGAAGTATGCATTGTGTGTGTGAACCGGTTGGGGGGAGAAGGCAGTGCACAGGGGTCCATGTCAGCAGTTTCACCATAAGACAAGATTAACCATTGTCCTGTATGTTCTGTGCATTTCATTTTACTTTGCTGAGTATCTAATGGACAAATGAGTCCTAAGATTACAACATCTAGTCATTCTGATGTTACAGAGGTTGCCAGCACGTGACAAAAGTGGTTAGTAAACTATTTTGTGTATATTGCATTAAAACTTACAGGAATGACTGTCTTCAGAAAATGACTTGTAGAAGTAAAATTAAATTCAACTCTAAGCATTATAGATAATTATACTTGTCCACAGTAAACACTAGAATTACTAAATAAAAGGGGAAGTGTTAAATAAGATAATTTTGTGGTTGACCATGATGAAACAGAGAACCCTGTGGGGCCTTCCTGGGGACAGAGCCCCTGTGTCCCCCACCTCTTGTTTGTAGGACAGCTTTAACCTCCCTAGGCCTTCCCTGAGTTCCAAAGAGCAAATTTAATCAGAGAAGAGAAAAAAAAAGAAAAAGCAGAAACAAAGGAAAGGAGCCAAGCAAGACAAAATAATAATAGTTTAGCCATAAAATAAAGTCAAGGACCTTTAGCTCCTCCTCAAGGGCTACAGGTAGCATCCTGAGTCATATCCTTGAGTTATTTTGCAAATACTAAAACCCCTACCCAGGGGAAAAAGCTAACTGCATGCTGACCACCATCAAGTAGACCCCAGAGTAGTTGAAACCAGAAGGTTGATGACTGAGATTCCCCAAACATTATCCTGTTACCTCACCACCAACCAATCAGAGAATTGTGCACGAGCTGATCATGTACCCTGCGACTCTCTCTCACACTGTCTTTAAGGACCCTTCCCTGAAAGCCATCAGGGAGTTCAGGTCTTTTGAGCATGAGATGCCTATTCTCCTCGCTTGGCCCTGCAATAAACTCTACACTTTCCTTCACTACAACCCAGTATCAGTAGATTGGCTTTGCTGCGTGTTAGGTGAGCAGACCCAAGTGTGGTTTGATAACAATGAGAAATTAAAATACTTCTAATACATATGATTCATAAGACGTATTATGTTCATGGATCCAAATTATCCTTTATGCTTTATCCTTTGCATAAAGCATTTGTCAGCATTGCCAGCCCACAACAAATGACACTCAGAGAGTAAACCTGTCTATGTCTTTAAATGACCTGGGAGCTTGGCCTTTGGCTTGGCATGAAAACCTGCTTCTGCTCCTGGTCTTTGTGTTTGCACAGGATGGAGGGAAGGAAAGTAACTCTGCTATTCTTGGGGAACTTCTACTCTCTGTCTTTACTTCTGAAGATGAGCAAACTCTTCTAAGGGTTGTTCTGCCCTCTTTTTTCCCTATTCTCCTGTTGTTTCCCTTTTTTTCTCTTCATTCTGAAATGCTGGCCAAGTTTGCTAAGCAAGAGATCACGTGATTAGGATCCTGGAGGAAGAAAGCCATTCCCTGGGGCTTCCCTGGTGGCGCAGTGGTTGGGAGTCCACCTGCGGATGCAGGGGACACAGGTTCATGCCCCGGTTCGGGAAGATCCCACATGCCGCGGAGTGGCTACGCCCATGAGCCATGGCCACTGAGCCTGTGCGTCCGGAGCCTGTGCTCCGCAGCGGGAGAGGCCACAACGGTGAGAGGCCCGCGTACCGCAAAAAAAAAAAAAAAGAAAAAAAAGAAAGCCAGTCCCATCCCATAGCTTCTTCAGTCCAGACCTGCATGTCATCCGTGGAGGCTACTTCCCAAAAGGAATATTAGGAGCATTAATTCTTTTAACTGCTAAGACTCCGTTTAGATCGTCTCAAGTAGCAGTACTTTAAAGAGCCCTCTGTTTTAAAATTAGGTGATACTAGTTAGGGTTAGGGTTAGGATAAGGGTTAGTACCTGTTTAATACAGTGTAATTAAAGTTGTATGGAAAGGGGAAAAAAATCCTCACCTTCTTTTGGGACCATGTTAACTTTTTTGAATCTGCGCATTATTCTTTTCCGTGGGTAAAACATTTAAGGTCAGACCTGTACTAGAATATCCAGATTCTCTGCAGTTGGTTTTCTGCCACTGAAACCTCAAAACCAGATATTCTCAGCAGTGTACCGCATATATTACACAGGTGCATCAAAGATTTATCACTCTTCTTGGTCCACCTCCACGGTGCATTTCATCATCGAAGAAAATAACTCATTTGAGCCCCTCTTTAATTTTTAAAGTGAAAATCTATATCCATCAGGCATATGTCAGAGTTTTCAGAGGGAGAAAACTGAGATAACTTTTGAGAAGTTTCTTTTTTCTTTAAACACAGTTATCAAGCACTCAGATTACAAAAACTTAAAATTCATTTTGTATTAATAAAAAGAATCTACCAAATAGTTATCAAGTGTCTAGTATTATGCTAGATATTTAGGCTTTCTACTACAGTTTAAACACACACACACATAGGCATGAACACACACATAATTTTATAAAGTGTAGTTTTCCTCTTCTGCATGTATCACTATTGTTTCACCTTTGCTAACTTTCATTGAGGAGTTTTGTTTTTTTTTCCCCCCTTGAGGAGTTTTTAACCTAAACTGTATCTGTATAGTGCACTCTATCTGGCTTTTTGATGAAATTGACAAGTCAATTCAAAAGCAACCACACTTATTGCGTTTGTTTTTATTCTGTACATGAGCAAATCTACTGAGCATAGTTGTTTTTTGTTTGTTTGTTTTTAAGATACAGAACTTTTTAAATTTGGGCTTGGTAAAAGCAAAACTTACTTTAATAACTGAGAGGGGAAAACCAACTGATTCTTATAAACTGTATATTAGGTATTAGCCTAAGTGTTTTGTATATATTATTTAACTCTCACAAACCCTTCTAAGGTGGGTACTATTATTATGTCCATGACCCACTTGGGGAAACTAACACTCAGATAGTGAAATAACTTTCCCAATGATACAGAGCTAGGACTTGAACCTAGGAAGTCTAGCTCAAGAGTTAAATGCCTACCTATACTCAGACTCTAACTGGGTATAACACAGAGTATAAGCAGAGAAATGCACTAATTCAAATTAACTAGACGTAACTGAGGACAAATCAAGCAAAAATAAGAATCTCTGTTCCTGATCTCAACATTTTCTGAAGTTGTCTCTGTCATGAGCAGAATTCTATCTATGTCCAGACTCTCTGACTGAGACATACAAAATTCAACAATGTTCTCAAAATACAATTGGCCTCACCTATTCCAGATATGTCAAACATTTGCTAACTATCATAACAAAAATACATGGACATTCAAATTGTTTTCAAATTTTTATATGCCTTCTAAGTAAACTTTTGTAATTAATAATAAACAGTCTAGAGGGAAAGCTTCAAGATGGCGGAAGAGTAAGACGCGGAGATCACCTTCCTCCGCACAGATACATCAGAAATACATCTACATGTGAAACAACTCCTACAGAACACCTACTGAACGCTGGCAGAAGACCTCAGACCTCCCAAAACGCAAGAAACTCCCCATGTACCTGGGTAGGGCCAAAGAAAAAAGAAAAAACAGGGACAAAAGAATAGGGACGGGACCTGCACCAGTGGGAGGGAGCTGTGAAGGAGGAAAGGTTTCCACACACTAGAAGCCCCTTCGCGGGCGGAGACTGCGGGTGGCGGAGGAGGAAAGCTTCGGAGCCACGGAGGAGAGCGCAGCAACAGGGGTGCGGAGGGCAAAGCGGAGAGATTCCCGCACAGAGGATCGGTGCCAACCAGCACTCACCAGCCCGAGAGGCTCGTCTGCTCACCCGCCGGGCAGGACGGGGCAGGGAGCTGAGGCTCCGGCTTCGGAGGTTGGATCCCAGGGAGAGGACTGGGGTTGGCGCCGTGAACACAGCCTGAAGGGGGCTAGTGCACCACGACTAGCCGGGAGGGAGTCCGGGAAAAGGTCAGGAGCTGCCGAAGAGGCAAGAGACTTTTTCTTGCCTCTTTGTTTCCTGGTGCGCGAGGAGAGGGGATTAAGGGCGCTGCTTAAAGGAGCTCCAGAGACGGGCGCCTGCCGCGGCTAAAAGCGCGGACCCCAGAGACAGCCGTGGGACGCTAAGGCCGCTGCTACCGCCACCAAGAAACCTGTGTGCAAGCACAGGTCACTATCCACACCTCCCCCCCACCCCCCGCCCTCTGGGAGCCTGTGCAGCCTGCCACTGCCAGGGTCCCGTGATCCAGGGAAAACTTACCCGGGAGAACGCACGGCGCGCCTAAAGCTGCTGCAACGTCCCGCCGGCCTCTGCCGCCGCAGGCTCGCCCCGCACTCCGTGCCCCTCCCTCCCCCCAGCGTGAATGAGCCAGAGCCCCGAATCAGCTCCTCCTTTAACCCCGTCCTGTCTGAGCGAAGAACAGACGCCCTCAGGCGACCTACACGCAGAGGCGGGGCCAAATCCAAAGCTGAACACCTGGAGCTATGCGAACAAAGACAAAGGAAAATCTCTCCCAGCTGCCTCAGGAGCAGCGAATTAAAGCTCCACAATCAACTTGATATACCCTGCATCTGTGGAATACATGAATACACAACAAATCATCCCAAATTGAGGAGGTAGACTTTGGGAGCAACAATATATATATATTTTTTCCCTTTTTCTCTTTTTCTGTGTGGAGGACAGGCTCTTGATGCTCCAGCCAGGCGTCAGTGCTGTGCCTCTGAGGTGGGAGAGCCGAGTTCAGGACACTGGTACATAAGAGACCTCCCAGCTCCACGTAATATCAAACGGCCAAAATCTCCCAGAGATCTCCATCTCAACGCCAAGACCCAGCTCCACTCAATGATCAGAAAGCTACAGTGCTGGACACTCTATGCCAAACAACTAGCAAGACAGGAACATAACCCCATCCATTAGCACAGAGGCTGCCTAAACACATAATAAGGCCAAAGACACCCCAAAACACACCACCAGACGTGGACCTGCCCAACAGAAAGAAAGATCCAGCCTCATCCACCAGAGCACAGGCACTAGTCCCCTCCACCAGGAAGCCTACACAACCCACTGAACCAACCTTAGCCACTGGGGACAGACACCAAAAACAACAGGAACTACGAACCTGCAGCCTGTGAAAAGGAGACCCCAAACACAGTAAGTTAAGCAAAATGAGAAGACAGAGAAACACACAGCAGATGAAGGAGCAATATAAAAACCCACCAGACCTAACAAATGAAGAGGAAATAGGCAGTCTACCTGAAAAAGCATTCAGAATAATGATAGTAAAGATGATCCAAAATCTTGGAAATAGAAAGGAGAAAATACAAGAAACGTTTAACAAGGACCTAGAAGAACTAAAGAGCAAACAAACAGTGATGAACAACACAATAAATGAAATTGAAAATTCTCTAGAAGGGATCAATAGCAGAATAACTGAGGCAGAAGAACGGGTAAGTGACCTGGAAGATAAAATAGTGGGACTAACTACTGCAGAGCAGAATAAAGAAAAAGGAATGAAAAGAATTGAGGACACTCTCAGAGAAGTCTGATACAACATTAAACGTATCAACATTCAAATTATAGGGGTCCAAGAAGAGGAAGAGAAAAAGAAAGGGACTGAGAAAATATTTGAAGCGATTATAGTTGAAAACTTCCCTAATATGGGAAAAGAAATAGTTAATCAAGTCCAGGAAGCACAGAGAGTCCCATACAGGATAAATCCAAGGAGAAAAATGCTAAGACAAATATTAATCAAGCTATCAAAAATTAAATAGAAAGAACAAATATTAAAAGCAGCAAGGGAAAAATAACACATAAGGGAATCCCCACAAGGTTAACAGCTGATCTTTCAGCAGAAACTCTACAAGCCAGAAGGGAGTGGCAGGACATATTTAACATGATGAAGGAGAAAAATCTACAGCCAAGATTACTCTACCCAGCAAGGATCTCATTCAGATTTGTTGGAGAAATTAAAACTTTTACAGACAAGCAAAAGCTAAGAGAATTCAGCACCACCAAACCAGCTTTACAACAAATGCTAAAAGAACTTCTCTAGGCAGGAAACACATGAGAAGGAAAAGACCTACAATAATAAACCCAAAACAATCAAGAAAATGGTAATAGGAACATACATATCAATAATTACCTTAAATGTAAATGGATTAAATGCTCCAACCAAAAGACATAGATTGGCTGAATGGATACAAAAACATGACCCGTGTATATGCTGTCTACAAGAGACCAACTTCAGACCTAGGGACACATACAGACTGAAAGTGAGGGGATGGAAAAAGATATTCCATGCTAATAGAAATCAAAAGAAAGCTGGAGTAGCAATTCTCATATGAAACAAAATAGACTTTAAAATAAAGACTATTACAAGAGACAAAGAAGGACACTACATAATGATCAAGGGATTCATCCAAGAAGAAGATATAACAATTGTAAATATTTATGCACCCAACATAGGAGCACCTCAATACATAAGGCAAATACTAACAGCCATAAAAGGGAAAATCAACAGTAACACAATCATAGTAGGGGACCTTAACACCCCACTTTCACCAATGGACAGATCACCCAAAATGAAAATAAATAAGGAAACACAAGCTTTAAATGATACATTAAACAAGATGGACTTAATTGATATTTATAGGACATTCCATCCCAAAACAACAGAATACACATTCTTCTCAAGTGCTCATGGAACATTCTCCAGGATAGATCATATCTTGGGTCACAAATCAAGCCTTGGTAAATTTAAGAAAATTGAAATCGTATCAAGTATCTTTTCCAACCACAATGCTATGAGACTAGATATCCATTACAGGAAAAAATCTGTAAGAAATACAAACACATGGAGGCTAAACAACACACTACTTAATAACCAAGAGATCACCTAAGAAAACAAAGAGGAACTCAGAAAATACCTAGAAACAAATGACAATGAAAACACGATGACCCAAAACCTAAGGGATGCAGCAAAAGCAGTTCTAAGAAGGAAGTTTATAGCAATACAATCCCACCTTAAGAAACAAGAAACATCTCAAATAAACCACCTAAACTTACACCTAAAGCAATTAGACAAAGAACAAAAAAACCCTAAAGTTAGCAGAAGGAAAGAAATCATAAAGATCAGATCAGAAATAAATGAAAAAGAAATGAAGGACACGATAGCAAAGATCAATAAAACTAAAAGCTGGTTCTTTGAGAAAATAAACAAAATTGATAAACCATTAGCCAGACTTATCAAGAAAAAAAGGGAGAAGACTCAAACCACTAGAATTAGAAATGAAAAAGGAGAAGCAAAAACTGACACTGCAAAAATACAAAGGATCATGAGAGATTACTACAAGCAACTGTATGCCAATAAAATGGACAACCTGGAAGAAATAGACATATTCTTAGAAAGGCACAACCTTCCGAGACTGAACCAGAAAGAAACAGAAAATATGAACAGACCAATCACAAGCACTGAAATTGAAACTGTGAGTAAAAATCTTCCAACAAACAAAAGCCCAGGACCAGATGGCTTCAAAGGCGAATTCTATCAAACATTTAGAGAAGAGCTAACACCTATCTTTCTGAAACTCTTCCAAAATATAGCAGAGGGAGGAACACTCCCAAACTAATTCTAGGAGGCCCCTATCACTCTGATACCAAAACCAGACAACGATGTCATAAAGAAAGAAAACTACAAGCCAATATCACTGATGAACATAGATGCAAAAATCCTCAACAAAATACTAGTAAACAGAATCCAACAGCACATTAAAAGGATCATACACTATAATCCAAGTGGGGTTTATCCCAGGAATGCAAGGATTCTTCAATATACGCAAATCAATCAAGGTGATACACCTTATTAACAAATTGAAGGAGAAAAACCATAGGATCATCTCAATAGATGTAGAGAAAGCTTTTGACAAAATTCAACACCGATTTATGATAAAACCCTCCAGAAAGTAGGCATAGAGGGGACTTTCCTCAACATAGTAAAGGCCATATATGACAAACCCATATCTAACATCCTCCTCAATGGTGAAAAACTGAAACCATTTCTACTAAGATCAGGAACAACACAAGGTTGCCCACTCTCACCACTATTATTCAACATAGTTTTGGAAGTTTTAGACAGAGCAATCAGAGAAGAAGAAGAAATAACAGGAATCCAAATTGGAAAGGAAGAAGTAAAGCTGTCACTGTTTGCAATTACATGATACTATACATAGAGAATTCTAAATATGCTACCAGAAAAGTACTAGAGCTAATCAATGAATTTGTTAAAGTAGCAGGATACAAAATTAATGCACAGAAATCTCTTGCATTCCTATACACTAATGATGAAAAATCTGAAAGTGAAATTAAGAAAACATTCCCATTTACCATTGCAACAAAAAGAATAAAATATCTAGGAATAAACCTACCTAAGGAGACAAAAGACCTGTATGCAGTAAATTATAAGACACTGATGAAAGAAATTAAAGATGATACAAATAGATGGAGAGATGTACCATGTTCTTGGATTGGAAGAATCAACATTGTGAAAATGATTCTACTACCCAAAACAATCTACAATCCCTATCAAACTACCAATGGCATTTTTCACAGAACTAGAATAAAATTTCACAATTTGTATGGAAACACAAAAGACCCCGAATAGCCAAAGCAATCTTGAGAAAGAAAAACAGAGCTGGAGGAATCAGGCTCCCTGACTTCAGACTATACTACAAAGCTACAGTAATCAAGACAGTATGGTACTGGAACAGAAACAGAAATATAAATCAATGGAACAGGATAGAAAGCCCAGAGATAAACCCTTGTACATATGGTAACCTTATCTTTGATAAAGGAGGCTAGAATATACAGTAGAGATAAGACAGCCTCTTCAATAAGTGGTGCTGGGAAAACTGGACAGCTACATGTAAAAGAATGAAATTAGAACACTCCATAATACCATACACAAAAATAAGCTCAAAATGGATTAAAGACCTAAATATAAGGCCAGACACCATCAAACTCTTAGAGGAAAACATAGGCAGAATACTCTATGACATAAATCACAGCAAGATCCTTTTTGACCCACCTGCTAGAGAAATGGATATAAAAACAAAAATAAACAAATGGGACCTAATGAAACTTAAAAGCTTTTGCACAGCAAAGGAAACCATAAATAAGACAAAAAGACAGCCCTCAGAATGGGAGAAAATATTTGCAAACGAATCAACAGACAAAGTATTAATCTCCAAAATTTACAAGCAGCTCATGCAGCTCAATATCAAAAAAACAAACAACCTAGTCCAAAAATGGGCAGGAGACCTAATTAGACATTTCTCCAAAGAAGATATACAGATTGCCACAGACACATGAAAGAATGCTCAACATCATTAATCATTAGAGAAATGCAAATCAAAACTACTATGAGATATCATCTCACACCAGTCAGAATGGCCACCATCAAAAAATCTGCAAACAGTAAATGGTGGAGAGCATGTGGAGAAAAGGGAACCCTCATGCACTGTTGGTGGGAATGTAAATTGTTACAGCCACTATGGAGAACAGTATGGAGGTTCCTTAAAAATCTACAAATAGAACTACCATATGACCCAGCAATCTCACTACTGGGCATATACCCTGAGAAAACCATAATTCAAAAAGAGTCATGTACCAAAATGTTCATTGCAGCTCTATTTACAATAGCCAGGACATGGAAGCAACCTAAGTGTCCATCATCGGGTGAATGGATAAAGAAGATGTGGCACATATATACAATGGAATATTACCCAGCCATAAAAAGAAATGAAACTGAGTTGTTTGTAGTGAGGTGGATGGACTTACAGAGTGTCATACAGAGTGAAGTAAGTCAGAAAGAGAAAAAGAAATACCGTATGTTAACACATATATATGGAATCTAGAAAAAAAAAAAAAAGGTCATGAAGAACTTAGGGGCAAGATGGGAATAAAACTGCAGACTTACTAGAGAATGGACTTGGGGATATGGGGAGGGGGAAGGGTAAGCTGGGACAAAGTGAGAAAGTGGCATGGACATATATACACTACCAAACTTAAAATGAATAGCTAGTGGGAAGCAGCCGCATAGCACAGGGAGATCAGCTCGGTGCTTTGTGACCACCTAAAGGGGTGGGATAGGGATGGTGGGAGGGAGGCAGATGCAAGAGGGAAGAGATATGGGGACATATGTATATGTATAACTGATTCACTTTGTTATAAAGCAGAAACTAACACACCATTGTAAAGCAATTATGCCCCAATAAAAATGTTTAAAAAATTAACATAATATAAAATAAAATAAAAATTTTAATAAGCAGTCTAGTTGAGCATTGATTTCTTAATGAGTTACCCCTGTTACAAATATTAGAAAATAAATGAATAAATAAATATATATGTGAAATTTGCCTGCATACTTTTCTTTTGTTTATGTCTAAGGAGTTGTCAATCACTTTCATTTTTTCCATGTCATTTGCATTGTTAAATTCCATGTTTTTTAAAGCTCTATCCTCCTCCTTGAGTTTTATCTCTGACTACCTCATGGAATTCTTCAGTCGGATATCTAGCATGCTTTCAAAATCAACATGTCATCTTTCCTGAAGCTTCTAAATCTGCTTAGATCAAATATATTCTCAATGCTCATGCAGGGGTGCATGACTCAGGGTAAAATAAATCTTCTTAAATGATACATTTTCTGACGGCAAAAATTCAGATGTGACTCATAGTAGTCATCAAATCCTAACCCTGATCACCAGATTTAGAACTCATCCAATCCACCTGCTTCGTTTTACTGATAAGGAGGCTCAGACCCTGAGAGAAAACATGACTTGTCCAAGATAATCATGAATTAGTAGCTGAGCAGCAGCTAGAGTCTTGACTCCTATTTTTTGGTAACTGCTATTATTTTTATACTGAGTGATGAATAAAATTCATATTTTATGGCAAGACGAGAAAAAATTAAGCATAAAATTTTTCTTTGCCCATTTGGGCCTCCTCTCTCCCTTTTAGTGTGTTTTGTACATCTCCATTAATCAGACCTCCTTAAGAGATAACAGTCTTAATCTCATAAAGGGTCACAACTCCTTAGAAGATAACCTTCCTCCCTAATCGTGTAAGGGGTCCCATGACCCATGACCTACTTGCTTTGTACGTGTAGACCTGAATTGTGTAAACTGTCAATAATATGCCACTTGACACAAGCCCTTGTCTCAAAAACCTATACAACTGTGCTTTGACCTCTAATGTGCATCTCCAGGTTACAATCCTCAGATTGGCTTAAATAAAATTTTCCATTTGTTTCTTAGATAGACTACTAATTTTTTTGTTGACATGGGCATACTATGAGCCAGCCACACTACTAAGTGTTTTACTTGCATTATCTCATTTAATCCTCAAAATGACCCTACTGTAAAGTAAGTAATATTATCCCACATTACAAATGAGGGAAGACAGGGTCATCCAGGTTCATACCCTGGAAGCATCAGAATCCCAAATATTGTCTGTTTCCCTGTAAATCCCTTGGCTTTAGTAAGCTTCTCTAGACAGTGCTCCTGAGTAACCCACTTCCCTCCTGTGAATGCAAACTGTTTAAACAGAAATACATTTGACCATAACCATTAGGGTAAGGCGTTCCAAAATAGAATCAATGTATTAAAATATGTTAACTGCCACACATTTTATGCAAATTCTATGACTCCTCAAATTGTTCCAACTTGTGAAATATGTCTGCAAATGGTAAGTTAGCCAAGTATTTTATTATGCTTTGTGTTCTATTCATCAGTAATTGGGTATAATCTATTTGAATTCTATTAAACTGTTTATTAAGATGTCCAGGGCCTCTTTTCCTGAGTCACCACAGATATTATTACTATAAATCAGCACCTTTCAAACTTAGTTTCATGACAACTCAAGATATATTAAAGTATTTTAGTGAGTGTCAAAAAAATCTCAGAAATGATTTATTTAGTTCACTTATATTTGAATACTTATATTTCGGAAATCTGCATATTCTTTATAGTAATTTAAACTTGGAATGGGTCAAGAAAAGATATAAAATAAGTTTTAAAATAGTATTACAGTTGTAAGTAATCATAGAAGGAAAATCAAACAAGACAAATTATTAAAGGGTCAGAATACCAGGAAGAATTTAAATAAGTAGTAAACAACAAGCACTTTCTCACTTACATGAAGTCACAGAGTTTGAGATACTCATAGAGGCAACTGTGTAAACCTCTGTACCATCACTGGGGATGGTATAGTCCTAAACCAGTGGGATAATTTTGGAAACTTTGTCCAATAAAAGTCCAATTTAAGCAGTGACTATAGCTATGAACAAGCTTGTTCATATGTTCTTGTTATATGTTCTCCATCACGGTCAAAATGCACCATGTGGGCCACCTACACAATAAATTGTTCAGCAATCCAGTTCATCTCATTAAGACAATCTTAATAAAAGAATCAAGTAAACTATCATCTGGTTGTGCCATGCCATAATGTGCCATAATAAATCACCAACGATTTATCAAAAATGTCCTTTCCATTCTTCCTTTATGGATATTGCCTTAGGTCAGACACCATCACCTCTCACCTGAGTTATTATACTAAACTTTTAATGGATCTCCCTATCTCCAATCTCACCAACCCTATATTATCCTTTAATGACTTCTCATCACTTTGAGATTAATTAGAAACTCCTTTTTGTGCTCTGGCCAATGGCTTTATTCTCTAGACACACAAGTCACTCTCTCATGGGAAACCTATTTTCTAGCCACATTAAATTCAGTGCTATTCCCAGACCCAACATACTCCTCCTTCCTTTTAATGTGACGTTTCCTGAACAGAATGCTTCTCTTTCCATCACTAGGTTGACGTCTCCTTTGACACCCTACTCAAGCTCTATCTTCCCCAAATAAGGCTTTCCATGACCTTCCCCAGGCTGAGATGCTCCTCCTGTATGCTCCCTTTGAACATCTACCAAACCATTTATTCCCCAATGGCATGTACTGTCTCCCCAATCAGAATGATTTCTTGAGGCCAAAGACTACAGGTTTCCCCTGCTATCTTAAAGTAGAGCGTTCCTATGAACCCTTCATAAACCGAAATGGCATAAAGGGAAGAAGCAACTACCTTAGGACACATCTTGCTAATAGATGCACAAAATCAATCGAGATAAAGTACGGATGCTCACAGACACAGTTCAAAGCTATGGCAGCTTGATGCTGAGATGCTGAGATGCTGAGTGAAGGGAAGGAGCTCAGTGGTGTCACCTCAGTACTGGATGGTGCCCGTCTCTATAAGGCTACTGCAAAACAAACACTAAACACTATTTTAATTTTCACCTTTTTATATAAAATCAAAAATCCTCTTCAGATTTCTCTCATTTAGGGAAAACAGGTACTAATGTAGGTGTTTTATAAAAGCAAAGTGGCATAAGCCAACTTCAGAAAAGTGGGGGATACCTGTATATCCTATTTATGTTTCTGTCCATGTATCTAGCTGAGTGCCTAGAACATGGAAATTCCTCAAGTAATGTTTGTTGAAAAGGTGAATAAATGAAATAGATCAGAATGTCCCAAAATAGTCTGATCTGAAGAATCACTTGGATGCTAATGTAAAAATGCAGACCCCCAAACTAATCCTTTGGAGATTCATGTTGACCAGCTTGAATTAGGGCAAAAGATTATGTATGTTTATCAGGTGTTCCAAGTGATTTTCAGAAGGGTGAATGAGGAAAGGGGAGATTTACTATAGCCATTTAATCATGAGAGGTAAGAAAACCTATGTCTTTGTACAAAATATGTCTGCCCTTGGCTTGCCTTTGAGGTATCCATAGGACACTTCACCCTCCCCCTTTACCTTGTACCTATCTGTGCTGTGCAAGTCAGAAAAAAACAGTTTTTCATCATATAAATATAAGGGCATGAGGATAATCCAGCCTTAGCTCAGAATATAAACTAGGCAAGGGGCCTGATTATGATTTCAACATTGTATTCTTTCAGCTAGTGTTTTCAATGTGGCCTAAAAATGTCATGACTTAGAGTAGTTATTTGTAGAATTGCTTCAAAGTTTTATCTAAGCCACTGTAATTTCATACCTGGCATTGAAACTACCTAGTTTGCCTCAAGAACTCCACTTACTTGGCGATTATACCGTACTTACCGGAACTAATTTAGTGTGTAATGTTTTCTTCTTTAATTCTAGGAACACAAACTAGTTCAAAAGAAGACTGTGCTTCATGTTGCCACCTACTTGACATACCTCACTCCCTAACCCTTGTAGTAATCTTTTCACCTCCACGACTCAATGGAAACCTTTCTTTTGAAGATCACTAATAATCTCTGAATTGCCAAGTCCAACTAACTTTTTGGTATTTCTTGGCCTCTAAACTAACAGTGCAGGGCAAGCTTCTCTTCAACACCCATTCCTCAGTGGTTCCTGGTTTTCCAATTTCTCTCTCTGTTGCTTTTGCGTCTCCTTTGCTAATTAATTCTTTTGCTTCTCCAGCTTCTAAATATGTTCAGTTCCACTTTGAAATCTAAACATGTTGGTCTAGCAGTTAAGTTCTACTGGATTTGACAAAATGTTTTGGTCTCATCACACAAAACTCTTCTCCATGTACCCTATGGTCTAGACCAGCACTAGTCACATGGGGCCTTTAAATTAACTAAAATTAAATGAAATTAAAAATTCCTCAGTCACACCATCCACATGTCGAGTGCTCAATAGCTACATGTGGCTAGTGGCTACCATATTGTACAACACATTTCTAGAATAGTTAAACCATGGCAGAAGGTTCTGTTGGGTGGTGCTAATCTAGACAGCTGGACTACTTGACTTCCTCACCTCTAAACTTCAATCCATTCCACTCCCTATACCTGGAATCCTCTCCACCAACCATACCTCTTCCTATTGAAATAGGACTCTTTCTTCAAGATTTATTCTAAACACTTACCTCTCCCAAAATCTTTTCTGTTCACTCTGAAAGTGTTGCAGCCCTACTCTGGACTCCCAAAGTTCTTTGTTCCACTCTTACCCTCTGTTCTGTCATTATTGGTGTGTGAATATCTGCTCTTCCTGATTAGATATTAAAGTGTCTGAAAAGCTGATATTTGTCAACTGTCACTGAGCGCTTTCAATGTGCTAAGCTTCTCAGGTCTTTATAACTCCAATGTGAAACGTGTGGTGTTTTACCATATTAACATTAAGGAACCCGGGATTTAAGATGATGAAGTGATTGGTCAAATGAAGGTCTCAGGACGGGGGGTGATTGCTGAGCATGAAGTGGTGAGCCCTGAGTCAACCTGGGTTGGTCTAATATCCATACCCTTAATCCCAGGGACACACTGTTTCCTCCATCTCATTCCATATTAATGTCCACCCCACATGCCTCATGATACTAGATATGGCTCCACTGGTGAATAAGTTAATAGTGAATAATGCCTTATATGTAACAGGTAATTCACAGTTCATAAAACTTGTTGGCAGCCATAATTTATTTCCATATAATTTCCCCAACAGCTCTAAGGCAGCTCTGCAGGAAATGTTATCTCCATTTTACAGAGGCTGAGAGAGTTTAGAGGCCTCCTGAAGTTCACATTGATATTTAGTGACAGGATAGGACTTTAGCCCATGACTTTTGCCCCCAAGTTCCATCAGCCTTTCTTTCAAACCCCCTGAGGGAAACTCATCAATAATCAACAAAGACTTAAAGTGTTATATCTCAATATAATGCTTTCTATTGATACTTGCCCTCTTTATTCTTTAAAACACATGATAATGAGGCTTAATTGCTGATGTCTATGGGAGGGGGAGAGGCAGTTTTGTCAAGTTTTCAGTGCTGGTTAAATAGCCACAAATTTAGATCTTCATCATATTGTTTTTGCCCTAACCCCATTAAAATAACTTGCTGATATTAAACAAAATTAAACAAAATCTGGGAACGGTAATTAGCAATTTAGCTATGAATATGCATGATTATTTTTAAGTCCACTAATAATATGCATGGGTCTTATCTGTAATTATATCTGCATGATTTTTTTCTTCTCTTTCTCTCTCCTTCAGGAAAGCCATTTAGAATGCATTTGGGAAATGTAATGTTCAAAAAAATTAATTCCAGTACTCTTATTTTCTAGAATTTTCTTAAATGTTTTATGGCTATAATTATTTTTTCCTTCTCAAGGCAAAGCAATATATCACAACATACATTATCATATTTGTTGACAAAATGTGAGATTCAAGGAATTAATTTTATACCAGTTAAATAACAGAAGAAAAGTTATGCTGTATTTTCTTCTTTATTATATTAATTTTCTCATATACTTAAACAGTTTTGTATTTTGTCTTGTATCTGCAATTACACTTAAGAGTACTATACTTCCATTTATTTCATATTCATCTTTAAGCCTCGTGTATTTTTGTGTATATTTGAGGTTAGTTGAGGGTGAGATATAGGAGGATTAAACTCACCTACTTTGAGTGTCTTTCTTCAGTCACATGCAGATTCTTTACAAAAATTATTTTATCTCATCTGAAAAGGAGCCTAAAAAATGATTTGTCCTGCCAGGAAGTGGCAAAGGTCAGTTTCAAACCCAGGCCTGCCTCATTCCTAACCTTATGACCTTTTTACTATGAATGACCAAATGGTTGAATGGCTGAATATTAAATGAAAGACCTCTTGGGTAAAACATAAATGTGTCTGATACCTATTTCCTAAAATGTTTATTAGATGAATAAATAAACAAATGGGTAGATAGAGCTCAATACACATCAGCTCATTTACCTCCCCACCAAAAGAGAACATTTTCAAATAAACATTCAGGAATACACGATTAGGAAAATGTTTCAGCAATGACAGGGCTTTTATAGGATTACTCTTTCCTAGTTCAGTAGTCTTAATGCACAAGCAATTTGCTTGAAGTCTATAATGCCCTTGGATTTCAAGTTGAGGAGTCTGATCAACTGGAAACAGAAAACTAAAAAATCTGAAATATTGTTAAATGAATAGATTGAACTGAAATTAGCCTCTTAGAACTTTAAGTGCTTCCACATAAAGTCCAAGAGACAGACACAGGAAAGATGTTCACTACAACCAACTGTTGCCTTAATTCCAAATTTAACTTCTGCAATTTGATCTAATGTTACATCAAGGCATATGGGGCCTCCGCATGTGAAGAGCTTATACCAACTTAAAGCAAATGCATCACACAGGCAAAAATGCAGTCACGTAGTAGTGATGTTTCCTTCGATATGTTTCATTCCATGTTTTTTATCATACCCGCAGTCACTATGCAAACCTGCCTCCCATCACTTTACCACGGGCTTGTTTAAAAGCGTTGTAATTCCTCTCCCTGATGCCAACCTTTCTACTCATGTCCTCTCTTCCTACAAATGGCTGCTAGAAAAATCTTCCCCAAAGACAGCTTTTATCACAAGCTCAAAACCTATCACAGTTCTCTGAAACCTGGTATATAACAGACTCTTAATGTCTGTACCCCTCACCATCCTAGTTTCTCATATCTCCCTGAGGCAGATTCACCATTAATTAAAAAAAAAAAACCTGCCATGCCCTGTATGAAACAAATTTATTTTCTTATCTGTGCTCTTTGGCATGTTAGTGATCCTAATTTAGAGCTTTTGAAATTGCTTTGCAAATGATCTATGACATATTTTCATATGGGTGTACTATCAGTCTCTGTATCAGTCAGGGTCCCAGAAGGAAACAGAATTCATCCCAGATGGTTCAAACGAAGAGATTTTAATGAAGGAGTTATTTACCAAAGTGTAGACAGAGTTAAGGAACAAACAAGATGGTGAGGCAACAGTGAGACTAACAGTGGTGAGAAGACAGTACTACCAGTAGAAATGAAGAGACAGGAGAAAGAGTAGCATTTCCACAGGAGCCCAGTTAAAGCTGGTCGCATGGAAGAGGGCAGCCTGGAGGGAGTGAAAGCCTGAAAGGACACCACCACAGCCAGGGCACAGGGTCAAACAGGACATGGAGAGGAAACATTCCCACCTCTTTCTCCTCTCACCGTCCAATATCTTGCTAAGGCTTCCCATTGGCCAAGCCCAAGATGAAGACAGAGGGGAGGAGAGACCTGGACATGCAATCTGTATGGAAGCTGTAAAGGCCAGCTTCCCAGGACGCAGGGAGGACACAGAACAGTGGAGAGTGGATGGGGGCCCAGCAAGCGGAGAACAGCTTGCACAGTCCCCAGCTCACTGCAGCCCTCTAAAGGGTGGCAGTTTCTGCGATCACAGGCATTTGGAGTGAGGAAACAGCTACAGAACTCCCTGAAGTCGCAGCTATGTGTTACTTTGAGCAACTTTACTTAGAGGCTCAGCTTCCTTACCTTTAAAATGACAATAATACTCAGTTTATAGAATTATTTTGAATATTAAATGAAAAAAATCTACAAAATCTCTAGCACAATAAGCTCTAAATAAGTGGTAACTACTGTTACCCATAATGAAGATTAGTCTTAAAATAAATAAATGTGTAGACATAATAAAATAAAATTTTAATGATATATTTATAAAATAAATAAAGAAAATTTAAGTCCTATTTTCAGTCTTATAATAAACTGACTCTTGTAAAACATCTTATAATAAAAGAATGAACCATCAAAGATAGGAATCCCTGAGTGTTAGTGGTCACCTTTGTAGCTCGTCTCTACCCCACATCCCCTTGCCTTAAAAACTATGGCAGGACATCTTCAGGACTTGGCAGGCAGACGACCTAATTTTACACTAGTGACTTGGATGCCATTTCTCTTCCTTCCACTCAGTAACAGACGGTGCCCTGGACAGCAGTGACATCTGCAGCCCCAAGGGAGAAGGGTCAGCACAAATTTTAATTTTGCTTTTGATTTGGGGCTTTCGGTACACATTATTTTTTCTCCCCATCAGTTTGCATCTAGCTTTGTATCTGACAATTTTTAGTGCTTTATGTAGTTGGACTAACCCCGAAATTTATAGCTCTGGGTTTTTGCTTATTTTGCTTTATATATTTGATTCAACCTCTTTGATTAAAAGGAAAAAGGCAAGTGAAAATATGATAAAGTACTCTACCTGTCATTTCTGTATCACTAAGGATGCTAGATAGAGGGTAGTCTGCTCTGAGTTCCTCTCATTACAAATGTTAAAATTTTAATATTGTAAATAATAAGAAACAAGAATACTAAGAGATAGCTTATAAAAATAAGTAGGCAATTCGACTCAACTAGAAAAAGGAACCCAAAAGCTGAGAGGAGAATTTACAAAAATTCACTAGAAAGGAATAAGATTCTACACTGATCTCTGCTATGAGAATAAAAATAAATAAATGAATAATAGATAGATAGATAGAGAGATAAAGGCTTTATTCTTAGGAGGTCAAGTGTCTGCACTGGGAGCACTTTGATCCTCCTGAGATCGAATGTTTCAGGGGAATTTCTGTAATAGGAGACTCTCCTGACGTTTGAATGTTGTGGCTACATTTGGAGCCATAAAAATTTCCTACTCAGGCATCCCACAGAGAAAAAGCATCTATTTCTAAGTATATAAAATGGCATCCTCATTACTGAGACCTCAATAGTATTTGTAATTTCCCTGTGCCCAGGTGCAGTCTCCAGAGGTCAAAGAGAACACCAAAGGCTATGTCTATGATATAATTAGATCAAAATAGAACTGAAGGCTGGCCTCAAGTAGCTATTTCTAATGGGAGTCATTCACAGGATAATAAAAATTACTGTTCATGCCCAAATGTTCTCCTTGGCCAAGGAGAGGCTGACTAGACAAAATCAGAACTCAAGGGTCATTTCTGATTGGCCTCAATCCAAAACACAACAAAACTCAAGAAGCTTCACATACAAATAATTACACAGCTAATTTAGGTGTTTGGATTAGATAGATGATTCAAAGTCCCCTTCATCTTCTTAGGCTCGACTGATTCTGAATTTACAACAGAATATTGAGCCTCACTTCAACTATGCAATGGGTAGAAGAAGAATAAAACAAACTGGGCTTTCTTTTGTTTTGTTGCCAGAAAGACAAATAGAAAGGCATGTATAAATCACTCAGACTAGGAGATCACATCAACAGCAATTCATTGTAAGATAAAAAGATATATGGGATTTCTGGTCCTGGTTCCTTTCTCTGGCCCTTAGACAAGTTATCCCAAACGATTCCAGTTTTCTAATCTGTAAAAACTAATCCAGGATAAATAGTCTCTAATATTTCTTCCAACTCTACACATACAAAAAAAAGCTGCTTTTTCTATGTATCAAGAAGGGTAAAAATATAATTTTATGAATTGCACACCTATATTTCAATGAGGCTGCATTTCAGGTGGGTCTGAAGCAGCCAAATGTATATTCAAAAACTTTAACATCAGATAAAAGAAGGGCTCAGCCAGAATCATTCCAAGTTGAAGAATCCAAGTCACAGAGATGAAATAAATCCTTCCACCAAGAATAGCTCATATCTGAAGTTATATTGTTGATATATCCCACACCCATTTGTTAGATATGTTTCAAAATTTTTGGTTTAGAGATAGATAGATAGATAGATAGATAATCAATAGAGAGATGGAAAATGACATATATCTCAACCATGTTTTTTTAAAAAACAGTTGTAAAAAAACATATGTATATCCAATGAAAAAATAAAACATCAGAATAGAGATAATGCAGATAGTTTAGCAAAGAAAAGATCAAGGGTGAATAATAGTATTAAATATCTGTCATAAGATCCTACACAGTAATATGAGCTGTGATTTTTCCTCTTAGCTCCCTAGAATTTAAAAATCATCATCATCAATGAGCACTAGTTAACAGTATAATATAAACACATACTGGTGCTATAAATTAAAAGCAAACACAGAAAAAAACTGTATTCAAAATGACTGAGCCATTTAGTAACATTTCCTTAAAAGATGGAGACATGGAAACATTTTCCACAACCAAAAGCTGAATGTCATTCAGCAGTGGATTAAACAAAGAAAATCAAAGTAAAAAATTGAGCATCCAGAATGATTGCATAAAACTTTGTCAAAGATAGAAATATAGGAGATTTGCAACTAAACAAAAGACAAACAACACAAATATCGATATTTCCAACCAACTACTGGATATCAGTAGCTTAAGAAGCCTCTCACTTCTTTCTCTTTTTTTCATTCTTATCATTCTTTTTTCATTCTTATTCAATGACTTAAAAAAAGAAAATGAAGCACATTCTTTCTTGAAGAATTTATGCATATTGAGTCACAGCCCCATCTCTCAACCTCAAAGTCAATTTAGCAACTAGAAATGACATAGAGAAAATGGAGATCATGTTCTATTGGGGAGAAATGTCTTTCGTTGTAGTGTAAACTTAATGAATGCCTCACCTACCACAGGAGGTTTTTTTTTTTCTTTCTTTTGTTTTGTTTTGTTTTTGTGGTAGGTGGGCCTCTCACTGTTGGGATCTCTCCCGTTGAGGAGCACAGGCTCCGGACGCGCAGGCTCAGCAGCCATGGCTCACGGGCCTAGCTGCTCCCGGTATGTGGGATCTTCCCAGACTGGGGCACGAACCCGTGTCCCCTGCATCGGCAGGCAGACTCTCAACCACTGCGCCACCAGGGAAGCCCCACAGAAGTATTTTTTACATCATTATTCACTCAACAAATACTTATCCAGTGCCTTCTAAGTGGCAGACAGAGTGAACACAAAGGTGAGCAACGAAAACACATTTCTTATGCTCTTGGAGTTTACAATTTAATAGGGAATCAACAGCAATCAAACAATCCCGTACAGAAATGTACAAGTGAGTGATGATGTAAAAGTGAGTATAGTGCTCTATGGGCATATAGCAAGGAGATCTGCCCTAGACAGAGAGGTAAGACAAGTTGGAGGCTTTGTATCCTATTCCTGGAGCTCTTTCATCAGCAACTAGGTGAGGGAAGTATTTCTAAGAAGAGAATGTTCTTCTGGACACCCTAAAGTCCTGTCCTGAGAGCAGCCACTTACTATATACCTTTGTATCCAAAGCTGACCCTGCTTTTCAACTGGCCTTGCTGACAGTGAGCTCAACATGTCATGAGAGATGAAGCAACACTCTGGCACAAACCACACATCATCCAACATCTTCAAACCAGAGCAGCTCAGTCTTGGTCCTCATCTACAAGGGATGCTTACAGCATCATGGCTGGCTTTGCAGGAACCCCAGTAGGACCCACTGCCCTCTCCTCCACCATATTCCTACAGTGACACAGAATGTAGTTTAAGAGCCTCAGTAAATAATTCAAGGGAAGAACTAAATAAACTCAAACTTTGTAGAGTTGAGAAGCACACATCCAACCACAAACTAAGTCCTAACTTCTAAAAATAGAGGTTCAACATCAAAAGACTTAAAAAAATCAACCCAAGATTAGTCTACAGTCCCACCTTGCTCCTTCCTGTTCCCTGTACCCTGAGAATAGTCAAAGGAGTACCCCAGCCATAACTGTCTTACTCAGTACTTGGAGGTCTATGATCAAAAGCTGGAAAAAGAGCCCACGTCTTTCACACCAGCAGGGAAATTGTTTTCTGTAGCAGGAAATCATGGGACATTTAAGCATATGAAACTTAAAACTTAAAAAATAGCCTATTAAGGCTATTTTAAGTAAACTTAAAATAGTCCTAATAGAGAAATTAGGTTTAGATGATTTCATACAACGAATCTGATTTAATTTTTAATTTTTGAATACATTTACTAATTCAAGAATGTTTTTAAATCTTCAGGGAGCTGGCGGGTGCATTTTGACCTACCTTCCACCTACAAATGTAACATTTCTGAAATAAAATAAGGAAACCCAATTTGTAATCATAATAAGGGTTCTTATCTGAATCCAAAAGCAAGCTTGTTTTTCTCCTTGGAAATGAAAGCTCCTGAAGGGCGGGGGCTGCATTTTCTTTTTCTTTGTGGCCCTTGGCACAGTATTATTTCTGTCATATAAATAGCATGGAGTGATTATAATGATGTAGTTTTTATCTTACTCTTTATAACCACAAAGTTATCCAGGTTATTCTGTGCAGGTACAGTGATGTTCTGCTCTACTCAATTGGTTTGTTCCAAAACAAGGGCACTCTCATGAAGCCAAAGCATGTGTTACAAGGCAGGGACTTTGATGATAGGGTCATCCTGCATACTCACGTAACTTGCAAAATCAAATCTGAGCTTCCCCACATTATTGCCAGAACTTACATGGACCCTTGTCATACCTATTAACACAACTTGAGATCAACCAGTTAAGTACGTAAACCAACAAGTTAATAAAATAGAGCAGCAAAATTCCAGACACATTTTATACTTCTTACTTTTTATTTTGACTTCAATTTTTTCCAAGAAAAGCATGCCTACTTCTGCACATTTTCAGTTTTCTCCTGTGCATTTTGTATTACAATTTCAAAATAATTTGACCAGAGATCCAGTACTATACAAGTCCCTAAATGTGTGATAATCATAAAAAAACTTGCAAAGGCTGTAGCAGTGGGATGTGCAACATCTTTTATGATGTCAGCAGTGTTGCCAAGAAGACAAGAAGAGCTAAAAGGAGTGAATGAGAAAATCCATAGGATAAACAGGCTCCATTAATTTCTGAGCAGGCTGCGTGAATTCATTAATGCCAACAGATTAATAACATGGCCATATAAATGAAAAGTCACTGAAATACATTTTTTCTGAAGAAAAGTCATAGTTAATTCATCTTATAGAGTCAAAATTTCATTTTCTAAAATATATATGTGTGGAGACTTTCTTGAGTAATACCTCCCATCCCTAAGTTACTATAGTTTCTATGCAGCCAGATTCCCAGATAATAAAACATATAAAATGTGGAATTAAATCTTAGATATTTATCTAGTGTTTATTCTAAGTTGCAATGAATGAATGTACTAGAGCAGCAGAGTAAGGGGCAAAAGAGGGGAAGGCTGCATTCTGTAAGGACAGAGGAGCATTATTCTGGAAATGTGTCCAAACAAGGTAGACTCATTCAAGGGATCCAGATGATAAAAGCCAGGTGGACTAAGAGGTAGTCCATCTGGGTGTCTCAAAAAAAGGAAGTTTTCAATCTGGAACCTAAAATGAGCACGAGATACACCTGAAAATCAAACCAGGAGAGACTTCTTTTTCAAGAACTAGCATTAGATGAAAGAATCAACTGGAGATAGATAACTAAGTGCTAGGAAGTGAAACCTATGGCCAGATTATAAGATTCCATAGGGACATACTGAGCAATGAGGTTCTGTGTAGTTTACAATGCATACAGTATTTAGAGATGTCCTTGAAGGAAATCTACTCTCAAATTATACTTGCCATGTTAAAGATAGTACTGAGCTTCCCAGAGAGCCATCAGCAGAAAGTTCCCTGACCACAGGGCTGTGGTCCTTGGGAAGCACTGGAGCTCTTGAATGGTTAGAAAGTCACCAGTGACTGAACATGTTATATGTGTCTGTCTTTGAGAGGGAAAGGAGGGAGCTGGCAATGAGGAACTGTGTTGAGTTTGCCCCTCTTTTGACAAATGTTACTCTCTATTTATATCAAAATTATCAACATCATCACCACCCTCATCTGCAAGGGCTACCCAAGTATCTTGTTCACACTCTTCCCAACTCTCTCTACATTTACCCCAAATACACACCAAAGTTATTCAGAATTGGAAGAACAAATTGTTTGCCCAATCGCATAATAATCTGTCCTAAAAGGTCATTTAAACATTTAATCAAACCTGCAGCCCTTGGGGAAGATGTGAGTCATGCAGCCAGCACAGCACACTGAAGTTGGGCTTTGTGTCAGCCTTAGGGATTATGCAGATGACCCCACAAAGAAATCAGTAACAGGGACATTTTCTGTCATGGGGCAGGGGAGAAAAAGCTAAACAGATTTCTGGGTTCTACTGAATTAAACCTTCACATCTGTTAAGGAAACCCCTCTGGGATGCATTAAGCCAGAATTCCCAGAACGTTGGCCATGTGCTGAGATGTAAATGAAGACTCCTGAAAAAGGGAGGGGTAGGTGGGCATCCTAAACCAATATGAATTATTTGTTTTTCTGCTTCTCTTGATCAGTTACACCACAGCTCCCTTTCACAGGTACAAATACAGAAAAGAAGGCTTCTGTTTCATAAAAGTAGCTCAGACAAATGATACTCCTCAGGGTGCTGGACCCAGACCTGGCAACCGGCCCATTCTCTGGGCTCTGGTCTGCTGGTACTTTTCTCTTCCACAGCTATCAGCCTGAGTCAGACCTACACCTTCACTCTGACTGGGAACAAAAAGAAGATCACAGTGGAAATCCTTCTGTGTGCTGCTAATAAGCCTATTTAGAGTCAATGAGAAAGCCTCCTTTTGCACCAAATAAAGCCTTCACGAGTTCTACTGAATCAGTAAAACCAAAATGTGTCTGTGCCCTCCCTGTCCTCATTTTACATCAGGCTGAGAGGTGAAGCTCATCAAAATGTTGGATGTGTTGACCTCTAAGTTTCCTTCCTCATCTGATGTCCTCTGATTCTCTGTGGGCTAGTGGGATTTGAATCTTATTTAAATGATCACATATTCTGATGGATACCTGAGACTTTCATCAGTTTTCATCTCTGTGCTCTGCTGAATCAGCATATTTGGAATCTTGGATCTCTCTTGGCAAACAACTGAATGTTGCTGCCATGTAACAGCTTAGCTAGTATTGCCTCTATTCTTTCTGGAAGAGATCTGGGTAGGAGACAGACATACAGCATATTCCCACCCCCCCAGAAAGACTTCTGAAGTGTTTCAGGAACCATGGTTTCCTTTACTGTGCAAAAGCTTTTAACTTTAATTAAGTCCCATTTATTTATTTTTGTTTTTATTTTCATTACTCTAGGAGGTGGATTGAAAAAGATCTTGCTGTGACTTATGTCAAAGAGTAGTCTGTTTATGTTTTCCTCTAAGAGTTTTATAGTATCCGGCCTTACATTTAGATCTTTAACCCATTTTGAGTTTATTATTGTGTGTGGTATTAAAGAGTGTTCTAATTTCATTCTTTTACATGTAGCTGTCCAGTTTTCCCAGCACCACTTATTGAAGAGACTGTCTTTTCTCCATTGTATATCCTTGTCTCTTTTGTCATAGATTAGTTGACCATAGGTGCGTGGGTTTATCGCTGGACTGTCTATCCCATTCCATTGATGTATATTTCTGTTTTTGTGCCAGTACATACTGTTTTGATTACTGTAGCTTTATAGTATAGTCTGAAGTCAGGGAGCCTCAACTGATTCCTCCAGCTTTGATTTTCTTTCTCAAGATTGCTTTGGCTATTTGGGGTCTTTTGTGTTTCCATACAAATTGTAAAGCTTTTGTCCTAATTCTGTGAAAAATGTCACTGGTAACTTGATAGGGATTGCATTGAATCTGTAGATTGCTTTGGGTGATATAGTCATTTTTGCAATATCGATTCTTCCAATCCAAGAACATGGTATATCTCTCCATCTATTTGTGTCATCCTTTATTTCTATCATCAGTATATTATAGTTTTCTGAGTATAGGTTTTTTGTCTCCTTCGGCAGGTTTATTCCTAGGTATTTTATTCTTTTTTAAAATTAATTAATTTATTTATTTATTTATTTTTGGCTGAGTTGGGTCTTCATTGCTGTGCGCGGGCTTTCTCTAGTTGTGGTGAGCAGGGGCTACTCTTCATTGTGGTGTGTGAGCTTACTGCAGTGGCTTCTCTTGTTGTGGAGCATGGGTTCTAGGCACATGGGCTTCAGTAGTTGTGGCTGGCAGGCTCTAGAGCACAGGCTCAGTAGTTGTGGTGCATGGGCTTAGTTGCCCTGTGGCATGTGGGATCTTCCAAGACCAGGGATTGAACCTGTGTCCCCTGCATTGGCAGGAGGATTCTTAACCACTGCACCACCAGGGAAGTCCTGTTTCCTTGATTTCTCTTTCTGATCTTTTGTTGTTAGTGTATAGGAATGCAAGAGATTTCTGTGTATTAATTTTGTTTCCTACAACTTTACCAAATTCATTGATGAGCTCTAGTAGTTTTCTGGTAGCATCCTTAGGGTTTTCTACATATAGTATCATGTCATCTGCAAACAGTAACAGCTTTACTTCTTCTTTTCCAATTTGGATTCCTTTTGTTTCTTTTTCTTCTCTGATTGCCACGGCTAGGGCTTCCAAAACTATGTTGAATAATAGTGGCGAGAATGGTCATCCTAAACCAACATTGTCATGTCCTTAATGAAAGATATTAATCATTTTCCCAAATGAAACTACAATTCTAAGCATTTGACCACAGTGATGTAAGCAAATAAACCTGCAGCTAATAGGTTCTGTGTGGGCTAATGGGCTAATGGAAAGTAATACAGGGGTGAAATGACATCACTCATTTGTCAGAATACTAATTCCTTTCCCAATAAATAGTCACATCCCAACTCAGCCCTGTGTTGGGATGTAGTGGAGAAGTACATAAAGAAATAAGCACCACTTCTAAAAACAATATAAGTTCTACATTTAAGCTCAATGTTTTAGCCAGAGAGCATTTTGGTAACATAAGGGAGAACCAGAGCAATTGAATGGCCTTTGTAAAAGGTATGTATACCAATAACAGCCACCACTGTCACCACCAAAATCTAGAGATAGGAAAAATTAACATTTAGCAAGAATTCTTAGAGGTTAAGTTACTTGCCCAAGATCACACAGCTAAGATGCAGTGTTGGAATGTCTACCAATGAGGGTGATAATTTTACTAGACACAGAAAGCATAATAAATACCTAGTTCCTCTTAGGTCTTATGATTTAGTTGATAAACTTACAAGCACTTTGAACAGGTTTTCACTTACACTGCAAAGAAAAATGCTTAGCTAAATTACTGTCTGTCTGGGTGGTAAGTAGCACACCACCACCATCTGTAAAATAACATTTTGGTAGGCTCTAGGGCATGTTGCTTAACGAAACCCAGAGGCAAATTAATTTGACAAATTAAGGAGCATTCTCTAATACTTGTGTTTCATAATTCTGCAACTTATATAGAAACATGTCTCAGTGAAATATTGCTGAAAAGCTGTATATCATTTTAATTTTAATAAATCAAATCACATTTTATATTCACTGACTGGGAAGTCAATATTTAAGAAACCTGTGGCAAATCCATTTAATATAAACAATTTGTCTGTGTTGGAAACATTAAACTCCTGATTTATCTTAGAACTTTAATTTTTGTCATATCTTCTTAAAATGAGGCATGTTCATGTCAAGTTAAATAAATCATTCCCACTCATTGATAATATGTTGTATTAGTTAGTATGCTTTCAGTTGCAAATAAGAGAAAATCCAGTGCAAAATGGCTTTCAGATTGAGAGGGTTTATCATTATCTCATATCACAAGAATGGAAGGGGACTCCAGGGCTGGTTAATTCAGAGGTTCAAAGACATCAGCAGTGACTGAGGTTCCTTCTACTCTTCTATTGTGCTACCCTCAGCATGATTTCTCTGCTGCAGGTCCAGCCACCAATAACAAATTTAACAACAACCAGAAGAACAAAGACTCCCCACTCCCTGAAGGATCCTGGAAGTCTTTCCCATCTATCTCATTGACCAGAACTATACTACAAGTTACCTTTTTAACTAAACACTGGCAAAACAGGACAGGACCACCATAAATGAACCAGACCAATCAGAATTAACTGTGTTGGGCTTCCCTGGTGGCGCAGTGGTTGAGAGTCCGCCTGCCGATGCAGGGGACACGGGTTTGTGCCCCGGTCTGGGAAGATCCCACATGCCACGGAGCGGCTGGGCCCGTGAGCCATGGCTACTGAGCCTGCGCGTCCGGAGCCTGTGCTCCGCAACGGGAGAAGCCACAACAGTGAGAGGCCCGCGAACCGCAAAAAAAAAGAATTAACTGTGTTACATGGGATGCACACTAAAATAAAATTCTTGTTCTGTAGGTCTGTCAGCCTAGACCTCTGCTGTCCAATAAGATAGCCAGTAGCCACATGTAGCTATTCACGTGTAAATGTAAACTAATTAAATTTTAAGTTGAAAATTCAGTTTCTCAGTTGCACTAGTTGCATGCAAGTGCCTAACAGCCACATGTTAGCCACATGTGGCTACTCCATTGGACAACATAGATATAGAAAACCGTCCTTATCTCAGAAAATGCTATGGCATGGCACCAGCCTAGCAGAAAGGGAAATTGCTGTTGGATAAGTTATAGTGCCTGCTGTACTCCCTCTGTAGCAAGCAATAAACTTTATGTGTATTATCTCTTCTAGTCTTCCTACGTGTTATTATCATATGCTGGTCTGGTCTTTAGGTTGCTAGCTAAGGATGGGAAAATTTAATTAGAAGGGTCTTGAACTATCTCACACACCTGCAGAAAGGGCCTGGTTAAGGTTTTGATCACAGTCAGAACTCTTTCCATTTCCCATCTCTGTTCTGGCTACATGTCAATATCGTTATCCCAGGCCAACTTTCTCCTCACAGTAAAGAACTGGACAGTCTCCCCAGCCTCACCTCTCACAGCCTCACCACACACCCTCCCGCCCAAGGGAAAATGGTATTCCTCCTTCACTTCCAGGTCTAAATACCTTTGGAGAGACTCTGGTGGTACAGCTTGGGTCAAGCACCCAGCCTTGGACTAGTCAGTTGTAGTTGCAGAGGCACTAGGGAGGGAAGTAGGGTCTAGGGCTGTAGATCAGCAATATATGACCTTAGAGGGTCCATTCATGGTTACTGAAAACAATTCATAGAGAAACTAGAAGTCCAGGGTCCTCTCCTTCAACACATTTCCTAAGGCTGAGTCCATCAAGTTCTGGCTCAGGCCCTCTGCAATTTGCTGTCCACGTAATTTTTGGCAAACCTCTTTCCTCAGCTTCAGACTCACATAACCAACTAACTGCTTCCCAGACATCTGCAGCTGAATGTCTCTCAGCTTCCTTAAATTCAACGTATCCCAAACAGAATTCATCATCCTCTCCTTCCCCCTCTTCCCCAATCATTCGTATGTCAGGAACACTCTTTCAACCGATGACCCAATTTCCCAATCCAAAAATCAAGTTGTCATCCATGATTTTTCCACTCAGTAAATAATTAATTGCCAAGTTCTAAATCTATCTCTTAAAATATATCCATCTACTTCTCTCCACACCCCAGTGAGGTACAGCCATCATAACCTGGGTCACTATCATCCCTGGGGGAATTACTGTAATATCCAAATGGTCTCCTTCCTCCAGTGTTACACCTTGCCAATGTTATGCTACAGCCAGAATAATCTTTCTAAAATGGAAATCCGATTATGTCACTGATCTGTTTAAAACCTTTTAGTGCCTGTTCATTGCCTTTCAAAACAAATGTTAACTCCCTGGTGTGGCATATAAAATCTTACATGGCCCATCCTTTTCCTAGGTCTCTATCCTTCTCTTTTACTATTCTTCCCCCCTACTCTCTACCACAGCCGTCCTGAACTTGTTTGTTTCCTCAAACCGCCATCCTCTCTCTTGCCTACTGGCCTTTGTGCTTCCATCTATTTGAAATAATAATCCTACTGATCACCTCTTTGTCCTGTCTAAATGTTGCTTATGTTTTAGTCTCAACTTAAATGACACCACTCTTCTCCCCTACACCACATTAGGTCTCCCTGATACATGCTACCACTCACCAGCCATAACACATTTCATTGCAGGGATGCAACTTAATTAGTCATCTTCTCAAACTATAAGCTCCATGAGGGCAAAGACCATTTCTGTTTCGTTCGCTAATATGCCCCCAACATCTAATAGTACCTGAGGAAAAGTAGGTAATAAGTAAGCTGGATTCAATTCATTCATTCATTCAACAGGCATTTTGAGGAAGACTATTTGCGCCAGATGGCTTCCTAAGCACTGGGATGCAACAGAGAACAAAACAAGGTCCCTGCTTCATGAAGCCCATGTTCTTGTGGGGAAAGAAAACCAATGATAGACAAATAAACAAATAAACATGCTTAAATGGAATTTTTTTAAACATCTTTATTGGAGTACAATTGCCCCACAATGATGCATTAGTTTCTATTGTATAACAAAGTAAATCAGCTATATATATACACATGTCCCCATATCTCCTCCCTCTCATGTTTCCCTCCCTCCCACCCTCCCCATCCCACCCCTCTAGGTGGTCACAAAGCACCGAGCTGATCTCCCTGTGCCATGTGGCTGCTTCCCACCAACTATCTATTTTACATTGGGTAGTGTATATATGTCCATGCCACTCTCTCACTTTGTCCCAGCCCACCCTTTCCCCTCCCCGAGTCCCCAAGTCCACTCTCTATACCTGTGTCTTTATTCCTGTCCTGCCCTAGGTTCTTCTTTTTTTTTTTTGGCTCCATATATATGTGTTAGCATACGGCATTTGTTTCTCTCTTTCTGATTCACTTCACTCTGCATGACAGTCTCTAGATCCATCCACCTCACTGCAAATAACTCAATTTCATTTTTTATGGCTGAGTAATATTCCTTAAATGGAATTATTAAACATACTCTTAACTGACATTTTCTATAATATTTTCCAAATTGTCTTTTTATTATTCTGTTACATTAGAGGTAGTATGGATATATAGTATGCCCTGCCTACATAGTATAAATATAATTTTAAAAAAATACAACACTACAGAGTCATGGTTTTTATAATCATGAAACCAAATATTCCAGTTAGATTTAACTGAAAGACACAGGCCTATATGTGTTTATAGAATTATATTCTCATCTCCATATTAGCAGTGCAGTCAGAAATTTAAAGACAGATAAACTACCAGAAGAGTACATTTTATTCTTAAATTACAGTAAAGGCTCTTTTAATATGACCATTTGTATTAAACTTTTCCTTTCATTGAAAATGCCATTCCAACAATTAAAATACTTGTTCAAGTTATGCCAAACTAGGCCCCATCATCATAGCTACACGATTCAAATGAAGAGCAAGAGGGCTATTGGCCATCATTCTTTACCAATTAACTAAAAAACATATAATGAATGCTAAGCCTGCGCTAAGTCCTGAGGATACAGGTCCTGCTTACTAGAAGCTTATAGACTAGTATCTTCATTTTTCTAGCTACTGTCTTTTTCATAAAATATAAACTTCTTGAGGAGAAGGGCTAGAGAAGTTTAGCATGTTACAGAGTTTTAACAAAAGCTACAAGTAACCAAAAAATAAGACTCTCCAGAAGGTTTTCTCAGTTAGCCTTAGTAAACTCTGATCACGCTTCCTTTGATGGTTCCCTTGCCCTAATGTATCCAATTCCTTGTTCAGTTGAATATGTAGCTCTTTTTGTTTGGATGTGTTCATCAGAATTTGTGTAAATCTCTTCTATTTCATCAAGTCATGGTGGTAGCCACAGAATTCTTCAAATCTCATGGGTTTAAAGGAATCCCAAGATAAAATTTCTTAGAAAATAAATATTCCGTTGTAATGTAAATAGTTGGGCCCTATATTTATCTGTCTTGTATGTTTTCTGAGGGAGAGGAAGAACATCAAATTTTCTTAATATTGAGCCAATTGTATATTCTTTCTTTCTTTGTTTTGCTTTGCTTTAATGAACTGGTTCCTTCAATTGAAGTTTAATAAGCCTTGAGGGAAAGATAATTTTTTCTAATGTTTCTATACTTTTCTAATCCCTCTCTCATCCTCACTGGCTCAAGCTTTATTGTGGGTTTTCAAATAATTGGTTCTTAAAAATGCTTAGCTGTCACTTACTTGCTTTTATTCTCTCGTCCATTTCTAAGTCCTTCAGCCTAATATTCCAGAGATGATGTTTATCATGTTCTCCAGAGATATGTGTGACTCCCTAATCAATCAAGCTAATGCCAGAGTCCATTGTATATTTTGCAGGAATAGACTTCTAGACTCCTAAATTCATTTTGATTCTATAGAATGGATGTTCTTCTGTTTTAAGTTACTGTCTGAAAAATGTAAGAGTTTATGTACACTTAAAGTTCACTCTTCAAGGGCACTTCCTTACACTTCCACACTTCCAGCAGTATTAGTGCTTCTCAGACCAAGAGCATCAATCTGACCCCCTTAGAAGTCAGGGAGCTTCACACAGAGGGAATACTTAACCCTAGATATGTATGAAAACATTCAGGCCACTATGCCAGGGAAAAATAGTGGAACGGATCAATGCAACTCAGCCCCTCGCTGGGAAAGGCTTTCAGAGCAGGAAAGGATTAAGAAAAGAATCAAGTGTCGAGTCAGATTTCAGCCCTACCATCACCTTCAGGTAGCTATGGGGCTTTAGACAACTCACTTAGGCCAGATGGGCCTCAATTTTCTTTACTGAGGAATGAAAGAATTGAGCAAAATGATCTCTATGGACATGTCCAACTACTTTACTCTATGTGTGTTTATGACTGACAGTGCAGTTTTTTTAAGTTTTCAGAATATTTTTGGATCCTGATATGGCAAGCTTTGCTATCTACTTTGCAGATTTTAGAGATACAGGTGTAACTGTATACGTTTCTTTAAATTTAGTAATTAAGCTTCCCACTTTCAAATTTCCTAATGAGGAGACAAATACACACACACACACACACACACACACACACTACAATATCTTTATACTTTACTAATTAAATACTTATTGAAGACAGTATACATAACATAGGCTAGTGATTGTAAATTTTTGTATTTGAAAATTTAAAGTCATTTAGATGATCTTCTTTAAGACATCTTGAGTTTATCAGTAATCTTTAGCACAGTTGCCTATCTATTATACTAATTAAATGTCAGGTACTTTTGTTATCTCTATAAACTAACTCTAATGCCCACCTGTTACTCAGTTGTGTCCCAGGGCCCATGGACTTTGCATGACCTGGGACTGGTCAGAAATGCAGACTGCCTCACCCCAGACCTATGAAATCAAAATCTGCATTTTAACCAGGTTCGCAGGTCATTTATGTGCTCACTAAACTTCTAGAAGTGCTATTATACATTACAGTGCTTCCTGCACTGCTTTAAAATACATGGTGGGGGGAGGTTCCTATAAGAGAATGAATAAATAAGCAAACTAACTGTAATTCAGCAAAGTGAATTCTACAATTCAATGCCACTAGACTTAAGAGTTATAGAAGCTTATGGTTGATAGTTTCTCCATTTCTTTTTAATATAGTCCTAGGTCTACTCTTAGAAGTGGCAGGGGGCCAGGGAACTGGATGAAGAGCTTTATTCTGTTCAAGACCCACTCACAAATACTACATACACACTGAAAATCAATATGAAGTATATTAAAATATTAGACTCTTTTCTATAGGATTAGATAACAACCAATGTGCAATTTTTGTTTCACTTAATAGCTGGTGGTTTTAAATTTCATAATGCATTGCTGTCATACATAAAGTATCATAAAGAGAAAAAAACATTTTTCAAGTATGTGGTTAAAAACTCTAAAATAAGTAAATAATAAAATAAATCAAGGATATAAAATTCAAGTATAAGTTCAAATAAAACAGATGAGGATTCAAGCTGCAGCTCTAACACTGTGTGATTTTTCAGCCATACACTAAACTTCTCTGGGTTCCAGTTTCCTCATCTACAAAATGAAAGAATGATCTTGATTTTATGTCCCAGCTCTAAAATTCTGAAATCCAGTATGTCTGAAATCAATGCCCATTTGTCATCTCAAATGCATGTATTGAAATTCAGTATGAAATCTCAGAAGTGGCCTAAATAAGTTAAGAGCAGGAGCATATGAGCTAAATGGCCACTTCGTGGTGCAAATGTAAAGATACTGTCCCCCACAGACTTTTTCTCTATGCAAGGAGCAAATGGGTATGACAGAACACATTTTCATGCAGGGAAAGTTATCTTAGTTTCCTTTCATTCTGAATCACCATTTCCAATTGTGTGATCCCTCCCCCAATTCACTCATATGGACGCCATGAATCTGAGTGAATGGGTGAGAGCTTCCACCTTTCACAGGCACCCAAAACAGGGAAAGGTTGAGGGAGAGTCACACCGGAAAAGTGACATAGTTACTCTGGCACCAAAAGTAAACTGACAGGCCTTTTAGAAGCTAATTATTGAGCCTGCTATTTGGTTCACTGACAGAATTTCTTGTTTGTGGGAAGAAACATATTTGTGCACTGCTTTTTTCCATTACCACTATTTCTACCGTCATAAATAAGAATCAATAGGACATTTCAAGTAGCATATGCTCACCACCATTTAGCATCTGAGTGTCAGCCATACACAAGCTAATCAACAGTGTTCCAACCTCCTGGCTGAGAATTCAAACCCACGAGACAAGGAAAGCACTTCAAATTCATTAAGACGGTATATATGTCTGTGTGAGCAACTTGAAGGCGAAGGTGATCTGCTCTTTGTCTGTGTCTCTAGCGATCTCTGGCACAAGGCTGGCTATCCAAAATGAATAAATAAGTGAATGAAGAATGAATGAATGAATGAACAAATTGTTGAATGAGGCAAAATGTTTTAAGATGCTATACCGACCGGATTTTGAGGGTTGGTCAGAGAATGTTGTTTCGGTAAGGGCAGAGCTATTTACAATTCATGATGGAGAAATGAAGGCCAAGACCCAGTGTGACCCAAGAGAGAGACTGCCTTTGATTAGCAGTTGCTCTGCACGTGCTCAAGTTTCCCAGCAATATTCACTAGGGAAGACAAGAAATCAGAATGATGGCCATTACAAAATTCAAGTGAGACCTCCAAAGAAAAACTCTCCACTGTCAGTGAGGGTCTTGCTGGACAAAACAGTGTCAGGTAAGGGACTGATCAGAGGAAAAGCAGGAAAAAGAAAAAACGAGATGTTGAAGGGGAGTAGCGGAAGAGGAGTCCAGGCAGAGGTGTGAGTGGGAGAAGAGGTGGGTGAAAAAACTGCGCCATGGGCTTCCCTGGTGGTGCAGTGGTTGAAAGTCTGCCTGCTGATGCAGGGCACACGGGTTCGTGCCCCGGTCCGGGAAGACCCCACATGCCGTGGAGCGGCTGGGCCTGTGAGCCATGGCCGCTGAGCCTGCGCCTCCGGAGCCTGTGTTCCGCAACGGGAGAGGCCGCAACGGGAGAGGCCGCAACAGTGAGAGGCCTGCGTACGGCAAAAAAAAAAAAAAGCGCCAAAACAAGGAGAGCAGAGTTAGACCCACAGTCCTCAAGGAAGGGTGTGGGTGTTTGGGTCGAGAGGAGCAGAAAGGCATTAAGTCTGGAAGAAGACAGGGAGGGAGGAAAAGAGAGAAGAGGTCAGAGAAATGTCTATAAAGTAACACCCATCAACAATGATAACAAGTGTAAAAAAATCTTTCTTCCTTCTTGAGAAAGACAAAGGGAATTTTAAGTAGGATTAAGTAGTAGTAGCTTTCAGAACTCAGCAGCTCTCAGAAGCAATAATAACTACATAAATAGCTAAGTGGATGGCAGGAATTACTACACTTTGGAATTCGGCCAGCATATCAAAGTTAATAGTAATATCACGTCTTTTTGAAAGCTTTCCTGAGATTCTAGGGGGGAAATCATCTCAGAGAAACTGTACCAAGTTAATTTTAGGAAGAGGATGCTCCTCACTGCTTGAAGACATTCTATCTCCCGAAAATTGATAAGACAGAAGTTCTAGCCTGCTGCAAGCACTCTCTTATCCATGTAAATACATTGCCAGTATTGCCCCCAACGGATGCAATTATGTTTACAGATTACCATCGCCTAACGTAAAATTTTACTCAAAACATAACCCACAAAGGATGCTCTAAATGCCGCAAAAAGGACCTGTGGATATCCCACTTTCAGAGTTCTCTAACTTTTGGACTCATTGTGAATGGTTAAGATGTAAACCTTGTAAGGCTAGATTTTTAAACACGCACAACTGTACACATTCATTTCTGAATTAGGTGGAATTGGGAAAATTGGAAATATAAATAAAACCCTGGACACCTCTACTCATGAATATCCTATAGCTTTTCCTCTTACGTACATTACGTACATTTCCTCTTTGACCGCTAACGTGCTGACCATCTTCTTTGCTTCCCAGAAATAGAGATAAAAACTGGGTGTTGATGGCAATTTGGGGTACAAATATCTTCTCTCACCATCTGGAAACATTCATGTGCTACTATTTCCCCAAAAAATAAGTTAGAATATTGCATTCTTTATTTATTTTCTACCCAGGGACAAGTTATTTTAGTATCACTCACAATAGAATTTGCATGAAAATCTGTTTACTGACCCCATTCCATAAGGGCGCATTTGCCCTAGCACTTGGAGTAAACACCATTTTCATTGCACTAGAAATAGTTCTAATTGGGCAGATTGTTACAATTTTAGCAACACCCAAATAAATGAAAGGAATATGAAGCAGACATGCCACCAAGTCTGGATTATACAGCAACCCAGTTCAGTATGCCTGAAATAAGTACTCCTTATACACCATCAACAAACGCTAAAAGAACATCTGTAGACATCAAAATTTTTTGGAAAATATGAGTTTAGAGAAACTGATGATTCTAAAAACAGTATGTTAAAGAGTTATATGATTAATTGCTAATTTTATCATATATAGTATATATGTACATATATATCATATATACAAATATATATGAAGAACGGAATTCATTCATTTCACTAACTGGTAAATTTTCATTAATATGATCTAAACGTGTGGATGATCAAACAATAACATTCAGAATTCAAAACTAAGCACCTTGGGGCTTCCCTGGTGGCACAGTGGTTAAGAATCTGCCTGCCAATGCAGGGGACATGTGTTCGAGCCCTGGTGCAGGAAGATCCCACATGCTGCAGAGCAACTAAGCCCGTGTGCCACAACTACTGAGCCTGCACTCTAGAGCCCCCGAGCCAAAACTACTGAGCCTGTGTGCCACAGCTACTGAAGCCCGCACTCCTAGAGCCCATGCTCCGCAACAAGAGAAGCCACCGCAATGAGAAGCCTGCACACCGCAACGAAGAGTAGCTCCCGCTCGCCACAACTAGAGAAAGCCCGCACGCAGCAACGAAGACCCAACGCAGCCAAAATAAATTAATTAATTAACTAAATTAATTAAAAACATTTTAAAAAAAAACTAAGCACCTTGTAAAATATACCTGAATGAGAAACACATCAGGGACTCTGTGTATAACTTCTCCTTTCAAACCTTTCTATAAACTGGCTGCTCTTTATATCCCATTATTCACTGACACGCAAACTCCTCTCCAATAAGCTGAATCTCTGCACTGTTCTTCATACACCTCCATGCCACTCTCTGCTGACCCATCCTTGCCCTCATTTCGGATGCTTTCTCAAATCTTTCTTGTTATCAAACACTCACCTCCTCCATGAAGCTTTGAATTTTACTTGAATTACAGTCATACATCTTCTGAACTTCCTCAATATCTATGTCCAAATTTAACACTTAATCATAGGATTGTTTTGCTCTCTGCTTATGTACGTGTATGTGTATCTCTTTTTCCCAACTAAATCACATGATTGAAAGGTAACACCTCCCTCTTAAGCCCCTCCCTAAAGTTTCTGTCAAAATCCTACTCCACATTTAACTTCGCTTTCTCTTGATAGTTCTTCTGACTGCTACGTTTATCTGAAAACATGCTTAGGGCTTCCCTGGTGGCGCAGTGGTTGAGAGTCTGCCTGCCGATGCAGGGGACGCGGGTTTGTGCCCCGGTCCGGGAAGATCCCACATGCCTCGGAGCGGCTGGGCCCGTGAGCCATGGCCACTGAGCCTGCGCATCCGGAGCCTGTGCTCCGCAACGGGAGAGGCCACAACAGTGAGAGGCCCGCGTACCGCAAAAAAGAACTGGGCACAGACATTGGCTGATGTGGCAAATCACGTTTAATGCTGACAACTGTTAAGAATAATGATAGGGCTTCCCTGGTGGCACAGTGGTTGAGAGTCCGCCTGCCGATGCAGGGGACACGGGTTCGCGCCCCGGTCCGGGAAGATCCCACATGCCCGTGAAGCGGCTGGGCCCGTGAGCCATGGCCGCTGAGCCTGCGCATCCGGAGCCTGTGCTCCGCAACGGGAGAGGCTACAACAGTGAGAAGCCCGCGTATCGCAAAAAACAAACAAAAAAACATGCTTAAATGTGCCCTCTCTTAAATAAACTTCTGCAACCCTGCTTGTTTCTCAAGCTCTCCCACCATATCTACTTTCTTTCTCTGTCAAACTTCTTTGAAAAGCATTCTTTCCTCTACTTCTTCTATGCCCGCCCTATCTCCAGCCCTCGCAATCTGAGTCTCCACCTGCGTGCACCCCATCTTCTCTCCTGACTCCCAGTTCATCTCCTTCCCCAGCCGCCATGCTCATTTCCTCTTCTGGCTCATCCCCTAGAGGCTCAAGTTGTCATCCATCATATCTGCTCAGTTTCCTTCGGCAACTGCCTCTCTGTCCTCGGCTTTAACTTCCAGGTCTCCACCTGCCACTCCCTAATCTGTATGTTTAGTGCGGCACACAATGTGGGGTGCTAGACCTTATGCTGTCACCTGCTGGGGAGTTCCATGAGGCGAGCTTAGAACCAAATTCAAGGTCGTCCCTCCACATCTACCATCCGTGCTGTCCTTTCTGTTAAGTAATTCTCCTAGACCTAGTTGTCAAAGATTTAACGTTCAGAACCTCCATCACTTACCACCATCTCCCCTGCATTAATCACTCACTGTGTACTGTAAATACTACCTACTACGATCTCTGCACTCTGTGTTCCAGCCCTAAATAGCACGTCTCATTTAAGCTGTGACTGCCCATTACAGGGGCTACTGGATGGGTCCTGACTGACCTTTCTCCTTTCTCTCCCCTGATCTCCAACCCTCCCTACCCTTCTGCCAGAGGAATCTTTTTGAAAACAGGTATCTGAGCAGTGCCTTAAATGAAAAGCCTCATGTAATTCTACCCTACAGGTAGGATAAAGCCCCAACGCCTCAGCTCTGGAGTTTCTAGGAAGAACTCCAAGGCCCTGCATGAGCTGGCCTGTCTCTTTAGCCTCTTCTGCCCTCACTTTCCCTCTCACTCCCTATCTTCACTTTCACTCACTCTGGCCTCCCTGACCTTTTTGTATCTGTACCTTGAACCAAAGAGGCTTGCCCTGGATCCTAGAATGGGCTGCCCTCATATCTTCACATAGCTGACGACACTGGTCATTCAGGTCTGGTCTCAAATGTCACCTCCTTGGCAAAGCATCTTGACCAAACGATCTACAGTAATTGCCACCATCCCTCCTGAGACCACCTGGTCACTCTTTTCACATTTACTCTGTTGTATTTCTCCGAGGCATCTGGAAGTCTCTGTTCCTTTATACGTTTAAGTATCTAGTGTCTGTCTTTTCACACTCAGATGTAAGCCCTGTGAGCAGGAACTTTATCTCACTTCACTTACCCCAGCTCCTGGAAGTCACATCCCTCCACAGGGGGGCCCCTATTTTCACATCCCCATCCTCGCTCCATTTATATGGCTGCTCTAGCACTTATCAGATTACATCTCTTATTTGAACAGCTATTTCCAAAGGAAGTGAATCGCGGGCAAGGAGGTCATATCAAAATGTCGGGGCCAGGGGGTAAGCAAGGGAGGAGTGTCTGGTTATAAGATGCTCATTCAGTGTAGAAGATTTTAGCGTAGAAGACTTATGCATCTTTGTTAAAATTACCCCTTTTTATGTTCTTTATAATCATGCTGTACATATTTCATTTTCTATGTATTAGTTTCTAATATATATATATATGGATTAAAAGGATGTTTATATTGACCTTGTATCTTGAATTGATCTCACTAAATGTACTACTTAGTTCTAAGTCACTTTTAAAATTCCATAGATGTTTCTAGTACACAATCATGTTTCTGCAAATAAAAAGTTTCATTCTAACACTCAAAAAATGCACATTTAGTATCACTATTATTTTTCAGCACAAGATATAGAAAGTAGAGCATCAAAAAAAATCATAGCTGATAGAGCTGTGCAAGATATGGGGGACATGGACTGAAATAGTTGAAAAACACTATCTTAGAGCAATTTGTTATGATCTGTCATCCTCACTACATTTTGAGCTCCTCATGAGCAAAATCATGTCTTGCTTATTTGTAAGTATCCCACCAAACCTAATTAAGTACTTTGCCTAATGTAGGCACTCAATAAATGTTTTTTTAAATAGAATTAAAATATCCCAGTGTTGGACACATGGCACATGTTCAGTACATACTTGTCCATTGACTGTAAGAACCAATGAGCACACCTAAGTCTGTTGAATGATCAATGTAAGCTCAGCCCTGCTGAGAAACTATAACAAGAGACGTGAGGAAGTAGAAGATACCGTCATCATTATCCACATAGAAAAACTTCATTTCTCAGGTAATGATAAAACGAATGCACCAAGGAAAACATTTAAGTGGCTACCTGTGCATTTCTTTACGTGACTGTTCCTTTTTCCATGTGATCCTAACTTGCATCCAAAATTCTCCTCCCAGAATTCCGCAAACCATACATTTCTTCGATTATTGGCAAGAGTTCGGCTTCTAAAGTATCGATCGAACCCTATTTTAAAGAAGAAAGGTATGATTTTAATATTCGTCCAAAATCAAAACCAAATACCGTCAGAGCTTTTGAATAGATATTATATTATGTTGTGATCATTGCATGAAGAAACACATATAACAAATGGGGGAGGGCAGCCAATAACCCAGCAATAAGGCTTCCCTTGTGGCAAGAGTCAATGGGGATCAGTGGACAATATCTCCACTCCCACCATTCACCATTCAGGCACCTGACTCTAGGGATGCACACAGCAGGTAAGCCTGTTGGGTGGCATCCGCACCACCTCTGTCTCTCCTCTGTCTCCCAGCGGCAGCAAGCAGTGACCTCATGCTGAATATTCAAAACCAAATCAGACTTTTCTCATTCTCCTCTCTCTCCCCCAGCACGGGTCAGTGTTCCAGGCTTCTGTGCTTCTACTTGCCTCAAGGTTTATCTGTCCTGCATGTTCCATTTTCAGCTAATTCAATAAACTAATCACTACTAATGTAATCTTCTGGAGTCATGGGTAATGGGCTTGTGTCATTCTGCTCAGGTAACCACCTCACTGAAGGGAGACCACCTGGAAATAGTGCCTTACTCCCAAGGATAATGGCAAAGGTAGGAATTTCAATCACTGTCGAGATCATTGGAAAAGATATTTGGGAGGCAGACTGCCTTTCAGAGATGTTCCACATCTTTGCTGTTGCATTTATTTGCACATAGAGCCAGGCCAGCATCATCATGTCTTCATTTGCTATAAAGCAAGCACTCTCCTTCCAACAATGCTATAACCATTGTAGACACCCATGGAAATATGCAAACTTAGAGGGCAACTACTAACATCAATAGTGCCCCCTAAAAAAATATCTAGTGGGTACTCTTTTCTAATAATAAAAAATATATATATATATATATATATATATATAATATGTTGAGTTAAGTAGTTACTGTCTTGACCATTCTGCCATCAGCCCTAAAAATTCTATCGAGTCATTAATAATGGATTCATTTCATCGTATGCTGATACCCTGATTTTGCTTTTGAGTTTAGATTCAGTTGGAATGAAGCAAATTCTCTACAGTGCATCCTTACCATCAATTGACGCTCTTTTGGGCAAAATTGTCACAGCCCCTTCTGCAATCTCCTCCTGCTGATAAACAGGTGCTATTTTGGATCCCCAACTATCTGAGCCAATCCAGAGAAAATGCCCACTTTGGTTTAATTTTTTCGCTGCTTCCAATATCCTCCTATTGGAATAAAAAGAAATAAAACATACCACATTTACCAAGAAACTCTACACTTGTGAATGTTACAAGACCAGCTATATCAAGTCATAAACACTCAGTAGGTCACCATTAAACAACCAGTCAATCATTCTAACTGCCTGAGTCTTATCATCTCCTAAAGGGAATATATTGGAGACTTTAACTCCAGCACCTGATAATTAGCCTTATCCTTAACCTCATTCACATCATTCTGTTTATCATCGTTATTTGTCTCATTTCTTTCAGTCCCCAGGTTTTACTTGGTAAACAGATCGGACTGAGAAACTAGAAGTCTGTTGTCTCTGTGTAGCAGAAGGCAGTCTGTAATTGCATGAGAATGTTGCAATTCCTATGAAATCTCACAAGATTTTACATTGAACATGAAATATGTTAGAAAAAGGATGTGGGCTGCAAATCTGATCCTACATGAGGAAGAAAAGCAATCAGCACCTGATGTCATCTTCATTAGCAAACATAATCACTGCCCGAGCATTAGGTGTTTCTAGCAGACGCTTGATTATTTTTTCAAATTCTCCAGGTCTTGGTTCACGTGGGATTTTCTGTGATTGAGCAATGCAAACACCACCTATTTAAAAAAAAAAAAGAAAGAAACAGAAGAAGTGATTAGGAAAAGACATTTACTTAACACACTTAATGAGGTTAGCTACTTTATAAAAACACATGACTCAGTAAAGTATATTGTTTCTCAAAATATCTGTCATTCTCACCTATTAAAAGCAATCACTTTTTTGCATTATATGTATCAAATAAATGACATCAATAACTTAATCATACATCAGAGGTTTTTTCCAAGTTTAAACATTATTTTTGTGGATGTCTTTAAAAAAACCAAAGTGTACAAAATGTGGGACAAGAGAGAAAGAGTGGAAAGAAGGCTCTTTTAATTCATTCAACCTAAGTCCAAGGATAAGTGTCTGGATTAATAAAAGGTATGAGTATGTCTTATAGGTGAGACATCCTGTGAGGAAGGAAGGTCCTTTTGCTAATTTTATTTATTAGTAGACTTCCTTTAAGATTAATTTCCTTTTTTTAGCTCATAGTATTGCAGCAAGATTCTTATGCAGCACCATAATATGTTACGAGACAAGTGGTCTTCAAGACTGGACACTAGCCAAGTTTCAAAGACACAAACCCTCAGTTGATATATATCTCCACCATGAAAATCAAAATGGCAGAAATCCCATCCCACTCACACGGAAAAAGAAAAGAACTCTTCTTTTGGCCTCTCCTTTTAAAGCAACGAGAAGCCAAAAAGAAAAGTTTAGAAAAGATCTCTGCCCCCTCCCGATGGGCTGGGCTAGGAGGAGAAGAAGGAGGTTTCCTTCGCTGCAGTGGTACAGTTATAACATATTCTAATACTAGAAGAAAAAGCAATATAAGCAAGATGTTTCAATTGCATTATGGTTTAAGCAGGCTTTTTGAGTCGCATGACAAGAAAATCATCATTTATTTATAGCATTGCTTCAGTAGGCAAAGGCATTTTTCTTCTAAACAGTTGACAATGCGTTCAGTCACCCAAACGTTACTGGATGCCATTATGTGCTATGCATTGGGCTGGACACTGGGAATGCGTAGTCTAATCCAGCAGTTACCAGCTAGTCTGGGAGAGGGACATTCCAATAAATTATCATGGAACATGTAATAAATTTTAGAATGAAGAGAGTATACCACACTTTGGGAGCCCAGAGGAAGGAGTAACTCAAGTGCTTGAGAGAGCTGGATTTTAAATGCCAAATATACATAAATATAGGGACAAAAATGGGACATTTCTGGTAGAAGCCAAGGTATGAAAGAACCTTGCTTGATCGTGACCTATGGTTGAGACTGGCTGGGGCTGAGGTTGGAAAGAATGGACAGGTCCAGCTTGACAATGACTTTGTTATACATGCCAAATAATTTGGATTTGATCTTGAAAAGGATGGAAACCCACTGCAAGTTCATGAGCAGGAGAATTACATGATGAGCTGTATGCTTTAGGAAGAAACCTCAGGTAGCCAAACAAAGAAGAACCATGTGGTAGCCAGACAATGGGTGTCCAGTGTGTTGTGATCAGATTTAACATATGTGACAATACTGTATGATTAACAGTGCTAGAGTACTGAAGGTTATTTTTTGTATAAGTTAGAGCACTGCCAAAGTTATCCCCGCAATAGAAATACCCTCACTAACCCTACACTATGCTCTTCACGGGTGGGAATTGCCCATAATCCACAGACAGAGCCTGTAGTTAGTTAGTCTACTGATATGCCATGAATAGTTGTGATGACTGATTCATTCCTTCAGTAAATATTTATGGCATGCCCACTATCTGCCAGATACCATGTGGGGCATATGGATTTACAACGGTGAATAAAATAGACATGGCCCTTGCCTTCACAGAGTTTAGAGATGTTATGGGTAAAACAGGCTTAATGCAAAACAAACCCGCAACATAAGTATGTAAGTACAAGTTATGGCAAGTCCTATGAGGAAGAGCAAGGACACTTAATTTAGATTGAGGAATGTTTGGGAAAAGTGTCCCTAAAGTTGGTATCACTTGGTTAAGGTCAGAAAGAAGAGAGAATGGGAGAGCATCACACGGGAAAGTTCAGGAAAGAGCCAGTGGAGTTAATGAGTGAAGGGGAGAGAAGTGTGAGACAAAAATGAGAGGTAATTTAGAGGCCAAATCATGCATGGCATGCAGGGCCTGCAGAAGATTATGTGTAATTAAAGTGCCTGACATTTAGTAGCCCATAGGAATAAGTCTTGTCTATGACCGCCGCATTTCATGGAAGAAAAATGAATGAGGACCATTGAATTATGTAAGAGGGCAACCTGGAGTGAAAAGAATAGGAGGCCATGAGCCCAGTGAGGAGGTTCTCAGAACAGGCAATGAGAAATGATGACTAGGGTGATGCTGCTGGTACTAAGGAGGGGCAGGTGGACCTGTAAGAATCTGAGTTAGAATCAGTAGGGCTTTGTAATGTTTTTCCCACCTTTATTGAGACATGACTGACAAATAAAAATTGTATATATTTAGGTTGTACTGATTGGATCTAAGTAGTGAGGTAGTGGGAAACCATTAAGCATGACTCTAAGGTTTTGGCCTTGGTGATCAGTTTGTGTGATGACACCACTGAACAAGTAGGAAACACAGGAGGGCGAACAGTTTTGGAGAGGAGGAAAGAATGATTTTGACTTAGGATGAGTTGTTTTCAAAGTACCCATGGAACATCAAACCGAAAAAAAGTGAGTCTGGAGCTAAGGAGAGAAAAGGCAGTTGTAATCACAATGTTGCCTGATGCAGATACAGTAAGAAGATGAAGTGTTGGGAACGAAGAGATCACTCAAAGAGAATATTGAAATCAACAACAGGAAAAGGTGAATGACAGAGCTCTCTGAAAACCCACCAGCTTGGGGAAGGGAGCTAGTGAAAGAGACCGGACAAAAGTGATTACATATTTTGAAGAGAAAACTTTGGGGACAGTAGTCTTAAGTTGAAGACTATGCATAATGTGTTTAAAAATCAAACAAACAGGGCTTCCCTGGTGGTGCAGTGGTTGAGAGTCCGCCTGCCGATGCAGGGGACACGGGTTCGTGCCCCGGTTCGGGAAGATCCCACATGCCGCGGAGTGGCTGGGCCTGTGAGCCATGGCCGCTGAGCCTGTGCGTCCGGAGGCTGTGCTCCGCAACGGGAGAGGCCACAACAGTGAGAGGCCCACATACCACCAAAAAAAAAAAAAAAAAATCAAACAAACAAACAAAAAACTGTGGTGAGTGGAAGCATTAGGTAACCACAGAAATGCAAGACCCAAACTGTAACACTCTCTGGGGAACAACAGCTGTTTCAAAATATGACTGCTCTTTTAAGAAAATTGCTCTGATTACTTAAGGATCCTATTAAAGACATGCCATATCCAAAATATCATTCTGAGATTAATCCTGACTCCATAGCCAGAAGAAATGAAGGCCAGAAAATTTTGATTATGACTATTTCAGATGAGGCAAACAGGCAATCCAGACATATGGTTTAGTCTGAATTCACTGATGTATTCATTTACTACAGATCTAGTGAACATTTTTGTTTGTAAAAAGCTGAGTTGGGTTGGAATTTTACATAGTCTATTCGTATGTTTTTATTCCTTTACCTCACCTTTTATCTGTCAGCCTGGTCAATCGGTATTTTCCTGGAAAGAGGGACTGCACAATTAATTTATTTCAGCTGAGCCAATCCTTATGAAGATCCTGCACCACATGGCATTGTGCTGTTTGGTGCCTTATGGATATTTTATTAAATTGTGGAGTGTGTTACTCTCAAGTAATTGGAGTCAGAAGATTAGGATTTTTTTCTTAGCCTTGAAACTCATTCACAATTTCTATCTTCACATCAGTCAAGAAGCCACACTCATAAGCACTCATAAAAGCACATATCGTCTACTACATTTCCGGAGCTATGGACATTCTGTCTCCCATTCTGTCCACAAAAGTCTTATAATTGAATGACAAGATGTACACATAAGAAAAGCCAGATAAGGATGTAAAATGATGGACTGCTAAAAAATAATAGCAGAAGATCAAATGAACTGCACTAATAAATGACAAGTCCCCCCCACACCCGCCAAATAGTCCAATGACTTCATAAGAAGAAGAGGTCGTTATATACTGTTAGAGTTGAGGTAAAGTACCAATGAAATTTAGTCAAACATTCAGGCTTTATCAAAGACGTGCTTTCCTTCAATACTCATTATATGTTGTTTCAATTTTTAAAGAGACTCTCTGACTTGATTTAGACTCCTGGGGTGGGAGAAGGAAGAGGAGCTGCTCTCCATCAAAGCACATGTCTATTGCATCTATTTCTTCATACCTCACTCTGGAAGAGTACTGATTGTGTACAATTCAAGGAACACTAGCTTTCTTATTCTACAGCTGTCCCCAGGTCTGCAAGAAATAATTTTGAAAGCTTAGCACTTAGGAATGTTATATGGAGGAATTTATAATTGGCTGTTTTCTAGAATCTTCTGTCTGACTTCCTCATTTGTGTCAATGTTTTCCTTTTGATTATTTAGTGATAATTAAAAGATCATTTGCTGAACGGAACATTTTACATTCACTCTACAACACACGTGATCACTCCTTCTCAGTCACATTCACTCTTACCTCCCTAGTTGTAGCGAAAGCGCTCTAAGATTGGCATTATCACCACATTTCTGATGAGGAAACTGAGAAACAAGGGGTGTCAACAGCTGGCAAGAGGCTGGAACCCAGGTTCAAAGTCAGATCTGACTCCAAGACTAGCCTTTTTCCATTATCTTTTTCATCACTTGTCCAATTGACCAGTGTCTCAAGTTGGTTCACAATTTCTGTCAAGTTCTAAGTAAATCAAATCGAGTCTCTGGTTATATAACTTGTTAGATCTGCATGACAGAATGATTTTGATACATAAACAAATCAACAAGGTTACCATTTTATCAATGGTTAAGGTTACTGGTAAAAAAGTGATTGGTCAAAATTGTTGGTTAACCGTAAGAGACTGTTTATAATTGACCCTAATAAGAATGTGATATAGTCAGTCAACTATTATTAAATTATTTCTTATGAATGCACTTGCCAATAATAGCAATGAGCAAAACCACATAACCAGTTTTTTTGTTTCTCTTTTAAAGACAATAGAAACATGTTAACTCTTAAAAGTGCCGGGATCCCAATTCCAATTCTTAGGGAGTGAGGAATTTCCCCACCATCACCAGGCAATCCTCTGACAAAAACTGGGTGCCCTACAATTCAACTCATTTCTGATACTATCTACCTGGATATTGTCAGATTCCACAGGTTAAGGGTTCAAGTCCTACAAGACTGTCCGCCCAGCCCCGCCCCACTTCAGATGTCAGTCACAAGTTCTCCTTGTTACCTGTGCTTCTGACCAACTGGTTATAGATCAGAGGTTCCCAAAATCTCCTCCTTGGGTTCAATTAATTTGCTAGAGAGGCTAACAGAACTCAGGGAAACATTGTACTTACTAGATCACTGGCTTATTATAAAGAATATAACTCAGGAACAGCCACATAAGAGATGTACAGGGCAAGGCTGGGGAAAGGGCACAGAGCTTCCATGCTCTCTCTGAATCTCCAAGTGTTCACCAACCCTGAAGCTCTCCAAACCCCATCCTTTCCAGTTTTGATGGAGGCTTCATTACATAGGCATGATTGAAATGGCCATTGGTGGTTGAACTCAATTTCCAGCCCCTCTCCCCTCCCTGCAGGTTGGGGGGTGAGACTGAAAGTTCTAACCCTCTAATCCTGTGGTTGGTCTTCCTGACAAGGGGACCCAACCTTAGGTTACCCACAGGCTTTCCCAAAGTCATTCATTAACATAACAAAAGACACATTTTTCACTCTCATCACTTAGGAAATTCCAAGGATTTTAGGAGCTCTGTGCCAAAAACTGGATAAAGACCAAATACTATTTCTTATTATACGTCACAATATCACAACTCTATGCCCTACTCTTTCCTTTTTTTTTTTTTTTTAACATCTTTATTGCAGCATAATTGCTTTACAACAAATGCTGGAGAGGGTGTGGAGAAAAGGGAACACTCTTGCACTGTTGGTGGGAATGTTAATTGATACAGCCACTATGGAGAACAGTATGGAGGTTCCTTAAGGGACTAAAAATAGAACTACCAGACGGCCCAGCAATCCCACTACTGGGCATAGACCCTGAGAAAACCATAATTCAAAAAGAGTCATGTACCACAATGTTCACTGCAGCACTATTTACAATAGCCAGGACATGGAAGCAACCTAATTACTCTTGACATCATTTCTTTCCACCTTTCTGGAGACATAAGTAAAATAACAATTTGGCCCTAATGTAATTGGTCCTTTAGTGACAGTTCAGTAAAATTTGTTCTAAGGTTTGAACAAGTGTAATCACATCTTTTGTAACAGTACTTTCACCTCCTTATGTGGTGTACAACTGGGACTTAGCAGCAAAGTATACAGTGTGATGAAAGTTTGTCTCTTTGTCAGCTTCAGGTGCACTTTGTGAAAGAGATTTACCTCACACATCGCAGTGAAGTAAAAGTGTTATCTTGAACAACATGCATTAAAAGAGCAAAACTGCACTTAAATCTGTGCTCATTCCCACCCCGCCCCAAACGTGTTATGCTTTTTCCTCTATCAAATGCCAAGTCACCCTTAAAGAGACTGAAAAGCAATGAAATGAGGGAATGAAAGTCCTGGTACAGAAGGGGCATGAGTGCCTTGCTACTCCCCTCTTTGTCCCCTAAGAGTGGCAATGGGGACAATCCAGTAGGGAGAGGACTGGCTCAGAAAGCCCCTTTCCTGCCAGTCTCCGTGTGACTCAGAGATGCTCGTGCTTGGAAGGCAGATTGGGCTGGAACAGGTTCACAGGGTCAGTTTCCTACATACTAGGCTTTCTAACATGCCCTCTTTTCATCACAGATCCACTCAGAGGCACAGAGTGGTATGGCGGTTATGAATATTGTCTCTGGGGCTAGACTTCCTAGCTCCAAATCCTGGCCCTTCTCTGACTAGCTGTGATGCTGGGTAAGTTATGTGACTTCTCTGTGCCTCTGTCCCTCAATCTAAAGATTGAGAGGATGCTAGTATCTTCCAAATGGGTTATTGTGAAAAGGTTAAGTAATCACTCAACAGATTAATTTGTTTCCTCAGAAAACACGTTCATTGTAAATTGTTTAAAATAAAAATTGACAAACCCCAAACAGAAAGAGTAACTCACTTTCACCAAGCAATACTTACCTATAACATTAATTCTAGACTCCTCAAATTTCATTCCCCAAATGTACACAGAATAACAACTCTTACTAGCAAGTCCAGTCAACGGGGATGCTAAGTACAAAAGGTCCTACGTTAGAAGGGAAACTTGTGCCCATCACCACTAGAACTAAACGTCTAATGTGTTGCCTCTTCCTGCTCTTGAAAACTGGAAATGTCTAAGGAGACATGGGTACAGTAGAGTGGAAAAATTCAGGAAAAGAAAGGATGAGGAAGAAGAAGAAAAAGGGGGGTGGGGAGAGGGTGAGAAGGGAAATGACATGACTTGGGGGAAGAAAAAGAAGAGGGAAAAGAACCAGAGTACAGAGAGGAGAGACTAGAGGGCAGACCATCCACACCAGAAGTATCTTTGGAGCCGGGCAAAAAATCCACTCTCTTTAGGGTCGAAACAGCAAATGTGGAGTTAGGAACATTTGGAGAAGGAGAACTTGATGAGGTTTGAATAAATTTTACTACTGTGTTGTGTGCATTTGTATTTACATGAATTATTTTCTGAGTACTATTTTTGGAGTGTTTTTATTTTGTTTTGTCTGTTTTTTTTTTTTTTTTTTTTTTGCTATTTCAAAGTGGATTCCCAGATACTGGGGCCAAAAGTATGACAGGAAGGTTTTGAAAGATAAAACTAACTCCCTGTAAATGCTCAAATGCTCACTATGAATAAACTCTCTAAGAAAAGAGAAATTTTATATTTTCTAGCCCATTGCTTGGAAAAACCATCATGCCAATGACCACTAGAATCAAAGTGAGCACTGGTTAAATTTCTTACCCTTCTGGATTAGGAAATAAACAGTACTGGACTTTGGATTAAGTTCATTACAATTACAGATGAGAAATTAGTAATTCAGTTACAGATGAGGAATTCATTACAGAATCATGCCAATTAAATTAGTGAGGGGGAGAGTAGACAATCATGGCATCCACCCTTCTTCAATCATTCAACAAATATTCATTGAGCACTGTTACAGGTCAGATGCTTTTTAGACACAGAGTATACAAGAGTGAATAATATAGAGAAGGTCTCTGACTTCACAGAGCTCACATCTCAGTAAATCCCTAGGGTCTTGTGAAGCCTGATACCAGTGGGCATTCATTGGATGTGTGATAAATAAGTGAATAAACAAGAAATTCTTATTTCATGATGTAGTAGAATGATCTAATAAAGAGATAATAAGCATATCCATGTATTAAAAATACCATCATTCAGAAAAAGGCTAAGCATCTCTGCGTCTATGTTATATATGTATGTAACATAAAGTCATTTCCAAATACCTTCTGCAAATAGGACACTCTCAGTAGTATCTCAACAGCAGCTCAGAGCCTGCAAACTATGAACATTCTTCTACACAAGTAATATCTTAGTCTGCTTACCAGCATTACCTGAATTCTGCTATATATTGGCTTTCAGTACAGCATTTTAACAGATACTCAAAGGGGGCTGACATTCTTGATTTAAAGAAGAAGGAACTAATAGCTGAAAGATTATTATTGTTTTAGCTATATAACTCTTCAGAGCAAGGCTTGCACCACAACCAACGTACAACAGTGACTAAGCTAAGAAGTGGACTTCAGAGAACAAAAATAAAGCAACAAAAGCATTTAAAAACTCCATCTTTCAAGCAAATGTAAGTACTTGTAGTGTTTCTGTAGGTAGTTCACAATAATTTTCCATGGCAAGATTTGATCTATGTGTTTGAGGCATATAAAAGTTAAAAATATAGTTACATATTTAACTCTTTGGATTCAAATAGAACTAAATAGAGAGAAGAGTAAAATGACATGTTTTTGATAGCAAACCTTTGTACAGTTAGTTATTTAAAGAACTCTTTTAAAAAAAATTTTAACAGTTTTATTGAAGTATAATTGATATATCAAAAAAACCCACTACATATGTTTAATGCATACAATTTGATGAGTCTGGACATATGCATACACCTATGATACTATCATCACAATCAAGGTAACAAATATATCCATCATTTCCAAGTTTCCTTGTGTCTCATGCCCCCTTTGTGTGTGTGTGGTAAGAACACTTAACATGAGATCTATCCTCTTAACAAAATTTTAAGTGAATACCATGCTGTTAACTATAGGCACTACTTTGTACAGCAGCTCTCTAGACCTTATTCCTCTTGCATAACTGGAACTTTACCCCCATTGAATAACAACTTCCCATTTCCCCTTCCTCCCAGCCCCTGATAACCACCATTCTCTCTGCTTCTATGGTTTGACTACTTTAGACTCCTCACATAAGTAGAACCATACAGCATCTGTCCTTCTGAGACTGGCATATTTTACTTAGCATAACATCCTCCAGGTCTGTCCATGTTGTCTCAAATAGTAGGATTTCCTTCTTTGTTAAGGCTGAATAATATTCCATTTTATGTGTATTCCACATTTTCTTTATCCATTCATCTGTCAATAGGCATTTGGGTTGCTTCCATATCTTGGCTATTGTGAATAATGCTTCAAAGAACACAGGAATGCTGATAACTCTTCCAGATCCTGTTTCAATTCTTTTGGTTAAGTACCCAGTCATGAGATTGCTGGATTATATGGTATTCCTCTTTTTAATTTTTTTGAGGAAGCTCTACTATTTGTCATAGTGGTTGTACCATTTTACATTCCCACTAACAGTATACAAGGGTTCCATTTTCTCCACATCCTTGACAACAGTTGTTATATTTTGTTGTTTGTTTGATCACTGTCATCTTAACATGTGCAAAGTGATACCTCATTGTAGTTTTGATGTGAATTCCCCTGATGATTAGTGATATTGAGTATCTCTTCATATACATAGTGGCCACTTGTATGTTTTCTTGGGAGAAATACCTAAGTCCTTTGATCATTTTTTTTTATTTATTTATTTTTAAATTTTATTAAAGTATAGTTTATTTACAATGTAGTGTTTTTGACCATTTTTAAATTGAGTCACTTGGGCTTTTGCTATTGCACTGTAGGAGTTTAAGGACTCTTGTTAAAATAAATTTTAGACTAGATTTTACTCAAAATAGAAAGCAGTTAGTAACTTGAGATGCAAGACTCCCCATACACAAAAGAAATTAACTCTATTACCATTTCCTTAACTAAAAACCCATTTAGAACAAATAGAAAATAATAATAATAGTGTATTGAATACTAGTTCATCATGCTTTAATATCTCATTTCACTCTCATAATGTCTCAGTGCTACTGAATATGTAAGGTAAACATCATAAACTTGAGGAAACTGTCCCCGAGGTCAAACAGCTAGGAAGGAGTCAAGTGCAGACCTTGTGACCCTTATCCTAGTAGCCAAGTATATTCATTGTACTTTGCTACTATCTCTCATAATTGTCCCCTTGATCATTAAAACTCCTCAATATAATTAAACAGCATCAACAGGTAAGGTAGTATGACCAAAATGTGAACTCCAAAGTTTTATACCATCAAGACTGAATAACTTAGGAAAATGGATTTTGTTCTGGTTCAGGCTGGACAAAAATCTCATTCATTAACATCCTCTCAAAAGAGTGTCCTGCAGGCTTCTTCTCTACATGAACCCAGGCATGCCCACCAACGCTCGCGGAGCATTCACTGTGTGCTTACTATATGCTGAGTGCTCTGTGGAAATCTGGAGATACAAAAATGAGTAAGAAGCCACAGTCCCTGGTCTTGAGGCACTCACAATAAAAAACACGATATGTAAACAGTATTACAGTTTCATGTGAGAAATGCTACAGTGCAGGGTAGCCTAGGGGTATGGGACCAAGAAAACAGAATCTAGTTAACTATGAATAAGATTCACCAGCTCCTGCCAGTGACCGTAGGAATACATGGTCAAAGAAGCGTAAAAAGTAGCTGTATGGTACATTCAGACACACCAGGATCAACAAAGTCAGAAAACATTGCAGAAGTAAGCTTTTGATTGATTTAGCCAGCCAGAAACCAGCAAAATCTATTTCTAGTGGAAACTACCAGTCATCAGACATATCCAGTATTTCCAGTGAAAATGTGATTGTCATTAATAATTTAAATACGATGTAATAAAATACCTTGTGTTTATGTACAAGGGGGGTTTAATTTTACTTTTCCACAATAAGAAACAGACCACACATCTTGAAGTGGAAGGAATACAGAGAAAAAAATTTAAATAACCATTAAAATGGCCATTTGAAAGGGTTAGAACAAAGTATCAGTTCTAAGAACCAAGGAATTTAGTTGGGTTCAATGCATTTTAATCACAACCAATCAAACAGCTTATGCACGGCTTTGTTCATTTCAATGTTAAAACACGTCAGAACTTGCAAGAATAGTTTTTTTAAAGTTTATTCCTATTATTGCAAACTGTGAATGCACAAGCCAAGGCAAAATCTGAATCATTTAGAGATTCACTATCAAACATTCTTTCACTGAAACCAAGAAACGTCTATACCTGCGGTGTTACAGGAACAGAGCAGGTATGTTATAACATTTTGCATTAAATTATATCATTTATCTAAGGGGGTTCTTAGAAAAGAACATTAAGCTTTCAATAATCCTAACATCATTCAAGCACAAAAATGAAAACTGCAGATCAGAACTGCAAATGACAAAAGGATAACCATTTGTTACCTCATAAATTTCTATGGTATAATTTCTATAATTTCCATTCATGCCGTGACTCCCAGATAAAACTCATTCTCTTTACAAATGCATTATATCTTAACAATATACTATAGCAAGTGAATATCTATAAAATAAAAAGCAGTTCGGCTTGTGGGAAAAAAATCCTGAAATATGAATAGTATGACAGACGTACTGGCTCTACCATTCTAACAGCAAGTTCACTCAAGCCAGGATATAATTTTCTCATTCCTACATTGGATCATGCCCATGTCCCCTCTGTAGGACCCTCTCTGGCTATCAGTTTCATCATTTGTAAAAAGAAGGGTGCTTGATGGGACAACCTCAAGATTCCTTTGAATTTCAGCATTTTGTGTTTCTATGAATATACTACATATACTGCCTCCCATGAGTACTGTGAATTATGTAAGTAAGTTCTAATATGGAAACAGAAAGAACATCATGTAAAATACAATAAATCACTTGTTGAAAAGCCTACAGGAGAAGAACTAGAAGAGGCATAAGAAAACTTATTCAATTCAAAATTATGAAGGCTGGGTAGCTTAAAAACTAATTTTTATGAGGGTATTAGGGTCTCAGTCAGTTGCTTTGGGTCTGGAGACCAGTTTGTCGAAACACTCCCATTCCTTCTCAGTTGATTGAAAAGGAAATGAGACAGGGGGTTCAGCATAGGCATGATGGAGACATCCATGCAGATTTGTCCATTAATAGCTTTCATTGCACTATTCCATAAGCCTCCCTTCTCCTCTCATCTTCCCTCTCATTTCTTTGTCCTACTCCACTTTCCTTTTCTTCTTTTTCTTTGCTCCTCTCTGACTCCCCCCTCTTCCCTTTCAAAAACCAGAATATGGTGACAGGTCACCTGATGCAGCACCCTTCCAAGTCTGCCTGTCCCGCTGTTCCCTAAGATTCACTAACAGGACAGAGCAGCAAAAAGAACTGCTGTGTGGCCTGGGGTCTGGTTAAGCAGGGAAACGAGAACACATTCATTTATCTCCACTTCCTCTAAATATCCAACTGAGTATCAAATGGAGAAAACAGGAAAGAAATGTCATCGATGTTTCGAAAGCTGAAAAGCAGGTGATGATCAAGTCATAACTGATTTGCCAGGCAGAAAAAACAAAAAAACAAAAAAAAACTGAAAGGAAAGCCCTCAGGGCACGGGGATGCAGCTGATATGAAGAGAAACAAAGCAGCCACTCCACCCAACACCAGGAAGGCTCTAGGAGGGGAGGCGCCAGAGACTCCAGAGGTGGGGGTGAAAACAGAATTGGGTGAAAATCTCTGTGTCTTCCTCCAACTACACACCCGCTGCACAGAAGATCAGAGGGTCACTGTAGAGGATGAACTCAAGGACACCAGACCCAGCAAGGACCGAGCAGGTTTCTATAAAGTGAAAGCCTGTATGCTGAATGGGGATCCCCTGGTCCTGGGCCCCCTTCCCTGCTTAGCACCCAGACTCCAGCTGCCTAACTTTCATCTCCCAGGCAGGAAACTGGAAGAGCCTTCTCGGGAGAAACTGGCCAAAGGGTGACACCCTACTGATACTCATTGATGCATGTCCCCCAATTAGATAATCATGTCTACTTGCTCATTTTAAAGTAAAGCCATAGTCAGGGAACCTGACCCACAAGTCACAAGCTTCCAAACAGCACCAGGGCCACATTCTCAATGTCACACCAAACAGAGGAGAAGAACTCAGCGGACACAGAAACAAGACATAAGCAGAAGATGACTTCAAGAATATTAATAACCTCAGAGAGAAGACATTCTGTCCACGCAACAAGAACAGGAGGCTATAAAACAGGAGCTTTCAGAGAACAAGAAAGAGCTCCTGGATATTAAAAAAGATAAGTGAGATAGAAATACCTCCATAGATAGGACATAAGAGAAAGTCAAGGAAATATTTCAGAAAGTAAAACAGATGAAAAATCATCATGAAATTAGGGAATGTATCCAGGAGGTTCAACATTCAAACTTTGAAGTCTCAAAAAGCAATAGAGAGGCCATTACCAAAGAAATAAAAGAATATTTCTGAGAACTGAAGAACACGAGTTTTTGACTTGAAAACACCTGTCAAATTTCTAGCAAAAAGAAAAGAGAAGGATGAGGAAGGGAAAGACCCACATGAAGGAACATTCACACAAGATTTTAAAATCACTTGAGAGTGAAAACAGATTATAGAAAAAGGGTTAGGGCTCAGAATGGCTTTGGATCCTGAATGGCAGAACTGCTGGTCAGAAGAAAACAGGGCAACACATTCAAAATGATGAGAAAAGATGAGTTTTATTCCAGACAAACATAACCACCAAACTATAAATCAAATGTATGAGTAAAATAAAGTCTATTTTGGAGATACAGAAATCTCAAAAAACTATTTGCTTTCCATGCACCCTTTTTAGGAAGGCTCTGAGGATGTACACCATCCAAACCAGGAAGGAAACAAGAAAGGAGAAGACTCCGAATCCAGGTAACAGGTAATCCAACACAGGGAAGGTAAAGGGATTTCTCCAAGTGATGATAAAGTGAGGTCAGAGTTAACAGGATGGAACTCGTCTAGAGATCACCCAGTCCAGGTTAGAGCAGGAAGATGGAAGACTCCAGAATATCTCCAAGAAAAAAAAAAAAAAAAAGAACCAGAATTGATGGATTATTTGATGTGTTTGGATGTACTGAAAGAATATGTATAGTTCTGCAAGAGTTTGAAGATGAATTCATAATAGATACATAGAAAAATGAAGCTTATGACAAAGCAAGGAATTAATTCCAGGAAAAACAAAATGTGTATAGAAGAGAAATGTTATTTTAGTACCCTATCCAGATCAATTGTAATGTCATGTGTAGAGTCATGATAATATAAACACTGAATATTAACTGGACCAAAATTGCAATACAATCCTGCTGGAAGGATTGGAGAAGTGTGTGTCTATGTGCACATGCATGTGCAATTTGTGTATGGTGTGTATTTGTGTATGAGTTGTCATCATCTTCCAGAGTAGGAAGACCATAAAGATGAAAGTTAAAAAATCAAGATAGCAGCATAAACATGTTGTGTGGAAAAATGGAGACAAAAACCAGGAAAAAAAAACAACTAAAGATATTGAAAACAAATTTTCTAGATTCAAAAGTGGGAGGACTGAGGTGTGTGACTGTGTGATTGCTGTTTTTGTTAAGCCTGGTTGCACTATATACGAAATCACTCAGTTAAAGTGCGTGCTTGGGGCACTGCCTTTTATAGTCATAAAGTGGGAAGAAAAAAAAGGAGCTGAAAGATGGCTTTCTACCTGTTAAGAGAAGCCTCTCCTGTAACTGGGTTTCTCTTAAAAATGTTTCTGCATGTTTACACCTAGACCTGTATTACCTTACCTAATTGGGGGTTTTGTTTGTTTGGTTTTTGGTGGCATCACAGATGCTTGTTTAATCTTCTTGGGACCAAAACCCGGACAACAATGCATAATGACAAAAATAATAATTAATACAAACAACATGACAACCCACGTTGCCAGAGTTTAAAGCACCAGATTTCATCTCAGTTAAAGCTAACCTGTCCCTAGGTGTTTCCTATCCAAACTCCAAAGATATATCAGTAACTGTTTTCAATGACATAAAAGACCTATCATTTAAACAAAACCACAACTGACACTCTATCTGGATACTATTTGCAATTTAAAATAATGTTTGTTCTGATGTTAAAGAAAATGAGTTCTCTCACATAAGGATATAATTGTCACCCAGGTAATCTTATTTGAGTATTTCAAGGACCACAAGGGAATGAAGCTCTATGGGCAAAGTGGCTGCAGAGTAGAGGGGGGCACCCAGAGGTGGGTATGTGCAGCCATGGGCATTGGTGTAGGTGACTCTAGTGTTCTCGCTATCAGGCACATGAATTTATGGTAGCTTTGGTAGGTGCTCAATCATACTTCACAAGAGAAGGAGGTGGAAATAAGAAATATACCAGAGGCTGTCATCATCCATACCCCTCCAGTTAGGATTTGAAGCCTTGGCAAAGGTGGTTTCAGGAAGATATGAGGAGATATGAAGGAACTCCTTGGCCAAATTTTAGCTAATCCATCTGGAATTGAAACTTGATGAGTCCTAAGTGGGGGATAAATCACAGATTTCAATAATCTGTGATTTGAATGCATCTACATTTTTAATATATGTTGTACATTGAGGCACTGGAAATTAATCTGTATGTCATAGTTCTCCAGAAAAGATTTGCAGTGATTTCTTTTCCAACAACGAATGGGCGGCCCCCCTTTAGACTATGTGAAAGATGAGGCCCCTACTCAACACTCACAGGCGATAAAGGTGAAGCAAACAGCAACAGTGGGGGGGAAAGTCTCCTGCCAGCACTGCACCAGGCATGGGGGATGAGAGACCACACCCTGGTTTTCACAGAATTTGGGATCCAAGGGGTGAAAGAAAGAAAAGGTATTGGATCCATAAGTCATTCCTTCATTTTAATACCAAATAATAACTATTCATTTTAAATCTCATGGATTTTGTAACACCAACTGGGCATAAAATTGTGAACAATCATGCAACCTAACAATGTAACTCCCAAAGTGTTAAGTTCTTTTCCTGCAATCATCACTGTGCAACAGGGATTATACTGTCTAATCCCTCTGGGTGTCACAGGTGTCCCAGATGTGGTGATTTATGTGAAATCAGGTGATGGCATTGTTTTCTGGTAACAGATTTTTCTCACCCTCCACCAACTCCTATCTACAACCCTCACAAGGGTGATATTACCTTTCTTTCCCTCTTTGTTTTTTGTCCTATTGAAATGACATCTGCGTGATTTATCTTTTTTTATTTTAGAAAAAAATATTTACTAATCTTCTTAGATGTCGATGGTGTCAATAGGAACCAGGTTCTTATCAGGCTCTAATTGGACATAGCTTTGTGCAAAGGAAATTAATGCACATGGGAGCCTCTCAGAGCTGACATTTTATGGGAGAAGCTTAATGAGGAAACAGAGGGAGAAAGAGGTCAGTGCCTTTCATGAGGACCGAATCCAGAGCCAAATAAATGCTAGTTCACTGTCCTCCAGGAAAATAAGTCTCCAGTGAGTGTCTGTGGGACTCAGGTAGGCAAGATCACAATTTACGTGAGAAAAGGCAAAAAGTGGATAAGAGGAAAGAGAAGAAGGAAAGGGAAGGGGCTACAGCATCTGGATGAAAAGGAGATATTTCTGAATAACTTCAGGTGAGATGTGACATAAGAGAACATCAAGAACTCAAATACAGGAACTTTTTCTTCCTGTTTTCCATTTATTACTATTAAGCATGAAAAATAGCCAAAATAACACTTGGTTTGTCATTTTTAGAGCTCAGAGCATACATTTCGTCTATTTTCTGCAGCATGGTTAGCATTCAATTTATTTTTCCATGGGTGCTATAGCACAACATGGGCATAAAACAGTGAAAAATTAAATAGCTCAAAAGTGTAGGTGTGCTTCTGTGAAATTTGTCCTGAATGAATTTCTGGAAAGTAGAATGCGGTACTAGAATTGCTGCACATGTGTCCTATTATTAAATATCTAACTCTTCTAAATTGGGAAGGATAATAACAAGCAATCTTGTGGGAAAGCTGAAGACCTAAACAATATGATTCTGAAACCAAAATAAAACTGTTTTGTTATTTTTTAATTTTTATAATTGTTAAAATATCATTGTGGCATCATAGCACAAAAACAGAAAGAACAACAGCTAAAGAAGAACATGGAAAAGAATACTCCCCATAAGCTTACTATCCTAGCGTTCAAATTTTTTTTCAACATATTTCAGGCTTTATCCACATAAACCCATAATTATTAGTTTTTATTAATGTGCATATACTTTTTTGTGTTTGGTTTTCCATTGAGCATTGTACTGTTAGTATTCTTCCATGCTATTTCAAGAGAAGCAGCAGAAAGAACAATGGGTTACTAGCAAGATGTGCTTTAGGTCTTAGCACACATGAGTTCCTTGTACTGTCCAGATAGTCATCATTTTCATAGCTATTCAATCTTCCTTGGAATTGATATAACCAATTTTACTTACTCTGCTCCTTGTTCTCGAGCATGAGCAACAGTTCACAGGTCTAAGTACCATTGCAATACACACTTCCTTAACATAGCTTTTTTCTTCTTTTGAAGACTATCCTTGATATAATTTCATGACAGGTGAACACGTTTTTATATGCTTTATTCCTTTTGGTACATACTACCAAACTGTTTTCCAAAAAATTTATACCAATTTATACTGTTAGCAGCAATATAAATATGATTGTACACAACCTACAGGATGAGAGAAAATATTTGCAAATAAGGCGTTAATATCCAAAATATATCAACAGCTCATACAATTCAATATCCAAAAAACCCAACTAAAAATGGGCAGAAGATCTGAATAGACATTTCTCCAAAGAAGACATGCATATGACCAACAGGCACATGAAAAGATGCTCAACATTGCTAATCATCAGGGAAATGCAAATCAAACCTACAATGAGATATCACCTCACACCTGTCAGAATGGCTATCATCAAAAAGAACACAAATAACAAATGTTGGCAAGGATGTGGAGAAAAGGAAACCCTCACACACTATTGCTGGAATGTATAAATTGATACAGCCACTGTGTAAAACAGTATGCAAGTTTTTCAATAAACTAAAAATAGAACTACCATATGACCCAGCAATTCCACTCCAGGGTATATATATCTGAAATAAACAAAGACAGTAGTTAGAAAAGATACATGCACCCCAATGTTCAGAGTAGGATTACTTATAACTGCTAAGATAAGGAAGCAACTTAAGTGTCCATAAACAGCTGAATGGATAAAGAATATGTGATATATATATATATATATATATATATATATATATATACACACACACACACACAATGGAATACTACTCAGCCATAAAAAAGAATGAAACTTTGCCATTTGCAACAACATGGATGAACTTGGAGGGTATTATGCTAAGAGAAATAAGTCAGACAGAGAAAAACAAACACTGTATGATATCACTTATATGTGGAATCTAAAAAATACAACAAACTAGTGAATATAACAAGAAAGAAACAGACTCACAGATATAGAAAACAAACTAGTGGTTATCAGTGGAGAGAGGGAAGGGAGCAAGGTCACTGTAGGGGTAGGGGCTTAAGAGGTACAAATGAAACAGCAACATAGATCAATGGAACAGGATAGAAAGCCCAGAGATAAACCCACACACCTATGGTCAACTAATCTATGACAAAGGAAGCAAGGATATACAATGGAAAAAAGAGAGTCTCTTCAATAATTGGTGCTGGGAAAACTGGGCAGCTACATGTAAAAGAATGAAATTAGAACAGTCCCTAATACCATACACAAAAATAAACTCAAAATGGATTAAAGATCTAAATGTAAGACTAGACACTATAGAACTCTTAGAGGAAAACATAGGCAGAACACTCTTTGATGTAAATCACAGCAAGAGCTTTTTTGACCCACCTCCTAGAGTAATGGAAATAAAAACAAAAATAAACAAATGGGACCTAATGAAACTTAAAAGTTTTTGCACAGCAAAGGAAACCATAAACAAAACGAAAAGACAACCCTCGGAATGGGAGAAAATATTTGCAAACAAAGCAAAGGACAAAGGATTAATCTCCAAAATATACAGACAGCTCATGTAGCTCAATATCAAAAAAACAAACAACCCAGTCAAAAAAATGGGCAGAAGACTAAACAGGCATTTCCCCAAAGAAGACATACAGATGGCCAGGAAGCACATGAAAAGCTGCTCAACATCACTAATTATTAGAGAAATGCAAATCAAAACTACAATGACGTATCACCTCACACCAGTTAGAATGGGCACCATCAGAAAATCTACAAACAATTAATGCTGGAGAGGGTGTGGAGAAAAGGGAACCCTCTTGCACTGTTGGTGGGAATGTAAATTGATACAGCCACTATGGAGAACAGTATGGAAGTTCCTTAAAAAACTAAAAATAGAATTACCATATGACCCAATAATCCCACTACTGGGCATATACCCAGAGAAAACCATAATTCAAAAAGACACATGCACCCCAGTGTTCAATACAGCACTATTTACAATAGCCAGGTCATGGAAGCAACCTAAATGTCCATCGACAGACGAATGGATAAAGAAGATGTGGTACACATATACAATGGAATATTACTCAGCCACAGAAAGGAATGAAATTGGGTCCTTTGTAGAGACGTGGATGGACCTAGAGACTGTCACACAGAGTCAAGTAAGTCAGAAAGAGAAAAACAAATATCGTACATTAACGCATATATGTGGAATCTAGAAAAATGGTACAGATGAACCAGTTTGCAAGGCAGAAACAGAGACACAGATGTAGAGAACAAACGTATGGACACCAATGGGAGAAAGCAGCGGTGGAATGAATTGGGAGATTGGGAATGACATATATACACTAATATGTGTAAAAGAGATAACTAATGGGAACTTGCTGTATAGCACAGGGAACTCCACTTCGCTGTACAGTAGAAACTAACATAACATTGTAAAACAACTACACCCCAATTAGAAAAAAAAAAGAGGTACAAACTATTATGTATAAAATAAGCTACAAGGATAAATTGTAGCTTATTGTACAACATAGGCAATATAGGCAATATTTTGTACAACATAGGGAATGTAGCCAATATCTCATATAAACTATAAATGGAGGATTACCTTTAAAAATTGTGAATCACTATATTATACATCTGTAACTTATATAATATAGTACATCAACTATATTTCAATAAAAATAATACACTAAAAACATGATTATACAGCATCCTTGCCAATCTTGAGTATTTGATGTTTAATGTTTTGCTAACATATCTGAAAAGGGAGGGATATACCACCATATTATGTAGGTGTTAAGTGTTAACTTTATTATATTTTATGATAATTAGTGGAAGTTTTCAGGAGTCCTGAAAGTTAATAAAATTTTAAATTATGACCCACAGTCCTGTAAGGAACTATAGATATAATTTAACCTAGTCCTGCACCCATGGAGAAATTTTTGCAGCAATATCTTTGATTGAAACCTGGCCATTATCCTAGACTCCTCACTGGGCTTCACTGCCCTCATTCAATGTGTTACTAAGTCCTGCTGTTTCAAACCCCAAATCCCTCTTAAATCTGCCCGCTCTTCTCTGTCTCCCCTGCACGGCCTTAGTTCAAGCCCTCCTTAGCCCTCACCTGGATTACTACAATTACCTCTTCTCCAGTATTTCTGCCTCCAGTTCAATGGTTGGCATTGTGTGTGGTCTGAAATATTAATCCGATGGTGAGTGTTATTCCTTGCTTAAGTACTCCAACAACACACCATTTTTTTTTTCAGGACAAAATCTGAATTTTGTGACAGAGCATACAAGGCTCTTCATAATCTAGCTCAGCCTTTAGTCTCATGTCTCACCAATAACCCCACACCCATTCAACATCCACAAAGGCCATGCTCTTACAGGCCTTCACTTAGACAGCTATTGTCTTGCAAGACTTGTCTCAGGGGTCCACTCCTCCGGAAGACTTTCCTAACTCCACATCCTCTCAGTGTTGGTTGGTCATTCATAATTCCATCAACACAGATTAGAAATCTCTAATCTAAGCATTTATTCCACTGTATTATCGTTGCTTATTTAGCTGCTGATTTTCCCAGCTAGCCTATTGGCTCCTTCAGGTTCAAGATGTGTCTTTAGCTCTGAATCCTCAGTGCCCTGCAAAGTGTGGGCTCTTAGTGGTAGGGAACAAAGGTCTGTTATTCTTTATTAATTAATAAATGAGTGAATGGTCCAGTCTCTGTTCAATATCTTCCAGTGACAGTACCTAACAAACAGCCCATCCTCTTTGTTCTGACTTTTAAAAACTAGAGAGCTGCTACTAAATTTCTGCTACCTATGACTGGGCCAATGGTCTGTTGAAATGCACAAGGCACTGTTAAGGTACTGGATGGCCAGAAAGATACATGAAATGGGTTATCCACGGTGATTTACTAAATAGAATCCTGGATGCTCTTTGACATATGCATTAAATGTGAGTTCTATCCTAATAATAAACAAATACCTAGTAGGGAAAATGCAAATAAATATATAGCATATGAATGCCTTTTAAGGGAAAATGGAATTCAAGGGTGATGCAGAGCCTCAGGTCCAAGCTGGCTGTCTCAGAAGGTCCTCCTGCAGGTCAGGAAAGCTGTCTGAAGGAAGTGATGGAAAGAGGCTGCCCAGAGGCAAAGGTGTTGATGCATTTAATGGGCCCAGGCAGCTGCTTTCACACATTTTCAGTATGGAAGAATGAATTGAAGCAAGAGAATTAGAGGGAAAAAAAAAGAAACAGGACCGAGTGTATTTGTTTAAAGGGAGAAGTAAATAAACAAGAGGAGTGAGGGGAAGTGACATGGTATCCTATTTATTCTATAAGCATGAAGACAGTGATTAAAAAATGAGATGCTCCAATACCAAAGTGATTCAATTACTATGTTGCTTCATTTGAAAGGAAATACTACCTTGTGTGATCTGTCTAGTGCTGCCCAATAGAACTTTCTACAGTGATGGACATGTCCTATTGCTGCACTGTCCAGGACAGTAGGAGCCAGCAATGTGAGGCCACTGAGCAACATGCAAAGTGGCTGGTATGACTGAGCAACCGCACTTTTCACTGTATTGGATTTAAGTTTAAATGTAAATAGCCACATGTGGCTACTGCCCTTTTGGGCAGAGCAGAATTCTATAGTCCTACAATCTTTAAAAAATAAGACAACTTTTCAATTTAAGAAGGAAGAGGATTCAAGGGGCAAGGTTACCTGTTTGGGAGAAAATGAAATCATATTTTTATTGGTCTTTGCAATTTATAACGTACCTTCATGTGTTTTATTTAACAGGAGTATAGAAGCTGAAGATGAAAGTGAAGTCCGAGTTGATAGAGGCAATGAGAAAGGAATCAGGGCCCCATGTCCTCACTTAATTGAAGGAGGCTCCTGTGGCGTAAAGACCTTACTGAGCCACACTGGACAGGCAGGGGACAATAGTGACTAGGAATGCTGATGCTGGAGCCACACTGCCTGTGCCCAAACCCAGTTCTGTGTGACCTTAGTCAAATTACTTAACTTCTCTCTGCCTCATTTTCCTCTGCACCTTACTGGGAACAGTAGCAGTACTGACCTCATAGGGTTGATACGAGTTAACACATGCAAAACACTTAGAACAGAGCCTGACATACATAGTAAATCGCTCTTAATGGGTTAGCAATTAACCAAGGGCTCAGCAGTGTGTCACCCCCCACACCCCCACACCCCCCGCCACTACACACTTTGGAAGGACATACTGCTCTGGTCTTTTGGAAGGACACACTGCTCTGGTCTCTTGGAAGGACACACTGCTCTGGTCTTGGCTGGTCCTTCTTCTGACTCTGATATGTCTTTGCCTCATGATTGTCAGATGAGGTCTCAAACGGGGTCCCAGACAAAGGAAAGCATACCATTAAACCAATAAGAATAGACGGTGTACAACCAAGTTTTCCCTTCCTCCTGATAATCCAGTTCCAACACCCTATTAGCCTAATGGTTAGTCTATTTTGTTTGCATGGCCACTTTTCTTTCAACTTCCTAACAGGTTACAAACTATAGGTAAGTTACGAGCTGATGATTCCTATCAACTATTAAATGTTTTCATGTGAACATAACATAGTAAATGATATTCACAGGCAGAATTCTTGAAGGTCCCCTACTTTTCAGCTTGCAACTGGCAGGTACTTTGTATTCACAATCTTGCTCTTGGTTACACCCTAGCCTGTTTCTGAACTTGTTCTGCTTTTTGAAGCCTCCACCATCCTCTTCCAGCTGTCACTCATCCACCCCTCACCTCTCCTTCCTCCTCTCTCCAGCCAGCACACTGCTTGGTGCAGGTGGATAGAAGCTTTTAAAGTTTTATGGAAAGCTCTCAAGAGTCTATAATTAGAGCTGATGTTGAACATATTAGAATGGAGGTAAAATTTAGAATACCTCAGAAGAAAAGCATTAGTTAAAATAATGATAAAAAAATAATAATTTCCAGGAGTGATGTGAAGATGTGAAATAAATTAAAGATTTTCAAGGTGTTACAGAGCTAACAAGCCACAGCATATGACAAGGGCTCCTATAATTGCTAGGAAGGAAAATGCAACAGTATTCTTTATTGTCCTCCAAATAACAAATTCAATGATGTGCTTCGAATCAGTAGAAGAACACGCTCAGGTTGTGAAGATGCTATGAAAAATGGTCATCTCTAGGGACTTTATGAATTAATCCTTACCTGAGGCATGCTTCTGCATGCTTAGCGTGAATTATTCTTTATAAAATTACACTGAGCAGAATAGAAAATGTAGTTTGTAACTAGGTTAACAAACAATAGATTAATAGCATTTCATGTCAGCCATAGATAACTGAAAAGTCAAAAGCCCAAATATATATTTATCAAGAATTCATAAAACATTTGTTTTAAATAGAAGTCGTGCTCTGTCCTTCATTTCTTACACTTGGAAAACACTGGTGATTATCCGAATAATTTCAGAGGGTAGAAGTCTCACCAGGACACTTGACTAATGTAAATGTGTCTTAACAAATCTTCATTTTCTAGTTAGAAATTGAAAAACTCATAAGAAGGAAAACACAGTCTCCTCAACAATCTGAGTTTCTAATAAACTCCTAAGAAGGAAAACAGTCTCATGCAACAATCTGAGTTACTAATGAGCCCACTGCTTTTCAGACAATCTTGTGCAATATCTAGACAAACGCTTCAGCCAGCACTGCTTGGTGTCATCAGCTCACACTGCAATATATTATTCCCGGATGTGTGTAATAAATTACAAATACTTAATAATTTATCATGGTTGCTTTGAAAGCATCACAAGGCACTTAGCATCTAACTCAACAGAAAATAACTATTGACCTTCTCACAAAAAATCCCCAAGTCCCCATTTTTATATTCACTTGCTAACGTTCCTTTTAACCCCCTTCTTTAATTCTGCCTCTAAATTTTACAAGAGCATCTTAGGTGGGAAGTGACTTCCGGGTTATCTAAAGTCAACCCTCACAATGTAAGAATTTTTCTAGCATCTCCAGCAGGTGCTATAAATGAGTTTTCTCTTTCCCTGAACATCTCTGAAACACTGTTTTGTTTGTCCAGTGGCAGGTCGGCTACTTTGGTTTGGCTTTGTTGTTGGGCCTTTCTTTAAGAATCTATTGACAGGAGCTTCAAGATGGAAGAAGAGTAAGGCGAGGAGATCACCTTCCTCCCTACAAATAAATCAGCAATACATCTACACGTGGAACAACTCCTACAGAACACCTACTGAACGCTGGCAGAACACCTCAGACCTCCCAAAAGGCAAGAAACTCCCCAAGTACCTGGGTAGGGCAAAAGGAAAAAGAAAAAACAGAGACAAAAGGATAGGGACGGGGCTTCCCTGGTGGCGCAGTGGTTGAGAGTCCGCCTGCCGATGCAGGGGAAACGGGTTCGTGCCCCGGTCCGGGAAGATCCCACATGCCGCGGAGCGGCTGGGCCCGTGAGCCATGGCCGCTGAGCCTGCGCATACGGAGCCTGTGCTCTGCAACGGGAGGGGCCACAACAGTGAGAGGCCCGCGTATAGCAAAAAAAAAAAAAAAGGGGGGATAGGGACGGGACCTGCACCAGTGGGAGGGAGCCGTGAAGGAGGAAAGGTTTCCACACACTAGAAGCCCCTTCGCGGGCGGAGACTGCGGGTGACGGAGGGGGGAAGCTTCAGAGCCACGGAGGAGAGCGCAGGAACAGGGGTGCGGAGGGCAAAGCGGAGAGATTCCCGCACAGAGGATCGGTGCCGACCGGCACTCACCAGCCCGAGAGGCTTGTCTGCTCGGCCGCTGGGGCGGGCGGGGCTGGAAGCTGAGGCTCCGGCTTCGGTCGGAGCGCAGGGAGAGGACTGGCGGCATGAACACAGCCTGAAGGGGGCTAGTGCACCACGGCTAGCCGGGAGGGAGTCCGGGAAAAGGTCTGAAGCTGCCGAAGAGGCAAGAGACTTTTTCTTGCCTCTTTGTTTCCTGGTGCGCGAGGAGAGGGGATTCAGAGCGCCACTTAAAGGAGCTCCAGAGACGGGCGCGAGCCGCGGCTATCAGCGCGGACCTCAGAGAGGAGCATGAGATGCTAAGGCCGCTGCTACCGCCACCAGGAAGCCTGTGTGCGAGCACAGGTCACTATCCACACCTCCCCTCCCGGGAGCCTGTGCAGCCCGCCACTGACAGGGTCCCGTGATCCAGGGACAACTTACCCGGGAGAACACAGGGTGCGCCTCGGGCTGGTGCAATGTCCCGCCGGCCTCTGCCGCCGCAAGCTCACCCCGCCTCCGTGCCCCTCCCTCCCCCGGCCTGAGTGAACCAGAGCCCCCGAATCAGCTGCTCCTTTAACCCCGTCCTGTCTGAGCAAAGAACAGACGCCGTCCGGCGACCTACACGCAAAGGCGGGGCCAAATCCAAAGCTGAGCCCCAGGAGCTGTGCGAACAAAGAAGAGAAAGGGAAATCTCTCCCAGCAGCCTTAGGAGCAGCGGATTAAAGCTGCACAATCAACTTGATATACCCTGCATCTGTGGAATAACTGAATACACAAGGAATCATCCCACATTGAGGAGGTGGACTTTGGGAACAAGGATATATACATTTTCCCCCTTTTTCTGTTTTTGTGAGTGTGTATGTGTATGCTTCTGTGTGTGTATTTTATCTGTATAGCTTTGCTTTTACCATTTGTCCTAGGGTTCTGTCTGTCTGTTTTTGTTTTTTTGTATAGTTTTTAGCACTTGTTATCATTGGTGGATTCGTTATTTGGTTTGGTTGCTCTCTTGTTTCTTTCTTTCTTTCTTTTTATTACTTAAAACTTTTTTAACAATTATACTTTATTTTAGTAAATTTATTTTATTTTATTTTACTTTATTTTATATTCTTTCTTTCTTTCTTTTTTTCTCCCTTATATTCTGAGCCATGTGGAGGACAGGCTCTTCTTGCTCCAGCCAGGCATCAGGGCTGTGCCTCTGAGGTGGGAGAGGCAAGTTCAGGACATTGGTCCACAAGAGAGCTCCCAGCTCTACGTAATATCAAACACCGAAAATCTCCCAGATATTTCCATCTCAACGCCAAGACCCAGCTCCACTCAAAGACCAGCAAGCTACAGTGCTGAAAACCCTGCGCCAAACAACTAGCAAGACAGGAACACAACCCCATCCATTAGCACAGAGGCTGCCTAAAATCATAATAAGGCTACAGACACCCTAAAACACACCACCAGACGTGGATCTGCCCAACAGAAAGACAAGATCCAGGCTCCTCCACCAGAACACAGGCACCAGTCCCCTCCACCAGGAAGCCTACACAACCCACTGAACCAACCTTAGCCACTGGGGACAGACACCAAAAACGACGGGAACTACGAACCTGCAGCCTGCGAAAAGGAGACCCCAAACACAGTAAGTTAAGCAAAATGAGAAGACAGAGAAACACGCAGCAGATGAAGGAGCAAGGCAAAAACCCACCAGACCTAACAAATGAAGAGGAAATAGGCAGTCTACCTGAAAAAGAATTCAGAATAATGATAGTAAAGATGATCCAAAATCTTCTAAATAGAATGGAGAAAATACGAAACGTTTAACAAGGACCTAGAACAACTAAAGACCAAACAAAAAGTGATGAACAACACAATAAATGAAATTAAAAATTCTCTAGAAGGGATCAATAGCAGAATAACTGAGGCAGAAGAATGGATAAGTGACCTGGAAGATAAAATAGTGGAAATAACTACTGCAGAGCAGACTAAAAAAAAAGAATGAAAAGAATTGAGAACAGTGTCAGAGACCTCTGGGACAACATTAAACACACCCACATTCGAATTATAGGGGTCCCAAAAGAAGAAGAGAAAAAGAAAGGGACTGAGAAAATATTTGAAGAGATTATAGTTGAAAACTTCCCTAAAATGAGAAGGAAATAGTTAACCAAGTCCAGGAAGCACAGAGAGTCCCACACAGGATAAATCCAAGGAGAAACACGCCAAGACACATATTAATCAAACTATCAAAAATTAAACACAAAGAAAACATATTAAAAGCAGCAAGGGAAAATCAACAAATAACACATAAGAGAATCCCCATAAGGTTAACAGCTGATCATTCAGCAGAAACTCTACAAGCCAGAAGGGAGTGGCAGGACATATTTAAAGTGATGAAGGAGAAAAACCTACAACCAAGATTATTCTACCCAGCAAGGATCTCATTCAGATTTCACAGAGAAATTAAAACCTTTACAGACAAGCAAAAGCTAAGAGAATTCAGCACCACCAAACCAGCTTTAAAACAAATGCTAAAGGAACTTCTCTAGGCAGGAAACACAAAAGAAGGAAAAGACCTACAATAATAAACCCCCAAAAATTAAGAAAATAGTAATAGGAACATACATATCGATAATTACCTTAAATGTAAATGGATTAAATGCTCCAACCAAAAGACATAGATTGGCTGAATGGATACAAAAACAAGACCCGTGTATATGCTGTTTAAAAGAGACCCACTTCAGACCTAGGGCCACTTACAGACTGAAAGTGAGGGGATGGAAAAAGATATTCCATGCTAATGGAAATCAAAAGAAAGCTGGAAGAGCAATACTCATATCAGACAAAATACACTTTAAAACAAAGACTATTACAAGAGACAAAGAAGGACACTACATAATGATCAAGGGATCGATCCAAGAAGAAGATATAACAATTGTAAATATTTACGCACCCAACATAGGAGCACCTCAATACATAAGGCAAATACTAACAACCATAAAAGCAGAAATCAACAGTAACACAATCATAGTAGGGGACTTTAACACCCCACTTTCACCAATGGACAGATCATCCAAAATGAAAATAAATAAGGAAACACAAGCTTTAAATGATACATTAAACGAGATTGACTTAATTGATATTTATAGGACATTCCATCCCAAAACAACAGAATACACATTCTTCTAAAGTGCTCAGAGAACATTCTCCAGGATAGATCATATCTTGGGGCACAAGTCAAGCCTTGGTAAATTTAAGAAAATTGAAATCGTATCAAGTATCTTTTCCAACCACAATGCTATGAGACTAGGTATCCATTACAGGAAAAAATCTGTAAGAAATACAAACACATGGAGGCTAAACAACCCACTACTTAAAAACCAAGAGATCACTGAAGAAATCAAAGAGGAAATAAAAAAATACCTAGAAACAAATGACAATGAAAACACGACAACCCAAAACCTATGGGATGCAGCATAAGCAGTTCTAAGAGGGAAGTTTATAGCAATACAATCGTACCTTAAGAAACAAGAAATATCTCAAATGGACAACCTAACCTTACACCTAAAGCAATTAGAGAAAGAAGAACAAAAAAACCCCAAAGTTAGCAGAGAGAAAGAAATCATAAAGATCAGATCAGAAATAAATGAAAAAGAAATGAAGGACACGATGGCAAAGATCAATAAAACTAAAAGCTGGCTCTTTGAGAAGATAAACAAAATTGATAAACCATTAGCCAGACTCATCAAGAAAAAAAGGGAGAAGACTCATATCAATAGAATTAGAAATGAAAAAGGAGAATAACAACTGACACTGCAGAAATACAAAAGATCATGAGAGATTACTGTAAGCAACTCTATGCCAATAAAATGGACAACCTGGAAGAAATGGACAAATTCATAGAAAAGCACAACCTTCCGATACTGAACCAGGAAGAAATAGAAAATATGAACAGACCAATCACAAGCACTGAAATTGAAACTGTGATTAAAAATCTTCCAACAAACAAAAGCCCAGGACCAGATGGCTTCACAGGTGAATTTTATCAAACATTTAGAGAAGAGCTAACACCTATCCTTCTCAAACTCTTCCAAAATATAGCAGAGGGAGGAACACTCCCAAACTCATTCTAACAAGGCCAACATCACCCTGATACCAAAACGAGACAAAGATGTCACAAAGAAAGAAAACTACAGGCCAATATCACTGATGAACATAGATGCAAAAATCCTCCACAAAATACTAGCAAACAGAATCCAACGGCACATTAAAAGGATCATACATTATGATCAAGTGGGGTTTATCACAGGAATGCAAGGATTCTTCAATATATGCAAATCAATCAACGTGATACACCATATTAACAAATTGAAGAAGAAAAACCATAGGATCATCTCAATCGATGCAGAGAAAGTTTCTGACAAAATTCAACACCCATTTATTTTTTTTATTTTTTATTTTTTCAACACCCATTTATGATAAAAACCCTCCAGAAAGTAGGCAGACAGAGAACTTTCCTCAAAATAATAAAAGCCATATATGACAAGCCCACAGCCAACATCGTCCTCAATCGTGAAAACTTGAAACCATTTTCACTAAGACCAGGAACAAGAAAATGTTGCCCACTCTCTCCACTATTATTCAACATAGTTTTGGAAGTTTTAGCCACAGCTATCAGAGAAGAAAAAGAAATAAAAGGAATCCAAATTGGAAAAGAAGAAGTAAGGCTGTCACTGTTTGCAGATGACATGATACTATACATAGATAATCCTAAACATGCTATCAGAAAACTACTAGAGCTAATCAATGAATTTGTTAAAGTAGCAGGATACAAAATTAATGCACAGAAATCTCTTGCATTCCTATACACTAATGATGAAAAATCTGAAAGTGAAATTAAGAAAACACTCCCATTTACCATTGCAACAAAAAGAATAAAATATCTAGGAATAAAGCTACCTAAGGAGACAAAAGACCTGTATGCAGAAAATTATAAGACACTGATGAAAGAAATTAAAGTTGATGCAAACAGATGGAGAGGTATACCATGTTCTTGGATTGGAAGAATCAACATTGTGAAAATGACTCTACTACCCAAAGCAATGTGCAGATTCAATGCAATCTCTATCAAAGCACCACAGGCATTTTTCACAGAACTAGGACAAAAAATTTCACAATTTGTATGGAAACACAAAAGACCCCGAATAGCCAAAGCAATCTTGAGAAAGAAAAACAGAGCTGGAGGAATCAGGCTCCCTGACTTCAGACTATACTACAAAACTACAGTAATTAAGACAGTATGGTACTGGCACAGAAACAGAAATACAGATCAATGGAACAGGATAGAAAGTCCAGAGATAAACCCACACACATATGGTCACCTTATGTTTGACAAAGGAGGCAAGAATATACAGTAGAGGAAAGACAGCCTCTTCAATAAGTGGTGCTGGGAAAACTGGACAGCTACATGTAAAAGAATGAAATTAGAACAGTCCCTAATACCATACACAAAAATAAACTCAAAACAGATTAAAGACCTAAATGTAAGGCCAGACACCATGAAACTCTTAGAGGAAAACATAGGCAGAACACTCTATGACATAAATCACAGCAAGATCCTTTTTGACCCACCTCCTAGAGAAATGGAAATAAAAACAAAAATAAATAAATGGGACCTAATGAAACTTAAAAGCTTTTGCACAGCAAAGGAAACCATAAACAAGATGAAAAGACAACCCTCAGAATGGAAGAAAATATTTGCAAATGAAGCAACTGACAAAGGATTAATCTCCAAAATTTAAGAGCAGCTCATGCAGCTCAATATCAAAAAAAACAAACAACCCAGTCCAAAAATGGGCAGAAGACCTAAATAGACATTTCTCCAAAGAAGATATACAGATTGCCAACAAACACATGAAAGAATGCTCAACATCATTAATCATTAGAGAAATGCAAATCAAAACTACAATGAGGTGTCATCTCACACCGATCAGAATGGCCATCATCAAAATATCTACAAACAATAAATGCTGGAGAGGATGTGGAGAAAAGGGAACCCTCTTGCACTGTTGGTGGGAATGTAAATTGATACAGCCACTATGGAGGACAGTACGGAGGTTCCTTAAAAAACTAAAAATAGAACTACCATACGACCCAGCAATCCCACTACTGGGCATATACCCTTAGAAAACCATAATTCAAAAACTCATGTACCACAATGTTCACTGCATCTCTATGTACAATAGCCAGGACATGGAAGCAACCTAAGTGTCCTTCAACAGATGAATGGATAAAGATGTGGCACATATATACAATGGAATATTCCTCAGCCATAAAAAGGAACAAAACTGAGTTATTTGTAGTGAGGTGGATGGACCTAGATACTGTCATTCAGAGTGAAGTAAGTCAGAAAGAGAAAAACAAATACCGTATGCTAACACATATATATGGAATCTAAAAAAAGAGGAAAAAATGGTCATGAAGAACCTAGGGGCAAGACGGGAATAAAGATGCAGACCTACTAGAGAATGGACTTGCGGATACGGGGAGGGGGAAGGGTAAGCTGGGACAAAATGAGAGAGTGGCATGGACATATATACACTACCAAACGTAAAATAGATAGCTAGTGGGAAGCAGCCACATAGCACAGAGAGAACATCTTGGTGCTTCGTGACCATGTAGAGAGGTGGGATTGGGAGAGTAGGAGGGAGGGAGAGATGCAAGAGGGAAGAGATATGAGGACATATGTGTATGTATAACTGATTCACTTTGTTGTAAAGCAGAAACTAACACATCATTGTAAAGTAATTATACTCCAATAATGATGTTAAAAAAAAAGAATGTATTATGTTCATTTCATCATTTGGGCTTCTATTTTAAGGATAGTGGAAATCCAAAGTATGTGAAGGCTAACACTTCTCCACACCAACACTACAGACTGGAAGGTAAGAAAGTCAATCAATGAACACACTGTTTATCCTTAGTTAATACCACATAAATGGCATATTTTCAGTTGGTAAACTAAAGTCAAGGTTGACACCACACAGAGCAAATCACAGACAACTAATAAAGAAGTGACATTGAATTCCTTATTTAGGAAATCTTTTTGAGTATTCACAGTCAGCCAACACATAGGACTCTGTGGAAAAATTATAAAGAAAAGGCATAGTGCTCATCCTTGAACAGTACACCATCTGGCTAGAGAACATAAGCAGGCATATGCATAAAGTTGTATTATTGAGTTCAAAGGATAGCATGTAAACAACATACAAAAATGCCTGGAGACGGGGAATAAAGTTTAATGAATTGAGTTAATCAAAGAAGACCTTCTTGAAGAGGCCTTACAAATTAAAATACATTTTTTAAAAAAGAATGAGAATGCCCTGTGTTCAGGAAAGGGTGAACACTATCAGAAATGAATTTGTACAATTCGGATTGGGGAGGCAAGAAGGAAAGGTAGAGATGGATCCTTCAACGGTTTGACTAAGACTAGATTTGCTATGAAATGAAATAAAGAGTCCAGTTTCGGGCTTCCCTGGTGGCGCAGTGGTTGGGAGTCCGCCTGCTGATGCAGGGGACGCGGGTTCGTGCCCCGGTCCGGGAGGATCCCGCGTGCCGCGGAGCGGCTAGGCCCGTGAGCCGTGGCCGCTGAGCCTACGCGTCCGGAGACTGTGCTCCACAATGGGAGAGGCCACAGCAGTGAGAGGCCCGCGTACCACACACACACACACAAAAAAGAGTCCAGTTTCTAGAGTTGAACAATATGGAAAAGTAATAAGAGGTCTGTCAGGGTTCCAGAAGCCCCATTATCTATCCAGGAAAGGGTTAGAACCAGGATGATCATGATGATGATGGTGAAAAGCTCAAGATACTTTCCCTTAGGAGCTATGTCCCATGACCTTTTTTTTTTTTTTTTTTTTTTTTTTGCGGTACGCGGGCCTCTCACTGTTGTGGCCTCTCCCGTTGCGGAGCACAGTCTCCGGACGTGCAGGCTCAGCGGCCATGGCTCACGGGCCCAGCCACTCCGCGGCATGTGGGATCTTCCCAGACCGGGGCACGGACCCGCGTCCCCCGCATCGGCAGGCGGACTCTCAACCACTGCGCCACCAGGGAAGCCCCCCATGACCTCTTAGAAAGACCCATCCTCTCATGGTTGCAACAATGAAGCCCTCAGAATCACACCTGGATACCAAGCACAGCTGCAAGGTGGACTGGCCCCAAGCAGGATACAATTAATGGGAACATACTTCCCTACCTCTTCTCAAGAAAACACTGTAAAAAGGGCAGGCTTCAAAAGCTTTTAAATGAAAGAAAGTAGCAGGTTCATTTACGTTGTACACAATCATACACGTGTGAAGGGCAATGCAAGCAAATAGTTCATCTTGAAAATAGTTAAGAACAGAGAGATTAATGATTGGACTGGGGTTATCTGGAAATTGACTCTAGCCAGGTGAAAGCCTAGCTGGACACACCAAGCTCTTTCGTTTGGCCCAGTCTCCTGTTCACACTTGACTGGTGATTTAATCATTCTTCATGTGTTCTTCTCTAACCCCACATCCCTTGCTACTCCCAATTAGCATCTTGTACTCTTCTTTCTTAGCACTTATCACAGTTTACAGATTGATAAACCTGTACATGCTGGTGGATTATGTAAGAGGGAGCTGTGGAAGCCAACACTGTGTGTTATGGAGATAGTTGCTAGGGTTCAAATCTTGGTTCCAACACATTAGCTGTAAATATATCCCATGCCTCATAATGGTTACTGTAAAGATCAAGAGTTAGTACATGTGAAGATGGCAGAACAATGTCTGGCATATAATCACATTCCAATAAATACGTCATCATTCCCACTGGGTCCATGAGAGCAGGGACCTTGTCTATTTCATCTACCACCTCCTCTGTAGGACATAGCACTGTGTTGGGGACGTAAGGGGAGCTTAGTGAGTATATATGGAGTGAATGAATAAATCATCACTCCATACTTTGTTACCCATCAATCCCTTGATATATATGTAGATACACATTCATTCTGTCCCCTTGCTCTCAAGGGACTAGGGACAAGACATCATTCCTTTTGTATGCCCTGTATAACTGCTCATGATGATCAGACTTAAACTTAAGCCAGTACTTTCCCAATACTTAAGAAGCCAAATTTAGAAAAATGTGGGCAGAGGCAAAATCCCCTAGAGCTCTCAACTATGCTATCAAAATGATTTTACACTATAAATGTATAAAAATTCATAATTTTTCTATATATTTAAGAAAGGCAAAGAGAGAGTCAATTCCTCTAACTTACCAACTGTGAGTCTTTCAGCCACAAAATGTAATTATTTAGCCCTGCTCTAAATCATTCGTAAAAATGTTTAGGGATGGGTCTCCACAGCATGCTTGTAACTTTCTAAAATTGGTTTTAATAATGGTATACACAAAGGTTAAACCACAAGAGTTAAAAATGAACATACCAGTCATTCCTAGGCCAGAGAAAGGAGCAATATAAAAAAATTGAAAGGTAAATAAATAAGAGGTATCTTCAAATGACTAGAGACATTAAAGTCAACAGACCACTAAACAGTATGAGGTTCCTCTTGAGGGTCAGGGATAGAAATCCCAGGTCTTTGTGCCTCCAGTTAAGGTCATGAGGGAGGCAACTACACTTATATGCATCAAAGAAGACATGGCAGGAGACTAGAACTGTTGGTTAGACCGGACCTATGAGTCATCTTTTCTATAGTATGATTCCTAGGCTTCAGAGAGAGACTTTCCCTTCACAGTAGCCGAGAAACAACCTAAATTTCCATCAGTGGGTGAATGGATAAAGATACACATACACACACAAACACACACTCACACCCCACATGCACACACACAATACAGTATTATTCAGACTTAGAATAGAAGGAAATCCTGCCATTTGCAAGAACATGGATAGATCTGGAGCACATCACACCAAGTGAAATAAGCCCGTCACAGAAAGACAAATACTGCACAATCTCACTTATGTGTAAAATCTAAAATAGGCAAACTCATAGAAACAGAGAGTGGAATGGTGGTTGCCAGGGGCTGGGGGCAGGTGGAAGGGGGAATTGGGGAGATGTTGGTCAAAAGGTACAAAGTTTCAGTTATGCAAGATAAACAAATTCTGGAGATCTAAAGTATAGCACTGTGTCTATAGTAAATAGCATAGCATTGTATACTCAAAATTTGCTAAGAGGATAGATCTAAAGTGTTCTCACTACAAAAAAAAAAGAAGAAAAAGAAAATGATATATAAACAACAAAGATCTACTATATAGCACAGGGAACTATATTCAATATTTTGTAATAACCTATAATGGAAAAGAATCTGAAAACTGTATATATATATATATATATATATATATATGAATATATCTTCACATATATATATATATATGAATCACTGTGCTATACACCTGAAACTAGCACAACATTGTAAATCAACTATATTTCAATTTTTAAAAAAGACCAAAAGAAAAGAAAATGGTAACTATGTGAGGTGATGATATATTAATTAACTTGATTGTGGTAATTATTTTGCAATGTATATGTATTTCAAAACATCAAGTTGTACACCTTAAATATATAGAATTTTTATTTTTAATTTTATATTTAATTTTTATTTGTCAATTATCCCTCAATGAAGCTGGAAAAATAAAAAGTAAAATAAAATAAAATAAGGGGATTTGTTTTTAAATCCCTTAAACTCAAATCCCACTTTTAGAGCTCAATTTCTTTGACTAAGAAAATATGTATTTCTCAAACTAGAAAACTTTGACTCCCTGGAGGTTTGGAGCCAAGTGCCTAAAGGTGGTTGTGCGGAGCCATGTGCCTAAAGGTTTTGCAAAGCCACAGATAAACATGGCTTATTTTCCTGCAAGTTAAGTTTTACTTGAAGAGTTGAGGCAGAGGGAGGCAAATGTTTTAACCCTCAATTTAAATCATTTGTTTATTTAAAAGAATGGATCAATTGTGCTGCAGAATCCAAGATTTGCACTCATTTTAAAAACATGGCATGGACATATATACACTACCAAATTAAAATAGATAGCTAGTGGGAAGCAGCTGCATAGCACAGGGAGATCAGCTCAGTGCTTTGTGACCACCTAGATGGGTGGGATAGGGAGGGTGGGAGGGAGATGCAAGAGGGAGGGGATATGGGAACATATGTATATGTATAGCTGATTCACTTTGTTATACAGCAGAAACTAACACACCATGGTAAAGCAATTATGCTCCAATAAAGATGTTAAAAAAAAACAAACAGGAAACTGCAAAGAAGCATCATGCTTGTAGTAGATCATTTTAAGCTCCTGAGGAGTTTGTACTGAAGAGGGAGATGTCACTGAGAATGATTCAGAACGAAGAGCACATAAAGGCAAAGTTCACAATTTGGTTGAGACCAAGACCTGCTCAGGAGCAAGGGGGTCTGGGAAAACCAGACATACCCAAACCAGAAAGTCTCAACACCCAAAGAGGAAAGCAGCAACTACAACTGACAAGACCCTAGCAAAGTAAATCATCAGGCCAAGGAGATGCTGTGTGGGAACGGAGAGGAGAAAAACTTCAAGGTTGGGTTGAACAAGGGCCAGACTATCAGAACTGCAGCTACTTGTTGACTCAGCGAATGGAAAGGGAAGCAAAGACACACACATGTACACTCATATGAACCCAGAAATTAATGTTGATAACTGTGTGTGTAGGGGAAGAAAACAGAGTTCAACAAGCATAAAGAGGGAACGGCTCACAGGTGCCCAGATGAACCTACCATATCCGAAAACAGCACGTGTGTAACCTCCAAACCGTATTTCCCAGCATCCTAACTTTTCCAGGTACAATGACTCTTCTGTATTTTCCTTTTCCTCTCACCTTAAATAAACCTCGTTCCCTAATATAAACTTGGGAAGCAGTTTTGCCTACAAGCTCAGTGCTATCAGAGGCAATAGACAATCAGACTGAGCTGAGGCAATGACACTCAGCTTGTTATTTTTACATCTTCATAAAACAGAATACAAGCGTGCTTGCTTTCATGCATCTAGGACTCCTAACAAGCCTGAATGACTCCATCTGGGCTGGCAACATTGTCAGTATTAAGAAAAGATGAAAATCACCTAAACCATGCTGCTTGCAATCAGTTACGAATAGACCTTTTTAGACACACGCATAAGTTCCCTTGATGGAATTACGATGTGATTGGCTGAAAGGAACTCAACAAATGACGGATATTTGAACTTCAAACAGTTGATCATTTGTCCTATGTTTTTTTTCCCTTAAAACTCAATTCACATTGTATTTGTAAGAACACAGGAAGAGAGCTAAATGATCAAAAAGAGCAGGAGGATGTTTTTCGTTCCTAGCATTTCCGTGGTGGATAGACTCCTTGTGAAGGAGCAAGTTTCTAAGAAAATGCCAGAAGTCGCATCACATTTAGCCTCATTCTGTTATTAGTCAGCAGGGTTGTGGTCAGGGACTCTCTGACTTCCCAGTATCCATTCATCCCTCTTCCTTCACGGGGATTGTAGAATCCCCTGAATTTTATTTAGAGAGATCTCATTCCGATTCCTCTTAGACCCAGATTTCCAACTTGTCTCCCATTTCTACATACCCCAGAGGCAGGCGTTTAAAACAAACAAACAAAAATCTAGGTTCACCTCACGTAAAGAAGGAGAGATTTAATCCTGGCCAGTGGCACCAAAACAGGGACTTAAAGTAAGTTTCCTTTTATATAGTTGATAGCATTATATTATATATTGAAATTTGCTAAGAGAGTAGAACTTAGAAGTTCTCACAAAAAAATAAAGAGAGAGAGAGAGAAATATGTGAGGTGATGGATATGTTAATTAACTAGATGGGAGGAATCCTTTCACAGTGTAAACGCATATCAAATTACCATGATGTGCACTATCTTACAATTTTATATGTCATTTATACTGCAATAAAGCTAAAACAATTTTTAAGTATATTTCATTTTATACATGGCATGGGTATGTATTCAAGGGAGCAGAAAACTTAACAAAAAAAAAATCCAGAAAAGAAAAATAGTTGCTGCCCCACTAGAGACCATTACCCCACCTTCCCTGTTCCCAGTATCCTTTGCATCTGGGTGTGGCTACAGAAGTTTGTTTTGGGCCAGTGAGGTGTCACTGGGAAGCATGGGTGTAACTTCTGGTTCAGTTTCCATAAGGACATTATTTACCCTCCACTCTGTCTCCCACTCTCCTACCTCCCGCAGTCTGGAATGTGGACGAGACGGTGTCCCAGCTTCAGTGCTAAGCTGAGGACAGCACCTCAGGACCAGGCAGAGTAACAAAAAGAAGGAACCTGGTCTCCAATTGATGTTTTAGAGCAGAAGTGTTGACCCATCCTGGACTACCTGCCTACGTGGAGACCATCAGATGAAAAAGAAATAAACTCCTATCTTGTGTAAGCCAGTATATTTTGGGTCTCTTTGTTATAGCAGCTTAGTTTGTCCTAGTATAGAGTTGCTACCTAGATGCTGGGTCAGTACATACCAAAACTGAAAATACCTGGCAGTGGCTTAGTGACCAGGTGGCAGGTGGTAAGAACACAGATATTGCAGGCTGCAAAGCTCATGACCCCTGCTAGTAAAACCAACTGCTTCTCCTCTCCAAGTAGCAGAAGATAAGATAGTCACTCAGAGCCTACTTCAAGAACTTCCTATAGACATTGTCCCAAGCCACACAATGGGAGCCAGCCCTGCTGTAAAGATTCAGATGACAAAGGTGTACCTTCTCCATACAAGCCCATGGCTCCAGAGGACATCAAGGTAGAAGCCCTTAAACTGAGAGAGAGAGCTAGGAGTGGGCTGCGCACTGCAGCCAGTAAGTAAAAAGCTAGAATCTGCAAGCTTAAGAACTATAGCCAAAGGTTACTTTCATATGGAACAGACTGGAAGCAAACAGACTGGAATTTTGTAGGAAATTGCATTGTCAAAGAAAACAAAAGGCTAGCTGACAAAGCCAGTGATCGTTCAATCACTAAAGCAAATCTCAGGTCCCCAAACCTGCACCAGTAGAAAGCAGGCTGTCAAATGAGAGCAGCTCCCAAGGAGGGACACTCTTCAATACTCACCACAGATGTGGCCACAAAAGACAGGGGCCACCAAGAACAGTGGCAAAAAGTCACTCCCAGAGGGCAAATCTGGATGGCCAAGAAGGCCTACCAAGGATGGCCAAGCATTTCCTGCCCAGCAAAATTTGCTAACTGCTGCTAATAAGACTCAGTTGGATGCTTTCCATTCTCCCACTTTCCAACTGGGGTTATTGTAGCAGATAACTCATGTTTTAGTGCAGAGGTCACTGGAACCACATCTGACCTGATAGAAGCTGAACCCCTCCCAGGGATCCTGGGCTCTCAGATGGGTGCAGTAATTTGGTTTGTCTCCTTTGGGAAGCAAGTAAGCATTTCCTCCACAAGGGAGGAAGGGTGAGAAGGGATACTGGATGCTAGAGGAACAAACTGTGACGGAGTTTGTTAATTACCTCCCGTGTCTGTTCTCCTCGTGTCCTTTTAGGTCAAGAGAGCTGTGAACTCCCCCAGCCCAAGCCTACACTCCACAGCCCTTCCACAGCCCTTCTTGTAGCTGACTAGGCATGGATACATGACTAGATTTTGGCCAATGGGACATAGATTTTGACGAATGGAGTACATGCTTATAAGGGGAATTGCCTGTCCTCAACTTATTGTCTCTTCCCCCTTCCTGTGAGTTAGAATGCAGATGTGAAGGCATGTGCCACCACTGAGCACACAGATGGAAACAAAGTCATAGGGGATGCAGAACAACAAGATAGAGAGAACCTGGGTCTCTGGGTGACCTCCTGGAGTCAAGCCTGCTACTCTCCTTGAACTGCCTTCCTAAACAATGTCTGTGTTGCATGAGGCACTATATTTTGCAGTCTCTTTTTTTTTTTTTTTTTTTCTCGTGGTACGCGGGCCTCTCACTGTTGTGGCCTCTCCCGTTGTGGAGCACAGGCTCCGGACACGCAGGCTCAGTGGCCATGGTGCACGGGCCCAGCCGCTCCACGGCATGTGGGATCTTCCCGGACTGGGGCACGAACCTGTGTCCCCTGCATCGGCAGGCGGACTCTCAACCACTGCGCCACCAGGGAAGCCCTGCAGTCTCATTTTTATAGCAACAAAGCCTGACCCTAAAATTAATACAGAAGAAAACTAGAAATAAAAGTGCTTTGAGGACAAAGTATACATTGTATATCCAGAGACATGAGCTAAAAGTGAGGAAATGGAAACTCTGTCACTTTAAAAAGAGGTCATAAGATGAAGTAATGAGTGCACTGAAACCCAGTAGCCCTCATCAAAGTTCAGCTAAGAAAATTCATGTGAATAGGTGAAACCACATTCAGTCTGAAAACACTCTATCTTTTAAAAAAAATTGTAAAGTTAAGTCATTTATCTTTTATTTCAGTAGTTTAGAGGTAATACTAGGTCACTTGATCTATTCAAGAAGAATTCCCATAAAGAAAGGGCAACTCACTTGAAAAATGAATGGTTACATGCCCAAATATTTAGTACCAAATATGAGAAAAGTAATCACATAGTATAGAGGAAGTAAATGTAAGTGGTTAAGAGCTCTGATCCTGAAGACAAATGAATGGGTTATGCATCCTAACTCCCCAATTCCTAGCTGTCTGACCTTGAACTCTTACCTAGACTGTCTAAGTCTCAGTTGCCCTTGTTTCAATTTCCTGTGGATTAAATGAGACAATGCACAAAGCACTCGGAGCAATACCCAGTTCATAGTAAGATTTCAATGAACCTTTCACCATCTCAAATTATTACCACCTGATTGTAAAAAGGTCACTATTAGAAGCCAGGCGTCTTAACCTTCTGTCTTCTATGAGACTGAATTCTTTCTCAGGTCGGCAAGTCACAAAATGTTTAATGCCTTGGGTTTTAAGGAAAGGTGGCAACTCAGTCAGGGAATTTATTTATATACCAGTGTGTTCATACCTTAGCATGAAATGAATGATTAACGTAATAAAATAAATATACTGATGAAAAATCAGATTCACAGATTTTGTTAAAAACAACTTCTAGATTTAAGAACTCCCATTTTGGGGAGGGATAAATTGGAAGATTGGGATTGACATATACACACTGCTATATATAAAAAAGATAACTAATATAAGGACCTACTGTATAGATTAGGGAACTCTACTCAATACTCTGTAATGGCCTATATGGGAAAAGAATCTAAAAAAGAGTGGATATGTGTATATGTATAACTGATTCACTTTGTGTACACCTGAAACTAACACAACATTGTAAATTAACTATATTTCAATAAAAATTTAAATAAATAAATAAGTAAAAACAACAACAAAAGAACTCCCATTTCCCTATGCTATGCTTACCTAAATAAGGAACACTAGGTCTCTGAATAATTATTTCCTAATTGTGTGATATTGGGCAAGTCCCCAGACATCTTTGAGACTAGGTTTCCTCATCTGTAACATGGAGACAATATCTAGCTCATTGATTGCTATGAGTATTAAATGAGATAATGCACACAAGATGCTGACTACAATGTCTAGCATACAGAAAGCATTCAGATAACAGACAATGAAAACTTTCTTTGGTATAGTTACCATTATACAAAATAGTAAAATGCTGTCCACATAAGACAATAACACCCTCACATGAGTTTGAGACCCACTGGTTGTCAGGCACATGCTTTGTGCTATTTTCCTCATCACACTAACGTGTCCCACTGGCCACTCAAGCATGTTCTCTCTCAATTTACATCGATACCAAAACATTATTTTTGCAAGGCTGTTGTCTGGGGATGAGATGCACTAGTGAAACATACATTCTCCCCTCTGTCAAGCTAAATGCTTCACAAGAGATTGTATTCTCGATGTGGTTTCTTATTAGTGCCACATTCTATCCAACTAAGCTGACCATGCCAGGCTTGGCTAAGCAATAATTACAGCAGTGTGTGTCACCCAGCACCCTCCAAGACTTAATGATTTCACAAAACTAAAATTAAGTTTTAGTTAGAAAACTAAAATTTAGAAAATGCCCTCTTACCCTTCAGGGAGCTGATTAGGACAATTAGTGTCATCAGCTAACTCAATATCTGGGGTGCAGCAGGGCCATTTCTCTTTCACCCATAACATGTAGATAAGACTGAAACTAAAAAAAACATGCTTGAAACTGAAGGGAAAATAAGACTTTTCTTTTCTGGATTAAAATAGAACCTTTTCTCCTCCACCTCAGATTCCAATTCATCATCCCATTTCTATCAGGGCAGAAGATATGTAGCATCGCTTCCTTTAAGCCATTGTTTCATCTTTATTTTTAAAACAATCAATTTTGCCCAGGCTAACATGTTTATAGTGTTTCCTCCTGCAGTTTTCTGATTATAGTCACCACCCTAGTCTGACCCAGTTTTCTAAGCTGATTTTTCTCAGCTGCGGAGGTGCTTGCTGAGTGGCTTCACAGTTCATCTGCTTCCATCCCTTTACGCCATAGTCCCTGGAACCTTCTTGGCTGCATCTGGTGGGCACTTCTGGGCACTTCATGAAATGGTCACTACCGCTGCCCTTCTGCACATAGGCCCTAGGGGAGTATGTAGGCCCAGGCCACACTGCTTAATGGTGGCAAACCTAAGACCAGAATCCATGGTCTTTGTTGTCACCATGCAGACAAGAGCCCTTGAACCTCCACAAATCAAAAAAGAGATTTAAAAAGAACTCCAACTGAAGTAGTCTACTGGGTGGCCTCATGTAGGCACAGTCTTAATCCGGGACTCCTGGCTATGCCATAATATCTCCTTGTGAAGTCTGGCTGTTTTTTATGATTGTCGTTATTTGGGTCCATTATTTTTTTGTCCTTTCTCTTCCTTTGACAATGTTTTTGACTTTGTCCAGTTGGATTGTTTGCTGCTTGGCTGGTTGTCCCAGCTAAGAGCGCAGCCTAGAGCCAGTGCCCACTGTGTAATCATTGCAGATTACATGACTGAATAGGGGGTTTTGTATATCATTATTTGCTTGCTTGGCCAGTTTTCAGGCTATTTGTTTGCATCCACCTTGAAACAAAGGCAATGATAATGAGGCTCAGAGTTTTACACATTTTAGTTCATTATCTCCACAGCAGGATTTACATAGGAATGTGATCCATGTTCAAATTCTACCCATCTATCCAAACCCAGTCCATTTATCCCTCCTGCACAGAGCCTTCCCTCACCCCCTCACTCCTGTTTCCTTCTCTGGATAACCACAGCACTTCTCTTTATATCTCCCATGACAGTTATTTCCAACCACGTATTAAAATGGTTCACGTAATTTGTTGTCTCCCCTACTCATTCACAAGATCTTTGCCAACAGTCTGCGTGCCTGCTTCACCCATGGAGCCTGCACTACCCAGGACCCTGCACTACCTTTGCCATGTGCTCCGGAAACACTGAGCCAAAGAACACACAGCATAGCCAGTGGGTCTCTTCAACCTGAGCAGAAGCAATTCTAATTCTTTACCTTCTGGAACCGGATCTTGCTATAACCAAAGCAAGCAAATTAGAACCCTTCCTAAGAATCGAATCTGTACTATAGCAGGACACGTTCACATAATTTTTTAAATATTAATTTTACGTCCAGAAAAATAGCAAACAAGATAACATTCAAATACATCAGTGATGGCAAAAACTATAAACTCTAAAGTTTGTTAGATTTACAAATCATCACTATTAAATACAAAAATTGGATCTACCTAGAAACATTTCTTTTGAAAAAAAAATCTGTTGTCAAGTTCCTCCAATTTTATATCAAATAGGGTATAAAGAGTTTCTTCTAAAAATGTAGGTTAAATGAAAACTTTCCTTTTCTTTAAAAGTTTAAATGTGATTTATAATTAAAATGCACTTTGGCATATCTTTCTGCAATACTTCTCCTCATCTGGGTTGGAGTAAAAATTTGACAGAATTAGTAAAGCCTGTTGAACTCACAAGTTGTTTTCTAGGTAGTGAAATTGAGGAGGTAATTCCTCTAAACTTGGGGAAAAAAATGTTAAGTTAGAAAACTGCTTTCTGAATGGTTTGATTATGTAAGCAAACAAACCTCCAAACATCCACATTCCCAACTAAAGAGAACAGCAATGGAAGCCTTTGTTACTATATTGAGAATGTGTCTATTTTTCAAAACCCAAAATCTCCTGGTAATGAAATAGTCACCATGTGGTCAAGACAACCACCCTGAAGGCCCCTATGCTATTATTTTTTTCATTCCACATGTCTTTTGTCCTTCCTTCCTTCCTTATATCATTTCCCCATTTCAGACCGCAAAAGTCGCTTGAGGGCTGAGACCATATTGCCAATAGTTCACTCTAATTGGAAGCAGTAGGTGCTTAAGCACTCATTACCTGATGGGGAACATCCCAATAACAAGCTCAGTATGTAGGTCAGTGCTAATAAGGCCAAGGTCCTGGACCTGACGTGAGTGGACGTTTGCTTTGCTCCATAACAATAAGCCAAATGCCTTGGTCGGTGCTGTTGCTCACCCAGTGTGTTTGGGGGAAGAAAGTGTGGACCATATGAGGAGTATGTGAACGAATGTTCTAGTTCAAGTCCCCAACACGACCAGGGCTGGGGAGGTACAATCAAACATTGTGAAACCCAGAAGGATCTGGTTGTGGTCAAGGTCAGAAGCAGGCACAGTGGTTCTCACCTCTGTTTCTTTCTCTTAACACACCTAAGTGGGAGCCACACTTCCATCAGGAACACAGACTCATCAGCACTCATCATCAAACAGAGAGTACACTCATTGGGCAAGTGAAGAGGGCTATCTCCATCATTTGTGGGGCACATATTTTGAAAAAAAGGACCCTGGTTGATAAAGAAACCCAGCATTGAATTGAAATTCAGTCAAGTGGAGCAGTGCATACCAATCCCTTCAGGATCTGGTTAAAATACAGTTTCTGATTCTGTAGGTCTGGGGTGGGACCTGAGATTCCACATCTGTAAATAAGCTGGCAAGTGGTGCCAAGCTGAAGGGTCCTTGGACCTCATTTTAAGTAGCAGGATTTGAGAGTTTTTCAGATTGGCACATGTATAGGAATCCCGGACCTCAGGAGTCCAGACAGCCAGGAAAAGTTTTAAGAAACTGACAAATTCTAGTGGTCAGGGTCACCAAGTTTTCAGGAATCCAAAGATCAGACCACTTGCAATCACTCAGAAGAGTAAGAATTAAGTCTCAGTGAGTGTTAAGGGCTCTGAGTCAGGTGCTCCCCAGTCTCTGCTATCCAGAGTGGGTAGCCAGGGACTGTGGGACACAGGACAGGGGCCTGATCTTGAGGGCATTGGCAGAGAGCAGTTGCTGCAGCTGATGCTAAAGAGACAGGTGCGGAGGAACTCAGAGGAGGCTAGAAGCTGATGGGAGGCAAGGAATTTAAAAGACGTTCAAATCTCAGATAGCCGCTGTAAGGCTAAGATCAGAATTGTGCAGCTATTGGCCAAAGGTTGGCACAAGGCTTAAACAGATCATTATACACAAAAGTTGGAGGATGTCTGGGGCCTCGTGGGCAGTCTTCTCCACCTCAAATACATTAAATCATGGTGCCAGAGTCCATTTGTGTGGAACAGGATGGCATATCTCTTTGGCTAACCCAAGGTGAAACCCTATCCATTTTTCCCTCTCTAGTTGAGGTCTCCTATGTAAAATGTGGTAAAGTAGCTGAAATTAGGCTTATAGAGTCATGTTCACAGAAGTGCTACAAATGAAGGTGAGTCAGCCATGAGTTCAATGGAGCATAAATAGACAAATTTAATACATTCATATATGGATTGATTTAGGCATTTGTCAAATATTTGCCGAAAGAGCTTTTCCCTCGTCTAAGGAAGGCATAGCCCTAATATTTTTCTTTGTAAAAGACTCATTTTACTGGTGAGTTTGACAAAAGTTAAATACTAAATGCTTAATCTGAAAATGTGCATTAATATCTTCTGTATCTTCCCAGATAACTCAGCTGATCCCCTTCCTGGTCTAAATACTATTAGCATGCAAATAAAACCGAGATCCTTGGGTTAGCTTTTGTACCCAAGAGACACTAATAGTCCTCATCAGGATCATGAATGTAACCGTGGAGCCTTTCCAGCAACACGACAGAGAAAGCTGATACAGACCTTCTTCAAACTACGAACCCATGGAAAGTTGGAGCAAATATAACTGAAATAACTATTATAATGTAATCTGAACTTGAAGGAAAGATAGAAGATTCTCAGGAGTCATAAGCAAACAGGGAAGTCAAAGTTGGGATGTAAGCAGGAACTGGGGCTGTGGTATCCCAAAGGGGTATTATGAGAATATGGGCTCTGAAGGCCAGGCGTTGGATCTTGGCTCAGTGGAGAACCAGAGCTGAACACCTGGCCCACTGGGGCTGCCCAGGCCTTGAAGAGAGGACAGGAAAATCCCTACCCCTGTCCAGAGAGCCTGAAGCAAAGCCTAAGCTCTATCCTAAATAGACTTAAATGATTAAAGCTGTTAAACTAGTAATAAAAAAAAATTTAGAAGTGATATTTGCCATTACTCATCTTAAATTCAAACTGTTCCAGGAAATAGAAAAAAAAATTAGCCAAACTTTTTCTGACCTTGCTACCCATAGGATAACTAAACAAAGCTAAAAGACAAACTACAGACTGAAAGAAGTGAATGTACATAAAATACAGAGTTAGTACCAAGAATATATAAAGGATTTATAACAATCAGTAAGAGAAAGTCAAACAATCTCATGGAAAAATGAACAAAAGATACATATAGCTATTTCACCAAAAAGAAGACCCCAAATTCCAATAAGCATATGAGAAGTTGCTCAATTCAATAATCATCAGAAAAAGGCAAAATGACTAACGACATGATGTTATTTCATATCTATCAAGATAGTATATGTATACATTATGCATACATACATATAGGCCTGGGAACATAGAGAACTTTCGGTAGTGTTAACCTTGGGGAGAAAGTAGGATAGAAGAAAAATGTCAAGAGGGGATTTTTCCCTCTACCTAATTCTGTATTGTTTTCATATTTATGAACATGTGCGCACATGTTGTAATATATTGATTGCACTGAGGCCCCGGTTAATGATCTTTCTCTATCTACAGCCTTCACCCTGTAACTTCATAGTCTTCTTCCATCTGACTCTGGCAGGCCTTGTGACTTGCTTTGGCCTATAGAATACAAATGAAATAATGGTGTGCCAAGTACACATTAGGTTTCAAGAGGCTGGCAGGCTTCTCCTTGGTCCCTGTCTTCCAATTCACTGACGTATGCTAAAAAGCAGTGGGTGAAAGTTGAAGAGAAACAGGATTTGCATCATCTCAAAGCATTTCCTCCACGATATTTGTTAACAGCAAGGGAAAAGACAGTAACTGTCAAGTGAAGAAATCCAGCAGAAACCGTCTTAACCAAGTGACCAAGGTCAACATTACCAATAATGAAACATTTTGACATCATGAATCCCATGATATGATGCATTAAGAAGAACACAACATAATTTCTGTGGAATTCTTTCTAAAAATAGTTACCTCAATCCAATCATGAGAAAAGACCAGACACACCCAACTTGAGGGACATTTGGCAAAATAACTGCCCTATACTCTTCAAAAATGGCAAAGCCATAATGGTTAAGGAAGAAGAACTGTTATAGATTTCAGGAGGCTAAGGAGAAATAACAACAAAATGCAATGTGGGATCCTGAACAGAATCCCAGAAAAAAACAACAAGACATTAATGAAAAAAACCAGTGACATTCGAATAAGGACTTTAGTTTAGTTATTGGTATGATACCAACGTTAATTGCTTGGTTCTACTCATTGCATTACTGTTCAGTAAGATTTTAACACTGGGGGAGGCTAGGGCAGGGATATATGGAAACTCTCTGTACTAGTTTTGCAAATTTTCTCTACATCTGAAATCAGTTCAAAATCAAAAGTGAAAAGAAAAGGTATTGTCTTTACTCCAACAGAATTGAAAATGCTTTTGAAGAAGTAAATCTCTTTCGAGGGTTAAGACCAAATTTGGCGGCGTGAGGGGGGGCACTCTAACATGAAAATAATTTGGTTAAAAATTCCCACCTTTGGAGAGTTATAACTTAAGAATCGGTATCAACAATTCTGTCCCTTGTATTCAACACACTTAGGAGTTTTTATTCTTCAACTAGAATCCATCTTAATTTTCCAGTTGCAGCAGAGGCATCTTTCTTTTTCCCACAGAAGGGACCTCAGAAAGCTTTTTGTCATCTCTTAGCTGTTTACAACTCCAACTGTGAAAAGCCTCTAGTACATTTGAATTTCAGCCTAAAAGAACCCCATGGCTAAGATGGACAACTCAAGCAGTTTATTTCACTTCTGTCTGCTGAGGTGTTGTATTTATTTTCTTTCCCACATCATGAAAAGAGCCAGGTTATTTTTTTTTTCTTTTTTCTACTCCTCTATCCCATTCTCCCCTATTTAACAGTGTCTGTCAGCAGAAGAGCTATCAAGAGGCAGCTATGCAAATTAATCAGTCAGGGCCTCAGCACCCAGGAACTGTTTGTTACAACAGCAAAGGGCATGAAGCATGTATAATGAAGCCTCCAAGCAACAGACTAATTAATACCTCTCTCTTCTTTGAAGAAAATGACCCAATATTGAACTCCAGCGAAATATACAGCATCTTAATTTACTATCTGCTAAAAGGATGACTACTTTATAAAATGCATTCCTGTTTATTCATTCTCTGATAACAATAGTAGTCATTCAAATAGGACCCCCTGGCCAAGGTCTCAAAAGAAACACTGCTAGGACAAGTAGCTATTTAATACGTGCCATCGTACTCACGCCTCTTGTTTCTACCAAAGGAGACGCCATAGGGAAAGGATGGTGTCGCGGGCACACAGGAGCGGTCAGGAACTTTTACTTGTTCCTTCCTCCTTCCCAGCCTCCACTTCTCCTCATGTTGTTATTGGTAGAGTGTTTGCAAAGATTTGCTTTCCAGACCACAATTCAGAAAATAGGCAGGAGATAAAGACCCTCAGAAATAACAGGGGAAATCTCACCTGGTGGTCAAATGGAAAACTGCTGAGGAATTAATCCAGCAGCAGCATGGCAAAGCCCTAAGCCTCGCTTTGTTGCCAGTCATGGGAACATGAAAATCTTAAGATTTCTGAGCCTGGGCTTCCACGGTGGCGCAGTGGCTGAGAGTCCGTCTGCCGATGCAGGGGACACGGGTTCGTGCCCCGGTCCGGGAGGATCCCACCTGCCACGGAGCGGCTGGGCCCGTGAGCCATGGCCGCTGAGCCTGCGCGTCCGGAGCCTGTGCTCCGCAACGGGAGAGGCCACGACAGTGAGAGGCCCGCGTATTGCAAAAAAAAAAAAAAAAAAAGATTTCTGAGCCTTTCTTCATCTCTTCATCTGTGTACTGGAAGTAGATGACCTCCGGTGAAATTTCTGGCTAAAAATGATTCTGCCAGTAGTCAAGTGTTCTTAGTGTTGCCAGATCTAACAAATAAAAATACAAGATGTCCACAACCCATACAATATTTGGGACATACCTTAAAAATCATTTGTTGTTTAGTTGGAATCCAAATTTAACTGAGTGTCCTGTATTTTGTCCAGCATCTCACCTCCCTCTTCTGAGAAACGAATAAATAATGCTACCATTTAACTTCCAGGTTTAGATTTTTCTATAAATCCACCACTTCCTCACTGTGGGGCTCAGGCAATTTATTTAATGTCTGCATTTCCCCATCTGTAAAACGGGATAATAAAAATAATAACTTCCTTCTCGGGTTGTTGTAAATCCAATAATCTGCCCACTGCTTGGCACAGTAATGCTCGCTCTAATTATTGTAGTTACCTTATTATTACTGTTTGCGCTGAATACAACATCGTTGGGAGAGCAAACAGGTCAATAAGTTTAGATTTCATCCGAAAGGTAGAAAATGTCTTTGCTAAGCAAGGTAGAGGGAGAAGAAGAGTCTGTGAATAAACTGAGAATCACTAAATTATGTTGTAAGATTTTCCTGTAATCCCTTAATATTAATTACTGTCAAGCTTCAGAATGAGGAATGCTTACTGAATTTTCTTGCAATGTTTTATACATTTCATTTTTCACTTCAATTCAGAATAAAGGCCGAAGAATTGGAGTGAAACAACTGAGATAAACCCAAACAAAAATGAGGAAAATGTGTATATGTAAATTAAGAACACACTTATTACAAGCCCTTCAAAAAAAGAATTGGCAGTGACCTCTACTAAAATATTTCTGTGTAGAGGCTGGTTGACAATCCCTTTCCAAGATTACCTATGCCTGGATAACAGCCAATATTTAAGCCTTTCTCTTGGAAGTGCCTATCTGCCTCTTCCACCTTCATTTCCTTAAGAAGTCTCCTAAGAACCCATCAACACCAATACAAAGGTTGGAAAATAACTTTTTCCTCTTGGCTGGATGCAAAAAAGCAGAAAGGTTCTCAATGAAAACTGTTTGTTTGAATCACTATCAACTCATTCTTTCTGCTGACTAGAGGGGTAAAAAATATATAAATAAAAGTGGTTCTCAGTCTCCAGTTACACCAGCAGCTTCCAAAGAGCATTTCCTCTTTCCCAAGAGCCAGGATCAACATAAATGATTCATTTTCTTTATAACTAGTATTCATAGGTATTTGAGGGTGTTCCACAGACTCAGATGAGTCCTTTTTCTTTGTCTAGCCTCAAGAGATTAATTATTCCTGTCAATTCAAGTCTGTCTTCCTGTTAACAAATCCCATTGGGGTTCTCTCCCTACTTAATCAGATAAACTCCAGATTCAAACATTTTAAGGAAATTTTTTTTCTGCATTACATTGCCACTACCTCTAAAGAATATATAGATCTCTGTAACATTTTCCTTTTCTCCCCCTAATTTCCTTAATAAGAGACCAGTCTGACAACTTTGTCAATTTCATAAGCACACACTGATATCTTTTGTGGAGGATTTTCTCAATGATTATAAGGGCTCTCTTCTAGTCATCCCATTTCCATTTTCAACAGCAATTTTAAAAATGAACTTGAGACAGTCAAGTTGAGAGCTGAGTACATTAAAAAGCAGCCTTTGCACATGTATGTGTGACTTCTCAGCACAGAGGGCCACACTCAGTCGATTTGAGGATATTATCAATTACCTAAAAATAAATGGCACTTTAAAGCAATGGGAACAAAGATGTGCACGTGAAAATATTTTATAAAATCTAAGTTCATCACTATAAAATTAGGGCTTTATTAGCATTATTTTGAGAAGAAATGGGAGAAAGATATAAATACCTCTGAGGTTTGAAAGTTTCCAAAGAGGAAATACGATGAAGGAAACAATATATTGTGGAGTTAGAAGGACCCCACTCTATTACTTACTATTATTTTATAGTCTGAGCCTCCATTTCATCTATAAAAGACAAATAACCATGCCTAACTCAGTTTGTTGTTTGATTAAGCATAATAGTGTATACAAGACCACCAAGCACAGTGTCTGACACTTAGTAGAAGTTCAACAAATGCTAATTCCCATCATGCTCTCTTCAGCATTCCCTTTTGAAATGACAATGTAACTGAAGAGGCCACAAATTGATTTCTTTATTACTTCCTAACATTTTCTTTATTAGCCTGGCAGGAACATGAACAGGGAAAAACAAGAAGCACATGGTAAGAAGGGGTCAATAACTTGTGATGAGGAGAGAGGAATCTTCTTGTCAGAATTCACCATAGAACACACGAGGAGCAAAGTTTGTTCTTAGGCCTAATTAAACTTGCAAAGTTTATCTTTTCTTCTCTCTCATAATGGAATTCTTCACCTAAGACAGAGCCTACTATAACTGTGAAAATGAATCATGAAGATAGATCTGGAAAAAGAAAAATAATCTTAGCAATGGAGGACCTTCTAATGAATGCATGCATCTTCCTCAACCCTGGGTGACAAATTACAGAATCAGAAGCACAGAGGTGGGATCTTGTGTGAACACGTCTTAAAAGTTCCACAGATAATTCTGGTGCCTGAGGAGGTTAAACCACCACACTGGTGCAGAGGGGCCTGTGCCTGGAAGGTAAGGAAGCTCTTAATCAGAGATCTGAACAAAATTAGTAAGTACTCAAACATTAGCTGAAAAGAAGTAGAACAGCTATAATAGAAGAGTTCCTTCCACGTCCCCCAAAGGATTAGATAACCATGGGGTCTCTTCCCTTAAAGAAAAAAATCTACATACAAAGAGCCATGTCTATTGTATTAAGGGTTTTCTCCACCTGTCCCCATCCTCAACCCATGTACTGAAATAGCAAATAGTCAACACATGACCCAGTTTATTTTATTTTATTTATTTATTTTTTTTTTGCGGTACGTGGGCCCCTCACTGTTGTGGCCTCTCCTGTTGCGGAGCACAGGCTCTGGACGCGCAGGCTCAGCAGCCATGGCTCACAGGCCTAGCTGCTCCGTGGCATGTGGGATCTTCCCAGACCGGGGCACAAACCCGTGTCCCCTGCATCGGCAGGCGGACTCTCAACCACTGCGCCACCAGGGAAGCCCTGACCCAGTTTATTTCATGAGGAAGTACATTCAGTAAAGTCATCCAATGTCATCAAAACTGTGAGGGAGTGACCTGCATGGGACATACATTTAGACTCGAAGTTTACTTCATTGACTCCTTAATAAGTTTCTCAAACACAGTGAAATTTAATGTTGGCAGATGGAAGGAGAAAGCTGGAAGATGAAAGAAGAAGAGGGCAGTGAGATTGTAACATTAACCCTGGGAAAAGACTTTGAAGGAGTGAAGGCTGTTAGCTCTAATACATCAGGTTCTGGGAATCCTCAGAGCTCTAAGGGCTGGCTTGGTGTGATGTTTAATTGAGAGGAAAACGCCAGGATAAGAGGCAAGGACAGACTACAGAAGGTGGTACCAAAGGTTGGAAGAAGGAAAACTACAATTGATCAGACCAGAGATGGAAAGTCCCCGAGCTAAAGCTCTGGCAGGGGCCTGGGAGAGAGGGAAAGATGGTGTGCTTAGAGGCAAAATTTGACAAAAGTGAATTTAAAATCATTTAAAGACTAGTTTTGATTTCTTATTTGAGAGATGACAACACTGTCCTGGGATTGGGTGAAAGTCATAGAAACTTGGTCTTCGTTATATTCCAATGGAACCAATGGACATGGGACCCAAATTTTGGAGGAACGCTTTGGAAAGGGTACACTTTCTGGTGTTGAAAACTTTCTAGCAAAACGGAAAATCCTAAAGTTGACTTGCTTACAATCATTATCAGTCCATGTCTTTTTCCTCTAAAGAACTCTAAACTTCTTGTGGTCTTTGCATCTTTCATGGTGCCTAGTGAAATGCCTGGCTCAAATATCTTAAATTTAACTCGATCATAAATCATAATTTTATCAGAAGCCATCTGGTCTGAGTTCTTAAGTCATATAAAACTAGGTTGAAATCAGCTTCATCACGTAGCTGAATGACATTGAATAAATTAAATATTCTCTACACTCAGCTTCCTCATCCTTAAGATCCAATTGTTGAGAAGATTAAAAGAGATAATGTGTATAAAGCAGTTACCACAGTGACTAGCAAATTACAAGCATTTAACAAATGGTAGTGCTCATTATTTTTATTATTGAGCTCTTTATTTTTTCTTCTCACACACGCAATCCATGGTATCTGAAGCTCCACAAATATCAGTCAGCCAGAAACCCAAGTAAATCAATGAATAAGAAAAGAACACCAACCAATCTTCCAATTTTTCTATTCTGACAAGATCCTGGCAACTGGTAGTGAGGGGGAAACAAAATCTGCTGCAAAGATGCATCATCTTTGTTATCAAAACAGAGTCAGATGATGTCACGTTAGCAGAAGTCTTTACAAATGAAGACAATTCTACTAATAATACAATGCTATGCTATTCTGCCTTCTTCAAAGATTCAAGCAAAAAAATAAGTAAATGGAAAATACTCCCCCTAAAAATAATTGAGATGTCTTGGCTTTTGAAGAAATGTAGAAAACAGAAAACATAGCTTTAGTTATCAAAAAAGAGACAATATTTTATTGGAACAAGAATGAAAATTAATAAACTAATTAATAACATTATTCTGGCCCAAAGACAACACTGTTCTTAGAATGTTTGCTTACAATTGAAAATGAAATTATTTTTAGTTTGTGAAGTTATACATTAAGAGAAGATGACTAATAGGGGAGAAGTCGAGGCAATCATCCAGATATATTTTGGGCAGATGCAAGGAAATATTGGAGCCTTAGACTGAGACCTAGATATGGCTGTGTTCTAAACCTAGAAAAATTATTTGTGCATGATATTTCTCAGATATATATTTTTAAAAAGGAATTGAATTGAATTGAAATATAGGAATGGCACTGGATTATGTCACTTCCAAGCAAATAAATGTTAAAACCCAAACTATTCCTACATTGAAAATGGTGCCATTTAATTTTGTTTTTTTCCTGCTACTCTCACTTTCTGTATGCATTGAGGGATATTCCAGATCCAGCCCCCCAACAAAACTGGCTTAGCAATACTTAAAATTCAGCAAACAACATTCCCACCTCCAGGAGATACCTCCTTCATCATTATGGATGACTGACATATAAAAAATGTGATGCCTAGAACTGGAGTCAGTTCTCCTCTTGCAAATATTCACACATCAAACAATTCTCTTTCCTCATTTTCATAAAGACAGTTCTGACCATATTATCATAGCTAAAGGACAAAGTATATCGCTCTCAAAGTTCAATTGATCTTAGTTATCTAAGTCTAACTCTAAATGAAGATAACAGAAAACCTTTCTCTATGTAAAAGGGTTAAGCTTAGGGGAAAAAAGTGGAAGATGTTCTGGTTCGTTCCAAATAGGCTTTGGAGAAAGAATCGCTAAGTGTGAAACTCCTCACCTACTGTGTTTCACTGAACAAAGCCTTTTGTAAAACAAGCAAATGCAAAATTTTGAGAGGCATTTAAAGGGTTTGTCTTTTGGAAGTTAATTCCCTTTGCTTAATTTATCATTGATTCCCATTCTCTTTTCCCCTCTTATACCGTCACCACATATAAGAGAATATAACAAGATTCTAATTTGTCTAGAACTTAGCTTGAATTGTTCACAATGCAGATAATCACGGGGGCTGTAAAGTGCAGGATGTGTGCATTCATTCAGATCCTACCAACACCATGGCCTCCCTACTGTGTGCTGGGCTCTGGTTAAGCAGGTTGGTGCTGGCTCTGCCCCTGCCCCTGAACACCACACAGTGGGTGCTTTCTGACACATCACAGACTCTGCAAGCCCCAAGATAGATGCTTTGGAATATTCTGATCACAAACTATCTATCAGGAACTACATTAATAGAGTCCAGGAGCCTGAAGGAAAGCACTGTCCCCCAGCTTGTACTTCCTTGTACATGTCCTTTATGCTTGGACATCTGCTAGTCAAGCACAGCTGAGCTCTGCTTCCCCATCAGAGGAGGATCACCCAGCTCTGCTATAGCTCCTCATTCATCTGTTCTTGTTTTAAAGATTCCTCCATATCCACTGTAGAGGAATTTAACTCCCCAATGGCCCCAACTATAAATAGGGAAGCTTTCTTGCTGACACCATGTACTCCCTCTCTCCCTTCCCCAATCCTTCTCCTCTGTACCCACTCTCTCCCCCTTCCAAACTCTGTGGGCTAGAAGTAGTCATAACACAGTTCACATATAAAATACTAGTTTCCATCATAATTTTTGATCACACAAAAACTATCTGTCCTGCTCAGAATGCTTTTCAACCGTATAATAAGAAGAATAACGATATTTATAAAGACTTACCATATGCTTGGTAATGGATGTTACATTTCCTCCCCTAAATGGTCCTGCAAGGCAGGTATCAGGGTCAGGCAAATTGAGGCTTGTGTAGGTTAAGTGACTTGGCCAAGGTCAAACAGCAAGTGATGAGAGACAATAGGCAAACAGGTCTGCTCAGATGCCAAAGCCCAGCTTTCAAAATGCCCTCATGCTGCTTCATAAGGTCAAGGTGTGAGAAGCAAAGCAAAACTAAGATTACAGTACCAGGTATTTGTTGAATACAAATTTGTTTCCTTTCAAACTTATTGGAAACCAAAACAAAAAGAAGTATTTCATTTTATTCCAACGAAAGACAAACACTGTAGTATAAGTGAAAGTAGCCTAAACTTTTGATTTGTACTACTGTGAGTAGAACTTACAGTAGTTTATGTTTAAATGAATGCTGGTAATGGAATAGAATATAATGTACCTTAATTGATTTATGGACACTGTGTCTCTTAATAACTCACAGTTAGCAATTTCCAATTTTAACCAATCCCCTTCAATAAGAGCTTGCACAAAACGCTTAACGTCGTTTTCTTTGAATACCTGTGGTTACAGCAAATGTTGCCCACCACGATAACCCAATCAGCTAAGCCTACAGTAAGTGTTTTACTCCTACCGTCCACATATTTGCTGTGCCCAGTGGTTTGCCCTACACATCAAATTGTTCCTGTGTACACTTCCCACAAACTGAGCTTCATGCTCAGTATTCAAGGTGCTTATGTTGTCTAATGATTTCAACCCTACAGTCATTTCTCCATTCATGAAAACCTTAGACATATTTGACCTTGGCTTCTCTTTCAATATATCACTTTCCAACCTTTGTAAACATATGTAAATAAACACATATGTCTATACGAATAACTTATTCATCTATTCTGCATGCAAACCAAATAACTCACGCAGGGTTTGGTTTTGGTTTTGGTTTTTGTGTTAAGACCAGATAGACTCCAGTTTAAGAATATTTTTTCTTGGCCTACAGTACAATGGTAATGACAAAAATAACACTCTGTATTCTCAATTCCCCCTTATTCTAACCAGTTTCAAAGGACTATTTCATTTTCAATAGTGTTATTTCATTGTTACATACCTGATACCATTGATTGATTCACCAGCTATTTCCATTTATAACATGAGCATTACTGCTTTCTTAGCACAGTTATTTCTACAACTCATGCAATTAATGAATATTAATTGAATCTGAATTATTTTAAATATAGATAGTTATGAAGAGGAACTATTTGTACCAAATATGGTCCAAAACATGAACACTACCAATTAGTTTGCCAGAAGGCACTTATTAAGCTTTTATTTTGCTAATTAAGCATCTCTGTCCCTTCCATGTAGAGACATCATCTAGATCAGTGCTGCTCAATAGAAATACAATGCAAGTCACATATGTAATTTTAAATTTTCTAGTAGTCACATTTAAAAAGGCAAAAAGAAACAAGTGAGATTAATTTCTATTATAACATTACTTAAAGTGTTAATATAAAGTACATGAATTTTATTTAACCCAGCATATCTGAAATATTATCAGTTAAATATGTAATCATATAAAAACCATTGAGATATGTTTTACATTATTTTGTATTAAGTCTTCAAAATCTGGTGTATATATTTACACTTACACTCAGTTGAGACTAGCACATTTCAAGTGCTTGGTGCCGCACGTGACCAGTGGCTACTGCACTGGACAGCATGGGTCCAGATCAGTGGTTTTCAGCTTCACTGCTCACCTGGGGAGGGTCTATAAATTTTGATTCTTAGGCCACTCCCCAAACCAATTAACTCAGAATCTCTGGGAGTAAGACCCAAACATCAATATTTTTTAAAGCTCCCAGGCAATTGCAATGAGCAGCCAAAGTTGATAAGCACTTGTCAAAAACAGTATGGAGGAGGTTGAACATGAACTTTGTCATTTTGTTCATTTAAATGTCAGGGGGTGCGATGGTGTGACATCAAAAGTGACATCAAAAAGCTTATAACTTTTGTGAGAGACACACACACACACACATTACAACAAATATTCCCAATGCTGTGATAACCATGCAAATAAAAATGTAAAACAAAATATACAACAGGATAGTAGAGAGAGAATGAGCAATAATGCCTGATGAAAGGCTATTCCTCGTGTGTTGGCTGGTAGAGATGGGTAAATGTCATCACATTAGGAATGGAGGGTATTCTTTCAATAGGGCGATAAGGAAGTTTCTGAAAGGCATTTTAGTTGGTGCCCTAAAAGCCTCTTTCATCAGAACCTAACTAATTCAGATTTTAGAATTTCTGAGAGATGTTGGGGCAGAATTACTTTTGCCCTACATCTGGGGAGAAAAAAAAAAAAAGGTTTGCTAAGAAAAAGAAGATTTTAACAGATTATTTAAAATTCTCAATACATTATCTAAACAATTTTTAAAAACTGACATGCTCACAAGTGAAGCTCTCTGAATCTAAATTAGTTTACTGTGCTGTATTAAAACATCAAAGTTATTCAATTCTATTTTTAAAGAAAAGCATAGTATTTCCGATTTATTCCAATTGTATGTCTTTTTGTGATATGAATACAAATGTTCTTGAATCTGTCCTTCCACTGTCGAATATGCTTCTTAGTAGAATAAATTTTTGAGGTTTTCTACCGTATATTCTACTGTGGTTGCAAAATAAAAATATGCCTCCTGCACCCTACTTTAAGTTTTTTTTTCTTTTTCTGACTAATATATCCTTATTTCTTTATTTGCTCAAAAATGAGCTCAGAATGTTTCTCCTTCCTGAAGCTCTCCCTGACTATACCCGCATGATCCCTCCCTCTGTGTCATCTGATATGCTGTGGACAAGCTTCTCATTACACCTATGTATATCAACAAATAAGCACAAAACTGAGTGATTTTTTTCTTGAAAGATTGTGAGCTGCTTGAGGGCATTTCATGTCTTTTCAGTTTCCTATCTCCAGCCACCAGCACTATGTGTGGCACTTAGTGCCCCAAAATATTGCTCAAGTTAGATTAAAACAGAGAAAATGGCACCTTGTGGAACCAAAGCAAGCACCAAAATACTCATCATCTTTAGCCTCAACTTTTATATACATTACTATCTATAAAATAGATAACTAGGGCTTCCCTGGTGGCGCAGTGGTTGAGAGTCCGCCTGCCGATGCAGGGGAAGCGGGTTCGTGCCCCGGTCTGGGAAGATCCCACATGCCGCGGAGCGGCTGGGCCCGTGAGCCATGGCCGCCGAGCCTGCGCGTCCGGAGCCTGTGCTCCGCAATGGGAGAGGCCACAACAGTGAGAGGCCCGCGTACCACAAAAAAAAAAAAAAAAAAAAAATAGATAACTAATAAGGACTTACTGTATAGCAGGGAACTCTACTCAATACTCTGCAATGATCTATATGGGAAAAGAATCTAAAAAAGTGTGGATATATGTATATGTATAACTGATTCACTTTGCTGTACAGCAGAAACTAACAGAACATTTTAAATCAACTATACTCCAATAAAAATTTATAAGTAAATAAAATTTTAAAAATAATAGAAAAGATTTATGCACCAAGTAAGGAAGTACAGAGATTTCTTAAAGTTGTTTGTGATTATGTCACCTTAAAAGGAAAAGGAACCAACAGAAGGCGTCAGCTTGTGCCCTGAAGATTTTCCTACAAATAATATTATTACCTCCCCTTGAAAGAGAGAAACATATATCACAATTTCTACACTGAGGGTTTAGGGAGTGAACGTGTTTTGTTCTAATAGCGAAATAATTGGAGATACTATTGTACTGGTCAGTATGACCCAGACAGAATAGTTTTGATTTAGTAAACTTGTCTTCCTAAGTAAAACAAAGCTAATTGGACAAATAGAAATAATATTGAGCTGCCAAGGCTCTCCCTAGACCCTCAGAAAAAAATAAGTCAATGAGAAATAGAATTACCTTTGAGAGCAACAAACAAGTATGACTCTGGTCTGCTCTGAAGGACAAGAGTCATGGGGCAGGGACAAGGGTGGGGACAGGGGGAAACACCCATTGTTCAGACTGGGGCTGTTGGCTTTGCATTGTAATGTTTTAATGTCACTCCTATGGCCCAACCCTACCACCCCAATCTCCCCAGGGCAGAAAAAACTTACAGAGCCCTGCTCTATAAGACTCCCTCACACTACATCTGCTGTTGGACTCACCTTATCCTGAGACACAGAAAGCCTGGACCATCTTACGTTGGGACCATGGTGAGATGAGTTTCTGGTAGTTATTGGCATTGCTTCATTTATTCACATATATTTATTTCATATATATGTGAAAAAATAACCCACATAATTCTACAAATTCAGTGGATAACAGTGACCTGTGCCAGAATAAGAATTTGAGGGCTTCCCTGGTGGCGCAGTGGTTGAGAGTCTGCCTGCTAATGCAGGGGACACGGGTTCAAGCCCTGGTCTGGGAAGATCCCACATGCCGCGGAGAAACTAGGCCCGTGAGCCACAACTACTGAGCCTGCGCGTCTGGAACTTGTGCTCCGCAACAAGAGAGGCCACGATAGTGAGAGGCCCGCGCACCGCAATGAAGAGTGGCCCCCGCTTGCCACAACTAGAGAAAGCCCTCGCACAGAAACGAAGACCCAACACAGCAAAAATAAATTAATTAATTAATAAACTCCTACCCCCAATATCTTCTTTAAAAAAAAAAAAGAAAAGAATTCCACAAGCTAAGGTTATCTGTGAACCTCTTAAATCCACCCTCCTTGGGAAAAAAACATACAGCAATTTCAGATGCATTACACGGGCCTTGCTTCTTCATTTTCATCTTTCTTTAGACTATTCTCTCCCTTTTGCCCCCAAATACAAATATGTCCCTAAAAATGCCTGAACGCATCATAAAATGTTCAATTACATAAAACAGGGAGCAGCCTTCACAGTTTGAAACTTACAATATTTCATATACTATTTCTTTAATTCAATTTGTCAAATCTTAAATAGGTCCAAAATTCATATATTGTCCTAAAAAGCTTTGAGATAATAGTCTTCTCTTCAAAGAGAACAGTACTATTAATATACAACTGGTTAAGTTTAAACTAATAAATCATACTCTAGCAAAAGTAGGTCTCGAGGAATCTGCCTTAAGCCTCCATGACTTTAAATTTTCATATTCAGCACTTATAATAAATCCCATTTCATGTGTGTGAAAATATAAATATTTATGTATAGTGAAATGTACACCTATAAACACACAGGATACATATGCAGAAGCAAATGTGTTTATGACTTCAGCTTATGAAACGTCTTATAGACACATATTGGTCATGGAGAAACTACCACTTTAATATTCATTAGATGTAATATATGAGTTTACCACTGTGCCATCATCATAGTATAATGCCATGGTCTAAGATTTATCTATTAGGCAACTCAGAAGTGTGTAAATGCTCCAGAAATGAAAAGAAAATTGTGAAGCCATTAAATCATGGTCAATAAAGCATGTCTGTGTCAGTCATAGTCTAATCAATCCTCTAACTCCGTCAGGTTTTAGCTACAATGACTTCCAAACACATTTACCACTTTTGGGTCTTCCTTTGTATTCTTGTTATGAGTGACAAGTTGCTTAGATTGGCTGACTGTTATTGCAAGGCCAAGCAAACAGATACCAAAAAGGGGGCATTTCAGGATTTGGAACAAGACCCTAGACACTTTTGCCTTATTTATAAGGCACTAATCTGTGCTAATAAGTGTGTACAAGCCTATGCAGGCAGAGACAGGGCCTGCAGGTCACTGCAGCCAAGCACCAGGTCTTCTCGGCTGAAGACCACTCATGCTTCTAAAATCTCCACTGCCAAGTCCCAAACGCTATGCTTTCCTCTTTTCCAATTATCACTATCTTCATCCCCATACATGCCTATTAGAAAAAAACAATAAGACATCTACTTAGTTCAGTCATCTGGCAAATGCCACGGATAATACAGTACTGTGGGTCAAATAATGCATTCAAAAACCAATCAATTTAGTGGGAAAAGAACAATCAAATTGCTTATTTTGCAGCATGCAGAGCAAAAACATTACAATTTGAATGTTGTGTTTTCAAATAGCTGTACTGATGTTGGGCAGACATAATCATATTCACCAGGCATCTCTGCACTTTGTCTCTTTGGTATATTATTTTTTAAACTGCCTTTTTTCCTTGGAATCAACTTTATTTATCCTTTTGGAATGCTTAATACCTTAATGTCAATCAATTTTTTTCACTAAAGCAAGCAAGCTCTTTGTTTTGCAGCTAAATTTTTTAGTCAGCTTTTGTTCAGAAACTGTTTATTTCTGACTGCATTACAAATGCTAGATGTAACCAATCTATCAACCCAGGATAATACAGAGGGATCGTGTCAGTTCGTCCTTTCCTCTCAGGAACAAAGATACTGTATTCTGTAGGTTTTGGGGGTTTTTTTTGGCATTACACAGGCCTCTCACTGTTGTGGCCTCTCCCGTTGCGGAGCACAGGCTCCGGACGCGCAGGCTCAGCAGCCATGGCTCACGGGCCCAGCCGCCCCGCGGCATGTGGGATCTTCCCGGACCGGGGCACGAACCCGTGTCCCCTGCATCGGCAGGCGGACTCAACCACTGCGCCACCAGGGAAGTCCTGTATTCTGTAGTTTTGAAGAAAGGAAATAATAGGATTAGACTAAGATTTGAGAACAAGAGGAGGTCAGACCCAAGAAAGGTATGTGGTCCTTCTAGAGCTTTCCCATCTAATATGGGGAATTGTAATCCATTCATGTTAAATGCTTTGACTATGCTCATTATGCAAAAAGCATTAGAGCCTAGTATAGTTTGTTACCATAGTTCTGCCTACTGGGAACTATAATCAAAGCACATTTGAGCAAATGCAATTTTATTTGTTATTAAGCAACTAAAAGCTTAGTCAACCTTGCAAATATGGCATTATTTTAGGATTAAAATATGAGCCAGCCAGCTAGCTAATAAGCTTTATTAGGTCCTGTCTTTATTAGCAATGGCTCCTATTCCTATTGTAAGAGACTCCCATGCTATATAACAGTGTTTCTCAAACTTTAGGCTGCCTCAGAATAACCTGCAGGGCTTTTTAAAACACAATTCTGAGCTCTGCTTTCGGAGTTTCTTTTCATCTGGGGTAGGGCCCTAAAATTTGCATTTCTAATATGTCCCTAGGGGATGCTGATGCTGCTGGTCTGCAGAACACACTTTAGGAACCACTGCTATATAATGTCATGGTTAGAGCTTTGGAGTCAGCCCACCTGGGCTCATATCCTGCTCTTCTACTCTTTATGTCCTTGGGCAGGTGACTTCATCTCTAAGCCTCAGTTTCTTAATCCATTTAGTGGGGACAATAATACTTATCCAATAGGTTTGTTGTGGGAATAAAATGAGATGAAAATATGGACTGTGCTTAGCCCAGTGCCTGGCAGGGGAAAAAAATCAATGCACGGCAGTGATCAGTTTATTATTATTGTTAATTGGAGAAAGAGGCCAAAGCTGGTACAGTGTATTTATAGCCAGCAGTGTGCATCAGACTCACCTGGAGAGCTTTTGTAAAATTAATGCAATACCTGCCCCCTCAAAGATTCTGATATAGTCCATAATTCATTAACTACTAAGATGCCATTGATTATGAGATGCACCATGATTTTAGGTACCACTAAGAAAGAAAATTCTGCAATTATACCATGACTAAACTAACGAAAAGTGAGAGCAACCAGATTTCAAAAATGAGCAAATGTGAAAAAATGCGCATCTTGGAATTGATAAAATACAGTAGGTACAGATGTGAATTTGGGCTTGCTTCACAGATTATTGTGATGTGCAATTCTGGTTAAAAAACACTAACCTAGTCAGTGTGGCAGCTGCAAGGGGGACTCAAAATTCAGATGCCTTGAAACTGAGAGCCCCCAGGTTGGAAGCCCCATCCTTAGAACTACAATACAGCCCAATATCATAATCCACCACACAATTCCCTAGGCTGCTAATGAAACAAAAATATTTCCTCTTGGTTTGATAGCATGCACCCTCTAAACTTCTCCCATTGGATAGCATTTCCCCACGTAATGAGAACAAATAAGCCCATTGATAGAGCCAATCAGATCAGGAAGTTGTCAGGCCAAGAGAGTTTTTCCTTCATAAACATGAATTCCAGGGGCTTCCCTGGTGGCGCAGTGGTTGAGAGTCCGCCTGCCGATGCAGGGGACACGGGTTCGTGCCCCGGTCTGGGAAGATCCCACATGCCGCGGAGCGGCTAGGCCCGTGAGCCATGGCTGCTGGGCCTGCGCGTCCAGAGCCTGTGCTCCGCAACGGGAGAGGCCACAGCAGTGAGAAGCCCACGTAATGCAAAAAAAAAAAAACATGAATTCCAATCCTGAGATTTGAGGAGTACTTGGGGAGACTTTTAAGGGAGAAAACATGATTTACATTTGGGGGAGAAGGGAGGGTGGTGGACGTCACATTACTGGGACTTGCCAGTAGTAAATTTTTGTTTTCCATCTTGATTTGTAAAGTGTTGCAAAAAAAAGCCCTGATTTTGCATAATTGTTTTATCAATAGGTAATTGCAATTTCCCTTCACTCTAGGAATTTTGTGTGAAGGCAGGAGTAGCACATAACTTCCCTCAACTTTAATACTAATGCTCTCACCCACAGGAAGTGCATCTGTCTGTAATGCAACATAGAACAGGGCAATATCTTCTGACATTTTTATTTGGGAGCTTAAGATTTCTAATAACTTTAATAAACGGTCTCTGGTAGCCTCCATGCACATGAGTTAATTATAACGAGAAAATAAAATAATATTCATTTTAGCTTCTGAAAATTCTAAGAATGTAAATCTTCAATGAAATGTTGAAATAAAATCATAGCTGCATTTGCAATTTTCCAGCAATGAAAATTTCATTTGAACTCTTTCCTATCTTGTCACTATCCAGTTGCTCCTTTAATGGATGGAATTGATAACAAATACACAATGCAGATGGACAAACAAATATAAGATGTAAGTCAGAGAGTATCAAGAACATTTTTTGAAGGTCTAAATAGTGACAAACTATAGCAATGATAATTAAAATTTTTAAATACACTAGTATAGATGATTTTCTCATTTTCTCACTGTATTAGGAACACACACACACACACACACACACACAAACACAAACACAAACTACCAATGAAATCTATACTTCTGAAAAAAATTTTTTGTACCTTGGAAACCTCTTTTGGTCCTGGCTCATATTAAATTCCTTTCTATTGTTATATATTAAAGGTTTATAAAAATGATGTTTTTAAAACTGTGATGTTGAAAAATTTTCATCTTTCTAATTACAAAATAGGAAATACAAGATATCATGAAACTCTACAAAACTGTCTACATAATTTAAACGACTGCACATGTAGAATATAATTTAATATAAAACACAGTCACCCGAATAAGGACATCTTAGACACAGTCACACTGGTCATAGAGAATATCTGTCAACTTAAGTGAGGAGGAAGTAGCAATATCTTTATAGAAAATTCATTCCTGTTTTACTATAGAGGACAGTATTTGTTCAATTGATTCTGTCTTTCATGGTTTGGTTGCACAATGAATGCAACCCCATCCCTATTTTCCAAAGAAAAAGACAAAGACTGGTCTTGTAATTCTTCAATCCCGTCTACCACTGTAACATCCAGCTCACTCATTTGCATACACCTTTCCACAAGGGTTTATCTTTATTAAAGAATTCTTTGTGTACTTTATCTATTCTGACCAAAACATGCATAAACTTCCTAAATTTTCATGATATCAGTGTATATGATGATTTTAAGTATTTTCAGTTCTTTGGAAGACATAAGAAAAATCTTAAGAAATAAGCATTAGCAGAGTTTCGAAGATTCTGATTTGTTTTAACAAAAACATCAATTAGTTCAAGTCCTTTGCTGATTAGAAAGTAGTGGATCTCACTTGACAGTCAAAGCATTTTGATCTTATGTTTTGAACTCCCATAAAATGCCTTGCCATTTCTATTATCTGAATGTTCAACTTTTTCCAATATCCTTCTCTCAGTCTTGTATGTCTGTTAGGGAATCAAAAGGTTTTGCTTGCCTAAGAAGAAATGTGCTAAAGAGAGGATGACACAACAATTTCAGGAGGAAAGAATAACAGACAAATGCCCTTTCCTTCTTTGGTATAAGTCTTGGGATTATAGAAAATGTAGAGACCAAGCACACATCACCTTCAGAGAGACCTTTAGAAGATCTTTCAACTTATCCTTGTGGACAAAATGGAGTAAGGAGAAGCTGAGTGCATGAATATTAGGGCAGATTAGTAATAGCTTCAACAGCTATACCCAGAGGGTGCTAGTTAATGGAGTAACATCCATCTGGTTCTAGGTTTCCAACATCATAGAAGGATTCTTTCCTGGGTTCCATTTGCTTCAACATTTTACATTCTCGTCAATGTCCTGGATGAGACTAGAGAGGACATCATAACATTTGTAGACCAGCCAGTGACCATGTTGGATGACTGAATCAGGATCAAGAAGGAAGCCGACATGTTAGAAACAAGGGCTAAATCCAATAAGATGAAAAGTAATAGACATAAATGTAAAATGAGGTGATTAAGTCCAAAAGGACAATTGTTTTGTACAGACTGGACAGTAGCAATGGCTGAGAAACAATCCATGCAGCTAAGGCTTAGAGATTTTAGTCTATAGAAAGGTTAATATGAATCAACAGTAAACAGAATGTTTGTTCAATGAATGAATAAGTGTAGTATAGAATAATAAGAGGGATGAAGAAAGAAGGGAAGAGGAGGGAAGGAGAAAGGAGAGGAGGAAAAGAGGGAGAAGAGAGAATCTATATGAAAAGAAGAAAAACTCCATTTGTCTCTGTGAGGCCCAGACCATCCTAGACGTACTGCAGTATAAGTATGGATGGACGAACTGGGTACACTCAGGAGTGATCTGAGATGGTGTCAAATCAGCACCGTTCAAGGAATTCTTGAAGGAATCAGGCATCTTTAGCCTTGGAGACCTGATCATCATGTTCAAATATCCTAAGGACTTTCATGGGAAAAAGAATTGGAGGTGTTGTTGTTTGGACCCAATCGTTACAAATAAGATAATGAATGGAAGGCACAAAGCAGCAGAATTAGATTCTGTACTAATATCTCAGCGTCAAAGTTCTCCAAGGATGGAGCTACTGGCCACTCTCTCCAGGATGTACTGGAGCCCTGACTGGAAGATCCTTGGCAGAGCTTTTGCAAAATTAATTCAAGCATCAGATAGGTGATAGGGCTAGACAATCTCTCAAAGTCCCTCCCAACCCCAATATTCAAACATTTTCTTGTGGTGCAAATTAAGTTCTTGCAAAAGATTTTCTCTAATAAAAACAATGAAAACAAATGGTTAGCCTGGAGACGGGAACCAAGCCTTTAGGAAATCCTAAGAGAACTGCGTGTTTGCTCTCTAGAGAACTAATCTCCTTCCCCAGGAATGTATTAATATCTCTTTGTCCTCTTCTGTACCGGCTGACTCTGGGAATTTGCACACAGCATGCTTTATCTTGCTAAATATAATAGTCCATCCAGCATTCTTTCTTTGTGCGAAATCCCTATTCACTTTCATAAATTACATGAATGGATGTGAAGTGTACTTTCCTTTATTCAATACAGACTATTCCCAAAAGCAGCCTGAAACATGCCAAACATCTGCTCCTACACACAGTTCAATACATGATATTGATATGTGTTATTACTGGGTGAATTCTGAATACAAGGCCAATTTAACACACTCCTGAACAACTCCCTCTTCCTCCCATGGCCCAGTCACAGAAAGCTCAAGGAAATCAGAATGATTCTAATATTTGCCCAAGCAAGCTACAACTAAGCAGGTAAATCTGCTAAAACAAAAACCACAGTAGACCATTCCAAAATCTAATATAAATTAGGTAAGTATAAGTATGACAAATGTTTCTCTAATTTAATAAATATTTTTACATATATAAGTACTTTTTACTCTCTGCTATACTTGAATATTCAAAGATGTTGCTTTTCCATACTATGAGTTCCTGGGTGTTTTGAGTGCTTGTTATGAGTTTATCATATATGCCTAGTCCATGTTTTAATGATTGAATGCAATTATTGTTGGTCGTGTTACAACGAAAGTGACCAAAATCCCTAAATTTTGAATTCATTCTAGTCATCTACAGAGATCTCTCCCACAGACAGTGAATTTCCTAACAGACATGCTCATAAAGACACTCAGAGTAAACACAACTTTATTACCACTGAGGGCTTTGGCCCCAAATACCTCTCTGGTCTCCTTTCCTGCTGAAGTGACTTGGGACCTCATGTGAGTTTGGCAGACTCTTTCTGTCCCTTGGGCTAGAGATTAATTTTTAAAAATAGCCCTAGAAGCTGATCCTTGATTCCTTCACAAGTCCCAGTCTGATTCTAGTTCCTGACAAAGCCACTGCTCTCACACAGATCACATCTGCCCAGAGGAGGCAGGTTTTCCTAATGAGTGAAGTCTTTCTATACACCTGTGCTGTCCAATATAGCCACTAGCCACATAGGGCTATTTAAATTTAATTTTAAGTAAATTAAAATTAAATTTAAAATTCAGTTCCTTGGTGTACTAGCCACATTTCAAGTGCTGAATAGCCACATGTGGCCAGTGACTAGGATGCCATTTTGTTCTTGACTTTGGCCAACTTTTTTCTTGGAGTTGGGCAGACTCATCTCCCGCTAAAGATCAGAGTGTGAAACTGTTTACTCATTTCTGCATTCAACACATATTTATCAATTTCTTTTCTAGCTGCTGGATATATCACCATGCACAAAACAGATATGTACCTGCTCTCATGGAGCTGTCATTCTAGTGGAAAAACCAACAATAACAGGTAAACAGCTAATGGAAAAGATTATCTAAGTTACAATTTTTTTCTTTCTTTTTTTTTTTGGCCACGCCCCACGCAGCATGTTGGATCTTATTATGGTTCCCCAATCAGGGATCGAACCCACACCCCCTGCAGTGGAAGCACGGAGTCTTAACCACTGGACCGCCAGTGAACTCCCTAAGTTTTGAATTTTAATGCTAGTGTACCTCCCTTTCAGCCTCATGGCAACAAGGTATTTTTGTTTCATTCAAGTGGGCCCATCCCTACAGTCGCCAGCCTGCTTTCCCTTGACAGTCTTCAGATGGCAAACACTGATGGTTTTAGGATTTCCTTGAATCTACTGTTTTTTCATTCAGTCTCCTTTTTTCTTTAGAATTTCTACTGACAGCTTTTTTTTTTTTTTTCATCCTAAGACTTCTGATTTCAAAGCTTTATTTAACTTTGTCCCTTCTTGAGGAAAAAGAGTTTGCTGTTTTCCCATTATGAATCAAGATTTTTTTTCATAAAGAAAGATACCATTACAAAAATACTTGAAATGAATTATTTTAAATTATCAAAATAACCATTTTCCACAGTACTGTTTACTATTTTACTATTTTTTCTGCCTTTTTCTCATTTAACTGTCTACCCACAGTTAATTCTGTATGCTTTATTCCATCATCAAGGGTTCTCCAGGCTTTACAGTTTCAGTGATCACATTTTTAGGTGTGGCTAGTCTTAATATTTCTATTCCCAAATAGTACAGCAAACTACTAGACATTCCCTCCTGGAAGACCTCCACCCCCAGCTTCTTCACCTTGTCATTAGATCTTCAGACTGTCTCTTGAACTAAAATCTTTATTCTATTCCCAGTGGGCTATACCATCTAGGCTGTCACTACTCATACCTGGATTACTAAAACAACCTCCCCAAAAGGTTTAATGTCTCAATTTCTCTTCCTTGCAATTGATCATGTACACTAAATCATGGTTAATCTTAAAACAGTCTGTCATTGCCCCTCTCTGTCTTCTCTGCCCTGGGAGCACCTCCTGCCACTTCCCCACCCCCAGAAAACATATGCTTGCCCCAACTTCGTCTCCATCCCCTCACTGGTCAGGATCACCTCTCAGCTGCTGAGCCAACCACTCTCTGAGGTGGTGCTGACAGATGAGAGCCTCAGCAGCTTGGCAGCCTCATGCCCCCTGACCTTACTTATCCCTAGCAGCAGCTTCCAAAATGGCACCAATTCAAGGAACATTGACACAGCAGCCAAGTTCATTGAGGTTGGAGCTGCCATGGTCAGAGGGGCTGGCTCTGGGGCTAGGGTTAGGACTGTGTTTGGGAGTCTCATCACTGATTATGCCAGGAATCCTTCTCTGAAGCAACAGCCCTGTTCTTAATGCCATTCTAGCCTTTGCCCTCTTGGAGACCATGGGGGTCTTTTGCCTGATGATGGCCTTTCTCATCCTCTTTGCCATGTGAAAGAGCTATCTCCATCTCCCAGCGTTCTTTCTTCCACATCTCATCTGCTCTGTATGTTCCTTTCCTTGTATCTTCCCAAGCAGGCCAGGAAAAGTGGTTGACTCAAGGTTTGACAGAGGGAAGACAAATAAATACTGTTTGAATAAGAAAAATTATAGCTTGTCATTACCCTACCTATGAACCCACCTTAGCTCCCTAATACCGATAGAATCAAATTTCTTTTTCATGAACTTATTGCTTTGAAAAGATAACGCTAAAACTGAGTAATTCTATTATTAAAGTGACCTTTTCATTTACACATATTATAAATGACCTATTTGGTCTCTGAAAATGATTTTGGATTTTTCAGGCTGCTATACCACTGGCTCCTATGACTTATTATGTACCTGCATATGTCTCCTCATTTTATCTAGTTAAAACTTTTCTAATTATCTTCCTCCCAAGTTTCCACCAAACTCTTCTTCCACAGAACACGCGTGCACACATGCACACACACACACACACACGAGGGAAGGAAGAAAAAAAGCTTTTAGAGATAATTTACTGAGTTCACTGACATAAATGGGAGTTTTAAGAAGCACAAGCAAACTATTTCAGCCAATTGTATATACCTTTCCCATTTCCTTTACACCCATTTGAAGCCTACACTATGTCTTTTTCCATAGGATCCAAAGCTCAGTAGCTTGAATTAATTACAGACTGACATTCTACAGGCAACTTTTGGTTCAACATCCACAAACTAAAGTCAGCCCAGCCTTTGAACACAGGATCGAGTAGTGATTAATAATTTCACCACTGACCAGGAGGATAACAAATAAAAAGAGCAAACTCATTACTTTATTGTGATTTCAAACTAAATGTTTATCTTCTATGTATTTTACATGTCCAAAGAACAAGACTGTAATTTGAGTTTATTAGTAATTGAAGCAGAACTAATGAAAGATTCTTTATTGGAATGTTCTAGTTACCTTTTCAAAAATATCTATGTCCTTTTTCATGAAGATTAGATGTATAAAAGAAAGTTCAAGTCTCTTTTATTATTATCATAACTTGCTCTAGCAATCAAGGGAAAGGAAATTTATCTTTCTGTCATATTTTACTGCAGTTAAATTAATTCTTGTAGTTGTATTATGTCTTTAATACAGATTAACTGATGCTTAAAGTAACTAAAGTCCAACATTTTTTCCTTTTTTTCATAATTAGTTTCTATTATCATAAATATACTAGACTCTGAGAAACTCAGTAGACTTTTTTTAAATATTTTTTTTGATGCAAACCACTTTTAAAGTCTTTATTGAATTCATTACAATATTGCTTCTGTTTTATGTTTTTTGGGGTTTTGGGGGGGTTTTTTTGGCTGTGAGGCATGTGGGATCTTAGCTCCCCGACCAGGGATCAAACCCACACCCCCTGCATTGGAAGGTGAAGTCTTAACCACTGGACCACCAGGGAAGTCCATCTGTAGACTTTTATATTTATTACTTTTATATTTTTCAAGATCCCTTGAAAAATATTCAAAATTATTAACATACATACATGTAATACAATATACATTAATATGCATAAGCAATTTCACTAGATGAGATCATAGCCAATCAATGTTTAACCCACTTCTCAATACCATTTTATAGGAGCTTCAGGCTACCAGAATTAATTTCATTGACTTGGAAGAGTACAGAAGACATAAGTTATATCACAGGTCACAGGCAAATACTTGTGCTTAAACCCTTCTGTATCTCTATGGCAATATTTCCTTAACAAACACATATGGTACTTGCTATGTTCGAAGACTTTTATATATGTTAATCCATTTAATCATCCTAACAACCTTATGAGTTAGGTAGTATCATGATCCCCATTTTACAGACAGAGAAACTACAGCACAAACAGGTTAAGGCTCTTGCCCAAGTCCACAGAGCTAATAAATGGTAAATTCAGAATGCAAACCTAGAAATCTGGCTCCAGAGTCTGAGCTCTTCAGCACTCTGCTAGGCTGCCTCTCCATCTTCAAAATTATTTCCATATTTGGAATCTAATTTAAATATTAAGAATATTAAAGCTTTTAATTTTGTGAAAAAATATAACATTTTCACTTTCATATCTGAAATCATTTTGTGGCTGCTCCCACACAGGCACCCAAGGTCTCCCTGCTCCCCACCACACTGGCTCAGGTGCCCTCTTGCTGTGCACCATCCAGCTCTGTGCCTTCTCCTATAGCAGATCCTAACACGATTTCTGCATGTTAAATGCCAAGTTCTTTAAGGGCAGGGAGTACGTCTTTTCACGGGTGCATCTCAAACATGCACCTGTGCAGATAAAACATCGTTATAAATCGTCCAGCAGCCAAAGAGTTAAATAACTTTCTGATCAAGTTCTGACACCTGTAATAAATAGAGTTCTTCTCTACCCACGGGAGTAGACACCCATTCCATTTTTTAAATTAGCAAGTGTGTGTGGAAATAGGCTTGGGATTTGAAGGAAATGATACTGCAGAAAAACAGGTAAATGAATGGTCCACTTTCCTCTTGGCATAGAGCTTTCAAAATTTGGGGGCTTCGAGTTGAAAGACACTAGAGTCCCTCATTTGAAGAAGTGGCAGCCCAGCGGCACTGAGCTTTTCAAGCTGAAAGCCGAGGAATATATACCAAGCTACAATAACAAAACACTTCCATCAAAACCTCGCAGCAAGCAAACAATTGCCAGCCAGCACATGGCTCTGTACAAGAAATGACGTTGTGTCATTTTGTGCAAAGGACATCAAAACAACTTGTCAGATTAACAGAGGATTTAGATACCCCAGGAGAAGACTTTCACATATCACTTTAAGCATTCCCAGGAAAATTGCTATAGAAGCTCTTAAGGCACAATAATTTGAACCTAACTAGACTTATTAACCAACACAAACCATAACTTTTCTAAAATGTCTATTTCTTTATAAGTGTAAGGATTTGTTACAAGAGTCCTACTAACTCTTAGAAAATAAAGTTCTGCAGAGAAATGGTGATTTATTTGCTTTCATCCAGTAACATTCACTCGTCAAATTGTTAATTATGTACCTATTAGTGCTAGGCACTCTATTGAGTGTACTTATATGAATCATTTTTCTGCCAATAAAACCATATTTTTAACTTGGGTTAGTAATTTCCAGATATTTTGTCAAATTTAACAACAGTAGATAGTGAGTTCTTCATATACATGGGAAGAAAGCAGAATTTTAGCTGACATAAATAAATCTACATTTTATCTTGAATGGCAGGAACATATGTAGGTATGTGTCAGCTTACACATGTAGTTGGATTGTTCTGATTAACTGTCCATTTTGCATTTTTGCCTAATTTGATCACTCAGTTCACTGAAATAGCCAAATTGGCTTTGGCATTTAGATAGGGTTGGCTGTAGGTCCATAAAATAAAAGATCTGAATGGGCATTGGAAGACCAGCCCCCCTGGACCACAAGCTCCTGAGTATAAGAATTGTGATTTCTGTGGCTCTGGGGCTGGATGTATTTCCCAGCACAGACCAGACAATGATATATGATTTTTTAAATAAATGACCCCACATAACCTCTTTCAAGCCTATAAAACTATATCCCATTAATAAAAATTTCGAGAGGTACCAGACATTAAGATGGTCACTTGGTCATTACCCTTATAATATTAACCCTACCTAGATGCAGAGATCATACTGAGGCTCTTAAAACAAAATGATTTGAAACTAACTAGATTAATTCACCAAGACAAGCTATAACTTTACTAACAGCTGTTCATTTCAGTGAGTTTTCCTTCATTCTCTTAACTTTTCATCCCTGATACTGTTTTATTTTGGGTTTTGGTTTTTTACTTTTTTGTTATCTTTTGGGGGTACTCTAATTATTAAGTTAGAAGTTAACAAAATAATAAATTATAACTCTGCTTCTTGGTTACCAGCTTAAATTCTCTTAACAGTGCATGATTATTCAAGCTTATCTCCTTTCCATAACGTTGATAATATTATAATATGAAATGTGCACCTCTCATCATGGTGTCCTGTACCCTTTCTACTATAATGAATGTTTGCCTTATCTCCCAACTAAACCGTAAGCTAGAGCAGGGTCCAGATTCCCGTCCCTCTTTCTTGCCATCCTCACACCCTGACAGTATACACATGACGGTATCCACTCCAGGGGCATGTTGGGGAAAGATAATAGAGTACTGCAAAAATGGGGCGAGGAGGTGGCAGAGAAGAGTATCCCAAAGCTCTCTGATGAAAAATTGAATGAAAACTTCTAAGAGAAGTGAAATATTCTCTTTCACTCTCCCTCTTTTAATCACCACTTTTAAAACTTACACATCATCAAATTCCACTACAACCTGACAGCTACAATGACATTATGAAATATTTATTGTATCAGGCACTCTTTGGCCAACCAAAGAGTAATTCCCGGGCCCCAGTCACCTTTTGCTTACTTTCCCTGCTTCTCTTGCAGCCGGGGATGCCCATGTGACACAATTCTGGCTGGCACTGCCACTTCCCCGTTCTTCCTGTCTTGGACATACGATGTCTGGGCCTGCATTGTGCATTTTGCAACCATGAAGCAAAAAAATGTGAAAACGAAAAACCAACTTGTTGGGAACAGTGAAACTGAGGATAAAAATAGCATTATTGAACAATGCAAGCAAACCAATGCAAGTAATCTCCTTTCAGGACACTCGATGTGAGGAAAAGACTTTGCTTGTGTAAGCCACTGCTACAGCCAAATTCCTTCCAACTCAGACACAGATTAAGACAGTTATAGTTTACATCCTGATTTTGCCTTTTACTAACTGTGACTTTGGGCAAATTATTAAACGTCTCTAAGTTCAGTTTCTCATCTGTGAAATGGACATAAGTGTAACTGCCATTAGAGAATTTTTGTGAATTATTGTGAGAAATATGAAATAATCCACGTAAAGTAATTAGCAGAACTTTAATATTACTCTCAAATGTTAAAGGTACATACTAATATTAAAATATAAAGACACAGGAATTTTTTTTTTTTTTCTGCGTTACGCGGGCCTCTCACTGTTGTGGCCTCTCCCGTTGTGGAGCACAGGCTCCGGACGCGCAGGCTCAGCAGCCATGGCTCACAGGACCAGCCGCTCTGCGGCATGTGGGATCTTCCCGGACCTGGGCATGAACTCGCGTCCCCTGAATCGGCAGGTGGACTCTCAACCACTGCGCCACCAGGAAAGCCCCCTCAAAGGAATGTTTTTAAAGTAAATGTTGTGTCTTTTTCCCCAAAAAATTGCATACAAAAAAATTAAATATTTAGGGTGGTAGAGAATTCAATGTTTTATAAAATAATTCTCACTCTCTATATCTTTTAGGTCAAGACATCTACAATTAGCATTAATACACTCATCTGTGACTACATTAGGTGGTACTATAATCACTATGATTTAAATGTTTTTGTTCTGGTTATTGTCACAGAAAAATAAACTACTTCCTCAAGCATAAGGATAGACTGAAATGGCTCGCACTGACCCCCAACTTTTTTTTTCTTGAATCTTTAAATTTTATTTTACTGATTTTTTTACACAGCAGGGTCTTATTAGTCAATAATTTTATACACATCAATCCCAATCGCACAATTCATCACACCACCACCACCACCCCCCGCGGCTTTCCCCTCTTCGTGCCCATACGTTTGTTCTCTACATCTGTGTCTCAACTTCTGCCCTGCAAACTGGTACATCTGTACCATTTTTCTAGGTTAAACATATATGTGTTACTATGCGATATTTGTTTTTCTCTTTCTGACTTACTTCACTCTGTATGACAGACTCTAGATCCATCCATGTCTCAACAAAGGACCCAATTTCATTCCTTTTTATGGCTCAGTAATATTCCATTGTATATATGTACCACATCTTCTTTATCCATTCGTCTGTCGATGGGCATTTAGGTTGTTTCCATGACCTGGCTATTGTAAATACTGATGCAATGAACACTGGGGTGCATGTGTCTTTTTGAATTATGGTTTTCTCTGGGTATATGCCCAGTAGTGGGATTGCTGGATCATATGGTAATTCTATTTTTAGTTTTTTAAGGAAACTCCATAGTGTTCTCCATAGTGGCTGTATCAATTTACATTCCCACCAACAGTGCAAGAGGCTTCCCTTTTCTCCACACCCTCTCCAGCATTTGTTGTTTGTAGATTTTCTGATGATACCCATTCTAAATGGTGTGAGGTGATACGTCATGGTAGTTTTGATTTGCATTTCTCTAATAATTAGTGAGGTTGAGCAGCCTTTCATGTGCTTCTTGGCCATCTGTATGTCTTCTTTGGAGAAATGTCTATTTAGGTCTTCTGCCCATTTTTGGATTGGGTTGTTTGTTTTTTTGATATTGAGCTGCATGAGCTGTTTATATATTTTGGAGATTAATCCTTTGTCCAGTGATTCATTTGCAAATATTTTCTCCCATTCTGAGGGTTGTCTTTTCATCTTGTTTATGGTTTCCTTTGCTGTGCAAAAGCTTTTAAGTTTCATTAGGTCCCATTTGTTTATTTTTGTTTTTATTTCAATTTCTCTAGGAGGTGGGTCAAAAAGGACCTTGCTGTGATTTATGTCAAACAGTGTTCTTCCTATGTTTTCCTCTAAGAGTTTTATAGTGTCTGGTCTTACATTCAGGTCTTTAATCCATTTTGAGTTTATTTTTGTGTATGGTGTTAGGGAATGTTCTAATTTCATTCTTTTACATGTAGCTGTCCAGTTTTCCCAGCACCACTTATTGAAGAGACTATCTTTCTCCATTGTATATCTTTGCCTCCTTTGTCATAGATTAGTTGACCATAGGTGCGTGGGTTTATCTCTGGGCTTTCTATCCTATTCCATTGACCTATGTTTCTGTTTTTGTGCCAGTACCATATTGTCTTGATTACTGTAGCTTTGTAGTATAGTCTGAAGTCAGGGAGTCTGATTCCTCCAGCTCCGTTTTTTTCCCTCAAGACTGCTTTGGCTATTCAGGGTCTTTTGTGTCTCCATACAGATTTTAAGATTTTTTGTTCTAGTTCCGTAAAAAATGCCATTGGTAATTTGATAAGGATTGCGTTGAATCTGTAGATTGCTTTGGGTAGTATAGTCATTTTCACAATATTGATTCTTCCAATCCAAGAACATGGTATATCTCTCCATCTGTTGGTATCATCTTTAATTTCTTCCATCAGTGTCTTATAGTTTTCTGCATACAGGTCTTTTGTCTCCCTAGGTAGGTTTATTCCTAGGTATTTTATTCTTTTTGTTGCAATGGTAAATGGGAGTGTTTCCTTAATTTCTCTTTCAGATTTCTCATCATTAGTGTATAGGAATGCAAGAGATTTCTGTGCATTAATTTTGTATCCTGCTAATTTACCAGATTCATTGCTTAGCTTTAGTAGTTTTCTGGTGGCATCTTTAGGATTCTCTATGTATAGTATCATGTCATCTGCAAACAGTGACAGCTTTACTTCTTCTTTTCCAATTTGGATTCCTTTTATTTCTTTTTCTTCTCTTATTGCCATGGCTGGGACTTCCAAAACTATGTTGAATAATAATGGTGAGAGTGGACATCCTTGTCTCGTTCCTGATCTTAGAGGACATGCTTTCAGTTTTTCACCATTGAGAATGATGTTTGCTGTGGGTTTGTCGTATATGGCCTTTATTATGCTGTGGTAGGTTCCCTCTATGCCCACTTTCTGGAGATTTTTAATAATAAACTGGTGTTGAATTTTGTCAAAAGCTTTTTCTGCATCTATTGAGATGATCATATCGTTTTTATTCTTCAGTTTGTTAATATGGTGTATCACATTGATTGATTTGTGTATATTGAAGAATCCTTGCATCCCTGGGATAAATCCCACTTCATCATGGTGTATGATCCTTTTAATGTGTTGTTGGATTTTGTTTGCTAGTATCTTGTTGAGGATTTTTGCATCTATATTCATCAGTTATATTGGTCTGTAATTTTCTTTTTTGTAGTATCTTTGTCCGGTTTTGGTATCAGGGTGATGGTGACCTCACAGAATGAGTTTGGGAGTATTCCTTCCTCTGCAATTTTTTGGAAGAGTTTGAGAAGGATGGGTGTTAGCTCTTCTCTAAATATTTGATAGAATTCACCTGTGAAGCCATCTGGTCCTGGACTTTTGTTTATTGGAAGATTTTTAATCACAGTTTCAATTTCATTACTTGTGATTGGTCTGTTCATATTTTCTATTTCTTCCTGGTTCAGTCTTGGAAGGTTATACCTTTCTAAGAATTTGTCCATTTCTTCCAGGTTGTCCATTTTATGGCATATAGTTGCTGGTAGTAGTCTCTTAGGATGCTTTGTATTTCTGCAGTGTCTGTTGTAACTTCTCCTTTTTCATTTCTACTTTTATTGATTTGAGTCCTCTCCCTCTTTTTCTTGATGAGTCTGGCTAAGTGTTTATCAATTTTGTTTATCTTCTCAAAGAATCAGCTTTTAGTTTTAATGACCTTTGCTATTGTTTTCTTTGTTTCTATTTCATTTATTTCTGCTCTGATCTTTATGATTTCTTTCCTTCTGCTAACTTTGGTTTTGTTTGTTCTTCTTTCTCTAGTTCCTTTAGGTGTAAGGTTAGATTGTTTATTTGAGATTTTTCTTGTTTCTTGAGGTAGGTTTGTATAGCTATAAACTTCCCTCTTAGAACTGCTTTTGCTGCATCCCATAGATTTTGGATCATTGTGTTTTCATTGTCATTTGTCTCTAGGAACTTTTTGATTACCTCTTTGATTTCTTCAGTGATCCCTTGGTTATTTAATAACGTATTGTTTAGCCTCCATGTGTTCGTGTTTTTTACGTTTTTTTCCCTGTAGTTCATTTCTAATCTCATAGTGTTGTGGTCAGAAGAGACGCTTGATATGATTTCAGTTTTCTTAAATTTACTGAGGCTTGATTTGTCACCCAAGATGTGATCTATCCTGGAGAATGTTCCATGCACACTTGAGAACAAAATGTAATATGCTGTTTTTGGATGGATTGTCCCATAAATATCAATTAAATCTATCTGGTCTATTCTGTTTCCTTATTAATTTTCTGTTCGGATGATCTGTCCATTGGTGTAAGTGAAGTGTTAAAGTCCCCCACTATTATTGTGTTGCTGTTGATTTCCTCTTTTATAGATGTTTGCAGTTGCCTTATGTATTGAGGTGCTCCTATGTTGGGTGCATATATATTTATAATTGTTATATCATTTTCTTGGATTGATCCCTTGATCATTATGTAGTGTCCTTCCTTGTCTCTTGTAACATTCTTTATTTTAAAGTGTATTTTACCTGATATGAGTATTGCTACTCCAGCTTTCTTTTGATTTTCATTTGCATGGAATATCTTTTTCTATCTCCTCACTTTCAGTCTGTATGTGTCCCTAGGTCTGAAGTGGGTCTCTTGTAGACAGCATATATATGGGTCTTGTTTTTGTACCCATTCAGCAAGCCTGTGTCTTTTGGTTGGAGCATCTAATCCATTCACGTTTAAGGTAATTATCGATATGTATGTTCCTATGACCATTTTCTTAATTGTTTTGGGTTTGTTTTTTTAGGTCCTTTTCTTCTCTTGTGTTTACCACTTAGAGAAGTTCCTTTAGCATTCATTGTAGAGCTGGTTTGGTGGTGCTGAATTCTCTTAGCTTTTACTTGTCTGTAAAGCTTTTGATTTCTCCATCGAATCTGAATGAGATCCTTGCTGGGTAGAGTCATCTTGGTTGTAGGTTATTCCCTTTCCTCACTTTAAGTATATCATGTCACTGCCTTCTGGCTTGTAGAGTTTCTGCTGAGAAATCAGCTGTTAACCTTATGGGAGTTCCCTTGTATGTTATTTGTCATTTTTCCCTTGCTGCTTTCAATAATTTTTCTTTGTCTTTAATTTTTGCCAATTTGATTACTATGTTTCTCAGCATGTTTCTCCTTGGGTTTATCCTGTATGGGACTCACTGCGCTTCCTGGACTTGGGTGGCTATTTCCTTTCCCATTTTAGGGAAGTTTTCAACTATAATCTCTTCAAATATTTTCTCGGGTCCTTTCTCTCTCTCTTCTCCTTCTGGCACCCCTATAATGCGAATGTTGTTGCGTTTAATGTTGTCCCAGAGGTCTCTTAGGCTGTCTTCATTTCTTTTCATTGTTTTTTCTTTATTCTGTTCTGCAGCAGTGAATTCCACCATTCTGTCTTCTAGGTCACTTATTCGTTCTTCTGCCTCAGTTATTCTGCTATTGATTCCTTCTAGTGTAGTTTTCATTTCAGTTATTGTATTGTCCATCTCTGTTTGTTTGTTCTTTAGTTCTTCTAGGTCTTTGTTCAACATTTCTTGCATCTTCTCGATCTTTGCCTCCATTCTTTTTCCGAGGTCCTGGATCATCTTCATTATCATTATTCTGAATTCTTTTTCTGGAAGGTTGCCTATCTCCACTTCATTCAGTTGTTTTTCTGGGGTTTTATCTTGTTCCTTCATCTGGTACATAGCCCTCTGCCTTTTCATCTTGTCTATCTTTCTGTGAATGTGGTGTTTGTTCCACAGGCTGCAGGACTGTAGTTCTTCTTGCTTCTGCTGTCTGCCCTTTGGTGGATGAGGCTATCTAAGAGGCTTGTGCAAGTTTCCTGATGGGAGGGACTGGTGGTGGGTAGAGCTGACTGTTGCTCTGGTGGGCAGAGCTCAGTAAAACTTTAATCGCTTGACTGCTGATGGGTGGGGCTGGGTTCCCTCCCTGTTGGTTGTTTATCCTTAGGCAATCCAACACTGGAGCCTACCTGGGCTCTTTGGTGGGGCTAATGACAGACTCCCGGAGGGCTCATGCCAAGGAGTATTTCCCAGAACATCTGCTGTCAGTGTCCTTGTCCCCACGGTGAGCCACAGCCACCCCCTGCCTCTGCAGCAGACCCTCCAACACTAGCAGGTAGGTCTGGTTCAGTCTCCCTCAGGGTCACTGCTCCTTCCCCTGGCTCCAGATGCGCACACTACTTTGTGTGTGCCCTCCAAGAGTGGAGTCTCTGTTTCCCACAGTCCTGTCAAAGTCCTGCAGTGAAATCCCACTAGGCTTCAAAGTCTGATTCTCTAGGAATTCCTCCTCCCGTTGCCAGACCCCCAGGTTGGGAAGCCTGACGTGGGGCTCAGAACCTTCACTCCAGTGAGTGGACTTCTGTGGTATAAGTGTTCTCCAGTCTGTGAGTCACCCACCCAGCAGTTATGGGATTTGATTTTACTGTGATTGCACCCCTCCTACCATCTCCTTGTGGCTTCTCCTTTGTCTTTGGATGTGGGGTATCTTTTTTGGTGAGTTCCAGTGTCTTCCTGTCAATGATTGTCCAGCAGCTAGCTGTGATTCTGGTGTTCTCACAAGAGGGAATGAGGGCACATCCTTCTACTCTGCCATCTTGGTTCAAGCACCCCCAAATTTCTTTTACCACCTCACCCAGAAACCTGAGTCATTGTGAATCTTTAGTGTTTCATTTATTAGGTTATTTTCAGGATATTCAACCATTTCTCTTGAATCGCTGAAGAAAACAACAGGTCTCTGGGTTTTGTTTTCCTTTGTTTTAGTCACAAGCATTTCAGTTTCACTTCAACCATATCATCATTCCCAATGTTTCTCTTTGGAAGGTTATCTCGCAAGGCTAATAAAAGATAGTGTTCCTAAGCCTAGAGACTTTCCATTTATAGCTTTCCATTAAGCTACTTAAAGGTAGATATTATTCCAATTAAATATTTAAAAGGTAGGTCCTTTTATGAAGTAGCTTTTTTATTAATTTAAAAAGAGATAATTATTTAAACTTCTAAATCTTTACTAATAGGATTTCAAATGACCTGCAACAAAAGACATAAATAGATTAAGATGAAAATAGAAAAAAATTGTCCGGACTTCCGGGTAAGATGGCGGAAGAGTAAGACGCGGAGATCACCTTCCTCCCCATGGATACACCAGAAATACAGCTACACGTGGAACAACTCCTGCAGAACACCTACTGAACGCTGGCAGAAGACCCCAGACCTCCCAAAAGGCAAGAAACTCCCCACATACCTGGGTAGGGCAAAGCGGAGAGATTCCCGCACAGAGGATCGGTGCCGAGCGGCACTCACCAGCCCGAGAGGCTTATCTGCTCGCCCGCCGGGTCAGGCGGCGCTGGAAGCTGAGGCTCGGGCTTTGGTCAGAGCGAAGTGAGAGGACTGGGGCTGGCGGCGAGAACTCAGCCTGAAGGGGGCTAATGTGCCACAGCTAGCCGGAAGGGAGTCCGGGAAAACTCTGGAGCTGCCGAAGAGGCAAGAGACTTTTTCTTCCCTCTTGGTTTCCTGGTGCGCGAGGAGAGGGGATTAAGAGCGCTGCTTGGAGGGGCTCCACAGACGGGCGCGAGTCACGACTGAAAGCACGGAGCCCAGTGACGGGCGTGGGACGCTGGGGCTGCTGCTGCCGCCGCCAAGAAGCCTGTGTGCGAGCGCAGGTCACTGTCCACACCGCCCTTCCGGGAGCCTGTGCAGCCCGCCACTGCAGGGTTCCCGGGATCCAGGGGCGGCTTCCCTGGGAGAACGCACGGCGCGCCTCGGGCTGGTGCAACATCACGCCGACCTCTGCCGCTGCAGGCTCGCCCCGCACTCCGTGCCCCTCCCTCCCGCCCAGCCTGAGTGAGCCAGAGTCCCCGAGGAGGCTGCTCCTTTAACCCTGTCCTGTCTGAGCGAAGAACAGACGCCCTCCAGCGACCTACACGCAGAGGCGGGGCCAAATCCAAAGCTGAGACCCAGGAGCTGTGAGAACAAAGAAGAGAAAGGGAAACCTCTCCCAGCAGCCTCAGAAGCAGCGGATTAAAGCTCCACAATCAACTTGATGTACCCTGCATCTGTGGAATACATGAATAGACAACAAATCATCCCAAATTGAGGAGCCAGGAGTCAGTGCTGTGCCTCTGAGGTGGGAGAGCCAACCTCAGGACACTGGTCCACAAGAGACCTCCCAGCTCCACATAATATCAAACGGCGAAAATCTTCCAGAGATCTCCATCTCAACACCAGCACCCAGCTTCACTCAACGACCAGCAAGCTACAGTGCTGGTCACCCTATGCCAAACAACTAGCAAGACAGGAACACAATGCCACCCATTAGCAGAGAGGTGGCCTAAAATCATAAAAAGTCCGCAGACACCCCAAAACACACCACCAGACGTGGACCTGCCCACCAGAAAGACAAGATCCAGCCTCATCCACCACAACACAGGCACTAGTCCCCTCCACCAGGAAGCCTACACAACCCACTAAACCAACCTTAGCCACTGGGGACAGACACCAAAAACAACGGGAACTACGAACCTGCAGCCTGCAAAAAGGAGACCCCAAACACAGTAACATAAGCAAAATGAGAAGACAGAAAAACACACAGCAGGAGAAGGAGCAAGATAAAAACCCACCAGACCTAACAAATGAAGAGGTAATAGGCAGTCTACCTGAAAAAGAATTCAGAATAATGATGGTAAAGATGATCCAAGATTCTATTTCCCAGATCCAAAATCTTGGAAATAGAATAGACAAAATGCAAGAAACAGTTAACAAGGACCTAGAAGAACTAAAGATGAATCAAGCATCAATTAAAAACACAATAAATGAAATAAAAAATACTCTAGATGGGATCAATAGCAGAATAACTGAGGCAGAAGAACGGATAAGTGAGGTGGAAGATAAAATAGTGGAAATAACTAATGCAGAGCAAAATAAAGAAAAAAGAATGAAAAGAACAGAGGACAGTCTCAGAGACCTCTGGGACAACATTAAACGCACCAACATTCGAATTATAGGGGTTCCAGAAGAAGAAGAGAAAAAGAAAGGGACTGAGAAAATATTTGAAGAGATTATAGTTGAAAACTTCCCTAATATGGGAAAGGAAATAGTTAATCAAGTCCAGGAGGCACAGAGAGTCCCATACAGAATAAATCCAAGGAGAAATACGCCAAGACACATATTAATCAAACTGTCAAAAATTAAACACAAAGAAATCATATTAAAAGCAGCAAGGCAAAAACAACAAGTAACACACAAGGGAATCCCCATCAGGATAACAGCTGATCTCTCAGCAGAAACTCTACAAGCCAGAAGGGAGTGGCAGGACATAATTAAAGTGATGAAGGAGAAAAACCTGCAACCAAGACTACTCTACCCAGCAAGGATCTCATTCAGATTTGATGGAGAAATTAAAACGTTTACAGACAAGCAAAAGCTGAGAGAGTTCAGCACCACCAAACCAGCTTTACAACAAATGCTAAAGGAACTTCTCTAGGCAAGAAACACAACAGAAGGAAAAGACCTACAATAACGAACCCAAAACAATTAAGAAAATGGTAATAGGAACATACATATCGATAATTACCTTAAATGTAAATGGACTAAATGCTCCCACCAAAAGAGACAGAGTGGCTGAATGGATACAAAAACAAGACCCATATATATGCTGTCTACAAGAGACCCACTTCAGACCTAGAGACACATACAGACTGAAAGTAAGGGGATGGAAAAAGATATTCCATGCAAATGGAAACCAAAAGAAAGCTGGAGTAGCAATTCTCATATCAGACAAAATAGACTTTAAAATAAAGACTACTAGAAGAGATAAAGAAGGATACTACATAATGATCAAGGGATCGATCCAAGAAGAAGATATAACAATTGTAAATATGTATGCACCCCACATAGGAGCACCTCAATACATAAGGCAAATTCTAACAGCCATAAAAGGAGAAATCGACAGTATTACTCAGCCATAAAAAGAAATGAAATTGAGCTATTTGTAATGAGGTGGATGGACCTAGAGTCTGTCATACAGAGTGAAGTAAGTCAGAAAGAGAAAGACAAATACTGTATGCTGACACATATATATGGAATTTAAGGAAAAAAATGTCATGAAGAACATAGGGGTAAGACAGGAATAAAGACACAGACCTACTAGAGAATGGACTTGAGGATATGGAGAGGGGGAAGGGTAAGATGTGACAAAGTGAAAGAGCGGCATGGACATATATACACTACCAAACGTAAGGTAGATAGCTAGTGGGAAGCAGCCGCATAGCACAGGGAGATCAGCTCGATGCTTTGTGACCGCCTGGAGGGGTGGGATAGGGAGGGTGGGAGGGAGACGCAAAAGGGAGGGGATATGGGAACATATGTATATGTATAACTGATTAAATTTGTTATAAAGCAAAAAAAAAAATAAAAAATAAAATTAAAAAAAAAAGATGAAAATAAATCAAAACATACCAAAGCACTGGAAAAGTGGATACAAATATAAAAAATCATCATTGATGTGATTATGCACAAAATTTAGCTCTGAGCTTCCATGAGACTAAGGGGAAAATGGAAATATAGTTGATTAAGCAATTTCTCATGACTATATAGAGCAGATCTGTAATACTTTTATATACTAATTCCAAGTGTGGTCTTGGTACTAAATTCCATTAGGAATTTATCTTATGGGCCCTTCTTCAAGGAAAATCAGCTTTCATAGTACATAGTGTTTTCATCAATAGGGTTCAGTAGCTGCTTTGAACATCAATAAAAGTCAATAGGGGCTTCCCTGGTGGTGCAGTGGTTGAGAGTCCGCCTGTCGATGCAGGGGACATGGGTTCGTGCCTCGGTCCGGGAAGATCCCACATGCCGTGGTGCGGCTGGGCCCATGAGCCATGACCACTGAGCGTGCACGTCCGGAGCCTGTGTTCCACAACAGTGAGAGGCCACAACAGTGAGAGGCCCACGTACCGCAAAAAAAAAAAAATCAATAGCATGACATTACGCCAGTAATTTTTAAATTATTTTTAGCCATGGAATCTGGAAAATAAAATGTTATGCGGCAGCTATCATGTGTAACATAAGTAAATAAGCACTGCTCTAATTGAAACACAATTAAAGGGCCTGAAGCTACCATCATCATTGACTACAGAATCTGGATAAGGCAAAAGCCTGTGTAGCCAATAAACTGATCATATTAGTTACAAATATTAAAATGGAATTAAATTTCCTACAGCTCATATCATACTTAATGATAAAAGATTGCATGTCCTCTCCATATAACTGCAGACAAGGCAAGGATATTTACCTACATCAGTGCCATTGTACCTTACACAGGAGGTTCCAGCCAGTGGAATAAAGCAAGGGTGGAGGGAGAGGAAATACCAGGCATACAGATAGGAAAAGAAAAAGCAAAACTATCTTTTTTTTTTTTTTTTTTTTTTTGCGTTACGCGGGCCTCTCACTGCTGTGGCCTCTCCCCGCTGTGGCCTCTCCCCTTGCGGAGCACAGGCTCCGGACGCACAGGCTCAGCGGCCATGGCTCACGGGCCCAGCCGCTCCGCGGCATGCAGGATCCTCCCAGACCGGGGCACGAACCCATGTCCCCTGCATCTGCAGGCAGACTCTCAACCACTGTGCCACCAGGGAAGCCCCCAAAACTATCTTTATTCACAGACAACCTGTTTGGGTATTGTGTATGCAGAAAATCTTAAGAATCTACCAAAAAAAAAAAACAAAGCCACTAGAACTAAGCAAGGTTGCAGGATACAAGATCAGTAACAAAAATCACTTGTATTTCTATATATAAACAACAGAGAATTGGAAATGAAACCAATATACATTTGCAATAGCATCAAAAAACCATGAAATACTAAGAAATAAATTTAACAAAATGTGTCCACAAGCAGTATACTTAAAACTACAAAATATTACTGAAAAAAGTTAAAGTCTTAAGTAAGGAAGTTGTTGAGGTGCACCCCCACTTAAATTCATACGTTGGAGTCCTAATTCCCAATGTAATGGAATTTGGTAATGGGACCTTGGGGAGGTAATTGGGTTTAGATGAGATAATGAGGGTGAAGCCCTTATGATGAAATTAGTCTTATGTCCCTTATAGAAGGGACATAAGAGAGTTTGTTTCTCTCTCTCTGCACACAAGAGATCATGCAAGCACACAGTAAGATGGCAGCTGCCTACAAGTCAAGAAAAAAGAAGCATCAGCATTACATCTACTTTACTGATTTGATGTTGGACTTCCCAGCCTACAGAACTGTAAGAAAATAAAACTCTGTTTTTTAAGCCACTCAGTCTATGGTATTTGGTTAAGCCAGCCCACACTATGACAGACATATACCATGTTCATGGGTCAGTTGACTTAACATTGTTAAGATTAAGATATCAATTCACTCCAAATTGTTCTACAGCACAATCTCAATTGAAAGCCCAGCAGGCCTATATGGCCCAGCAATTCCACTCCTAGATATATAGCTAAAATAATTGAAAACAGGTACTCAAACATACTTGCATGTCAGTGTTTACTACAGTAGATTTTTATAAAGTTCAACATACATCTGTCATATGACCCAACCATCCCAAGACTGATTAAATTATATACCTACCCTACAAGAATGTCCATAGCAAATTTATTCATAGTAGCCAAAAAACTGGAAAATAAGCCAACTATCCATCAATAAGTGAATATATAACCAAATTGTGATACATCCATTCAGTAGACTATTACTTAACATTAAAAAGTAATAGACTAGTTTACTATTGTTACATGCAATGACATGGATAAATTTTTCTGTCATTTTTGAATAGTTTTGCTTGTTCTGGAATTCTGGATAAATGGAATGATATAGTATGCATGTCTTTTGCTCAGTAAGATGTTTTTGGTCCATACATACAATGGAATATTATTCAGCCATAAAAAGGAATGCAGTTCTGATACATGCTACAATATGAATGAATCTTGAAAACATTATGTTAAGTGAAATAAGTCAGTCACAAAAGAACAAATACTATATGATTCCATTTATATGTGATGCCTAGAATAGACAAATTCATAGAGGCAGAAAGTAGATTAGAGATTACCAGGGGCTGGGGAGTATTGAGTGTTACTCCTTAATGGGTACAGAGTTTCTTTTTGGGATCATGAAAAATTTCAGAAGTAGTGGCAATGGTTGCATAATATCATGAATGTAATTAATGTCATTGAATTGTATACCTTAAAATGGTTAAAATGGCAAACTTTATGTTATATATGTATTATTACAATAAAGAAAATTATTTACAAAAAAATCCTAGGAAGCTTTTTTTGTAGAAAACAAGTTGATTATAAAATATACATGACTATGTGAAGGACTTAGAATAGTCAAAATCATTTTGAAAAGAATAACTAAGTTGGAGGACTTACATTACCTGATCTGAAGACTCACTATAATGCTACAATAATCAAGATAGTGTACTATTGGTAAAGCGTAGATATACAGATCAATGGAGGAGAACAGAGTCTCCTCCACTGAGTCTGGAAATAGATTCATATACAATCAATCAATTAATTTTTGACAAAGTACCATGGTAATTCAATACGGAGAGTAGTATTTTCAATGAATGGTGGAGAACATCTGGATATGCACATGAATAAATGAACTTTGACCTTTCCTCAGATTATACACCAAATTAACTCAAACTGGGTCATAGACCTAAATGTAAAAACCAAAACAATAAATCTTCCAAAGGGAGAAAACTTTGCAAAAACCTGACATTAATCAATTGAATTTCACCAAAATTAAAATCTGATCTTCACAGACTCCATTAAGAAAATAAAAAGTTAAGCACCAAAATGGGAGGAACTGGGATGAAATGTTTATATATATGTGTGTATATATGAGCATATATATGTGAATGTACATACACATTCATTTGTATGTATATATGTGTATATATATGAATGTGTGTATGTATATATGTATGAATTCATATATATATATGAATTGTGTGTGCAGGTATATCTGACAAAGGACTTGTATTCAGAACTTAATAACAAGACAACAAAATCCCATTTTAAAAAATTTTCAAAAGGTTTGAACACTTCACAAAAGAAGATATACAAATGGCCTCTAAATACCTCAAAAAATGCATTACTACATTAGTCAAAAGAAAAATGCAAATTTAAACCACATTAAGATACCATCGCAAATCCATTAGAATGGCTAAAAATTAAAAGACTGGAGCAAATGGAAATCTCATGCAATCCTGGTGGGACAGTAAAGTGGTATAACTACTTCGTAAAGCAGTTTGGCAGATTCGTATAAAGTTCAACATACATCTGTCATATGACCCAACCATCCCCAAAACGATTAAATTATATGCCTACCTTACAAGAATATCCATAGCAGATTTATTCATAGTAGCCCAAAAACTGGAAAACAAGCCAACTATCCATCAATAAGTGAATGGATAACCAAATTGTGGTACATCCATTCAATGGATTACTACTTAACATTAAAAAGAAATAGACTATTTTACTATTGTTACATGTAATGACATGGATAAATTTCAAAAACATTTTACTGAGCTAAAGAAGACATGTGTACTATATCATTCCATTTATCTGGAATTCCAGTAAAGCAAAACTATTCAAAAATGACAGAAAACAGGTCGGTGTTTGCCCAGGATTGTGGCTGGTAGGAGAGAGGGGTGACTGCAAAGTGGCATGAGGGAACGTTTTTGGGTGATAGAAATGTTCTATATCTTGATTGTGATGGTGATTACATAGATGCATACATCTTTCAAAACTCATTGAACTTTATACTGAGAATGGGTGCATTTTATTGCATGTAAATTATACTTTGATAAATGTGTAAAAAATGGAAATAAATACCTGCACCCATTACTGAATCACATCATGTACTTGCTGAAGCTGTGATGAAATGGATTGTCAGAGCAATACAGCCAAGCTCACACACAGGTAAGCTAAAGTGTGGGTGTAAATTCAATTTCAGAATAAACAGACTCCTGAGTCACTGGCAGAATCAGGGGCAAGCTCTCCCTCATGCCCAGCTGGGAAATGTCCACATTCTTTTCCACCAGCAGTGTACATATCCCAGGTCAACAGCTCGAGAGCCAGGAGAAAGACTATGGGGCATTTTCCTCCTAGAAGAAGACAGCTGCTCTTGGCAGTGGGTACTTGAGACAGGACTCAGGAAACCTTTGCTATGGCCAGCTCTCCAGAAGGTATATGCTTTAATAATAAAGCATTTTTTATCTGTGCATGATTAGATATTTGTGCATTTTGGTCACTTCCATTGCTTCCCTAACCAGGACAGCCCACTAATTCTCAATCCCCCACCTTGAAGATAGCCCAGAAATGATTTTAAAACATTGAAAGCATAACTAAAGTGGTGGCTTATATTTTCTTTGCACAGATAAAAATTCATCCTGTTTTCTAAATTTCTTAGTAAAGTTCATTTTCACTGATGATCATACAGGCAACTTCTAATACTAATATTAATACTAATACTATGGTTCTCAAACACTTCATGATCTTAACCAAATCCTCAGAGGTCTATGATGGGCCTGGAATTAGGGTCCAAAGATATGCATTTTAACATCTCCCTGATGATTCTAGTGTAGATAGTCTTCAAACATAGTTTAAGAAACACTGCTTTAATGGGTTCACTGTTTCATTGCTTTGCCACAGACACGACTTTTTATTCCTCCAATTAGGTTGGAGTGAGTTGACAGGCTAGATAATAACCAAAATACATAATCAAAGTCAATTTAGTCACTATATACTTTCTTCAAACAGTCCTTCATGAAGATACAACATGATTATTTTTGCACGGGGAAATATATATTTGATTGTTGACTTTGCTTCTGTTAAACAAATTTTAAATACAAATGGCACTGATTCTATAAATAATAACATCCTGGGAAAACAACACATAAAGAATCTTTATACTTAACTCTTAGAGAATGGCAACATGAATTGCTTAAAAAGACATGAAATAGCTTGCTGCTATCGATTAAATTTCTTCTGAGAAAAGGTGTGAATTCTTACAGGTGGTAACCAGATGGGGAATTAGTCCCTTCTCATCCACAGGCAGAAAATCTATAAAATGTCTTCTACAACTGTGGAAGAAAGGGAAGACGTTTTGTGCCAAGAAATTTTGCAGCTTGTGCATTGGAAGAGTGCTGCACCTCTTGGGAGCAATCCATATTACGTGTAACCATGTAGTGTCGAATAGAACAGATAAGTAAACTACAGAAATTGAGTTCACGGAGAAGCAATATGTCAAAGTCTAACTTTGAACAAAGGTAGACAGACTGAAACATTTCCACGACTGTGCCTGGTTTTGGTCTTGAAAATGACCAGTCCAACATGAGCCCACTTGGGTCAACATGCGATGCAGAAGACGATCAGTAAATGGAAGGGAGCTAGGATGACAACAGGAGAGGATCAATCACAACTAGCCAGAGACCCTCCTAGCCTCTCATGGTTAAGGGTTCGCGAACACCTTAATGAGTCAAGCTGACAGTTAACCCCCCGAACAATATGTAGTCATGCTTATATGTAATTTATTTATAGATTTTTCTTTACATATGCCTAAGCTAACGAACTATTTGTTTCAGTTTAAAGAGTTTATTTTGCAGGGTGTGGCCTCCCATTCTCAGTAATTCCTTTTAAGGACTTTAAAACCACTTTCATTATCAAGAAAAGGTATTCAAACTAGGTGAATCCAATCAACAATTGTAATGATAAGAGCATCTCTTTTTATTAGTGGCTCTTAACTTTTAAGAAAGATTTTAAAGAAAATTCCTTGTGAGTGCTTTAATCTAAAAAATAAATTATTTGGACTTCCGGGTAAGATGGCGGAAGAGTAAGACGCGGAGATCACCTTCCTCCCCATGGATACACCAGAAATACAGCTACACGTGGAACAACTCCTACAGAACACATACTGAACGCTGGCAGAAGACCCCAGACCTCCCAAAAGGCAAGAAACTCCCCACATACCTGGGTAGGGCAAAGCGGAGAGATTCCCGCACAGAGGAGCGGTGCCGAGCGGCACTCACCAGCCCGAGAGGCTTGTCTGCTCGCCCGCCGGGGCGGGCGGCGCTGGAAGCTGAGGCTCGGGCTTCGGTCAGAGCGCAGGGAGAGGACTGGGGCTGGCGGCGAGAACTCAGCCTGAAGGGGGCTAATGCGCCACAGCTAGCCGGGAGGGAGTCCGGGAAAACCCTGGAGCTGTCGAAGAAGCAAGAGACTTTTTCTTCCCTCTTGGTTTCCTGGTGCGTGAGGAGAGGGGATTAAGAGCGCTGCTTAAAGGGGCTCCACAGACGGGCGCGAGTCGCGGCTGAAAGCGCGGAGCCCAGAGACGGGCGTGGGACGCTGGGGCTGCTGCTGCCGCCGCCAAGAAGCCTGTGTGCGAGCGCAAGTCACTGTCCACACCGCCCTTCCGGGAGCCTGTTCAGCCCGCCACTGCCGGGGTCCCGGGATCCAGGGGCGGCTTCCCTGGGAGAACGCACGGCGCGCCTCGGGCTAGTGCAACGTCACGCCGACATCTGCCACTGCAGGCTCGCCCCGCACTCCGTGCCCCTCCCTCCCGCCCGGCCTGAGTGAGCCAGAGTCCCCGAAGAGGCTGCTGCTTTAACCCTCTCCTGTCTGAGCGAAGAACAGACGCCCTCCGGCGACCTACACGCAGAGGCGGGGCCAAATCCAAAGCTGAGACCCAGGAGCTGTGAGAACAAAGAAGAGAAAGGGAAACCTCTCCCAGCAGCCTCAGAAGCAGCGGATTAAAGCTCCACAATCAACTTGATGTACTCTGCATCTGTGGAATACATGAATAGACGACAAATCATCCCAAATTGAGGAGCCAGGAGTCAGTGCTGTGCCTCTGAGGTGGGAGAGCCAACTTCAGGACACTGGTCCACAAGAGACCTCCCAGCTCCACATAATATCAAACGGCGAAAATCTTCCAGAGATCTCCATCTCAACACCAGCACCCAGCTTCACTCAACGACCAGCAAGCTACAGTGCTGGACACCCTATGCCAAACAACTAGCAAGACAGGAACACAACGCCACCCATTAGCAGAAAGGTGGCCTAAAATCATAAAAAGTCCGCAGACACCCCAAAACACACCACCAGACGTGGACCTGCCCATCAGAAAGACAAGATCCAGCCTCATCCACCAGAACACAGGCACTAGTCCCCACCACCAGGAGGCCTACACAACCCACTAAACCAACCTTAGCCACTGGAGACAGACACCAAAAACAACGGGAACTACGAACCTGCAGCCTGCAAAAAGGAGACCCCAAACACAGTAACATAAGCAAAATGAGAAGACAGAAAAACACACAGCAGGAGAAGGAGCAAGATAAAAACCCACCAGACCTAACAAATGAAGAGGTAATAGGCAGTCTACCTGAAAAAGAATTCAGAATAATGATGGTAAAGATGATGCAAGATTCTATTTCCCAGATCCAAAATCTTGGAAATAGAATAGACAAAATGCAAGAAACAGTTAACAAGGACCTAGAAGAACTAAAGATGAATCAAGCATCAATTAAAAACACAATAAATGAAATAAAAAATACTCTAGATGGGATCAATAGCAGAATAACTGAGGCAGAAGAACGGATAAGTGAGGTGGAAGATAAAATAGTGGAAATAACTAATGCAGAGCAAAATAAAGAAAAAAGAATGAAAAGAATTGAGGACAGTCTCAGAGACCTCTGGGACAACATTAAACGCACCAACATTCGAATCATAGGGGTTCCAGAAGAAGAAGAGAAAAAGAAAGGGACTGAGAAAATATTTGAAGAGATTATAGTTGAAAACTTCCCTAATATGGGAAAGGAAATAGTTAATCAAGTCCAGGAGGCACAGAGAGTCCCATACAGAATAAATCCAAGGAGAAATACGCCAAGACACATATTAATCAAACTGTCAAAAATTAAACACAAAGAAATCATATTAAAAGCAGCAAGGCAAAAACAACAAGTAACACACAAGGGAATCCCCATCAGGATAACAGCTGATCTCTCAGCAGAAACTCTACAAGCCAGAAGGGAGTGGCAGGACATAATTAAAGTGATGAAGGAGAAAAACCTGCAACCAAGATTACTCTACCCAGCAAGGATCTCATTCAGATTTGATGGAGAAATTAAAACGTTTACAGACAAGCAAAAGCTGAGAGAGTTCAGCACCACCAAACCAGCTTTACAACAAATGCTAAAGGAACTTCTCTAGGCAAGAAACACAACAGAAGGAAAAGACCTACAATAACGAACCCAAAACAATTAAGAAAATGGGAATAGGAACATACATATCAATAATTACCGTAAATGTAAATGGACTAAATGCTCCCACCAAAAGACACAGATTGGCTGAATGGATACAAAAACAAGACCCATATATATGCTGTCTACAAGAGACCCACTTCAGACCTAGAGACACATACAGACTGAAAGTAAGGGGATGGAAAAAGATATTCCATGCAAATGGAAACCAAAAGAAAGCTGGAGTAGCAATTCTCATATCAGACAAAATAGACTTTAAAATAAAGACTACTAGAAGAGACAAAGAAGGACACTACATAATGATCAAGGGATCGATCCAAGAAGAAGATATAACAATTGTAAATATTTATGCACCAAACGTAGGAGCACCTCAATACATAAGGCAAATACTAACAGCCATAAAAGGAGAAATCAACAGTAACACAATCATAGTAGGGGACTTTAACACCCCACTTTCACCAATGGACAGATCATCCAAAATGAAAATAAATAAGGAAACACAAGCTTTAAATGATACATTAAACAAGATGGACTTAATTGCTATTTATAGGATATTCCATCCAAAAACAACAGAATACACATTTTTCTCAAGTGCTCATGGAACATTCTCCAGGATAGATCATATCTTGGGTCACAAATCAAGCCTTGGTAAATTTAAGAAAATTGAAATTGTATCAAGTATCTTTTCTGACCACAATGCTATGAGACTAGATATCAATTACAGGAAAAGAGCTGTAAAAAATACAAACACATGGAGGCTAAACAATACACTACTTAATAACGAAGTGATCACTGAAGAAATCAAAGAGGAAATTAAAAAATACCTAGAAACAAATGACAATGGAGACACGACGACCCAAAACCTATGGGATGCAGCAAAAGCAGTTCTAAGAGGGAAGTTTATAGCAATACAATCCCACCTTAAGAAACAGGAAACATCTCGAATAAACAACCTAACCTTGCACCTAAAGCAATTAGAGAAAGAAGAACAAAAACATCCCAAAGTTAGCAGAAGGAAAGAAATCATAAAAATCAGATCAGAAATAAATGAAAAAGAAATGAAGGAAACGATAGCAAAGATCCATAAAACTAAAAGCTGGTTCTTTGAGAAGATAAACAAAATTGATAAACCATTAGCCAGACTCATCAAGAAAAAAAGGGAGAAGACTCAAATCAATAGAATTAGAAATGAAAAAGGAGAAGTAACAACTGACACTGCAGAAATACAAAAGATCATGAGAGATTATTACAAGCAACTCTATGCCAATAAAATGGACAACCTGGAAGAAATGGACAAATTCTTAGAAATGCACAACCTGCCAAGACTGAATCAGGAAGAAATAGAAAATATGAACAGACCAATCACAAGCACTGAAATTGAAACTGTGATAAAAAATCTTCCAACAAACAAAAGCCCAGGTCCAGATGGCTTCACAGGCGAATTCTATCAAGCATTTAGAGAAGAGCTAACACCTATCCTTCTCAAACTCTTCCAAAATATAGCAGAGGGAGGAACACTCCCAAACTCATTCTACGAGGCCACCATCACCCTGATACCAAAACCAGACAAGGATGTCACAAAGAAAGAAAACTACAGGCCAATATCACTGATGAACATAGATGCAAAAATCCTCAAGAAAATACTAGCAAACAGAATCCAACAGCACATTAAAAGGATCATACACCATGATCAAGTGGGGTTTATTCCAGGAATGCAGGGATTCTTCAATATACGCAAATCAATCAACGTGATACACCATATTAACAAACTGAAGGAGAAAAACCATATGATCATCTCAATAGATGCAGAGAAAGCTTTCGACAAAATTCAATACCCATTTATGATAAAAACCCTGCAGAAAGTAGGCATAGAGGGAACTTTCCTCAACATAATAAAGGCCATATATGACAAACCCACAGCCAGCATCGTGCTCAATGGTGAAAACTGAAACCATTTCCACTGAAATCAGGAACAAGACAAGGTTGCCCACTCTCACCACTCTTATTCAACATAGTTTTGGAAGTTTTAGCCACAGCAATCAGAGAAGAAAAGGAAATAAAAGGAATCCAAATTGGAAAAGAAGAAGTAAAGCTGTCACTGTTTGCAGATGACATGATACTATACATAGAGAATCCTAAAGATGCTACCAGAAAACTACTAGAGCTAATCAATGAATTTGGTAAAGTGGCAGGATACAAAATTAATGCACAGAAATCTGTGGCATTCCTATATACTAATGATGAAAAATCTGAAAGTGAAATCAAGGAAACACTCCCATTTACCATTGCAACAAAAAGAATAAAATATCTAGGAATAAACCTACCTAAGGAGACAAAAGACCTGTATGCAGAAAATTATAAGACACTGATGAAAGAAATTAAAGATGATACAAATAGATGGAGAGATGTACCATGTTCTTGGATTGGAAGAATCAACATTGTGAAAATGACTCTACTACCCAAAGCAATCTACAGATTCAATGCAATCCCTATCAAACTACCACTTGCATTTTTCACAGAACTAGAACAAAAAATTTCACAATTTGTATGGAAACACAAAAGACCCCGAATAGCCAAAGCAATCTTGAGAACGAAAAATGGAGCTGGAGGAATCAGGCTCCCTGACTTCAGACTATACTACAAAGCTACAGTAATCAAGACAGTATGGTACTGGCACAAAAACAGAAAGATAGATCAATGGAACAGGATAGAAAGCCCAGAGATAAACCCACGGACATATGGTCACCTTATCTTTGATAAAGGAGGCAGGAATGTACAGTGGAGAAAGGACAGTCTCTTCAATAAGTGGTGCTGGGAAAACTGGATAGAGACATGTAAAAGTATGAGATTAGATCACTCCCTAACACCATACACAAAAATAAGCTCAAAATGGATTAAAGACCTAAATGTAAGGCCAGAAACTATCAAACTCTTAGAGGAAAACATAGGCAGAACACTCTATGACATAAATCACAGCAAGATCCTTTTTGACCCACCTCCTAGAGAAATGGAAATAAAGACAAAAATAAACACATGGGACCTAATGAAACTTAAAAGCTTTTGCACAGCAAAGGAAACCATAAACAAGACCAAAAGACAACCCTCAGAATGGGAGAAAATATTTGCAAATGGAGCAACTGACAAAGGATTAATCTCCAAAATTTATAAGCAGCTCATGCAGCTCAATAACAAAAAAACAAACAACCCAATCCAAAAATGGGCAGAAGACCTAAATAGACATTTCTCCACAGAAGATATACAGACTGCCAACAAACACATGAAAGGATGCTCAACATCTTTACTCATTAGAGAAATGCAAATCAAAACTACAATGAGATATCATCTTACACCAGTCAGAATGGCCATCATCAAAAAATCTAGAAACAATAAATGCTGGAGAGGGTGTGGAAAAAAGGGAGCCCTCTTGCACTGCTGGTGGGAATGTGAATTGGTACAGCCACTATGGAGAACGGTATGGAGGTTCCTTAAAAAACTACAAATAGAACTACCATATGACCCAGCAATCCCACTACTAGGCATATACCCTGAGAAAACCATAATTCAAAAAGAGACATGTACCAAAATGTTCATAGCAGCCCTATTTACAATAGCCCGGAGATGGAAACAACCTAAGTGTCCATCATCGGATGAATGGGTAAAGAAGATGTGGCACATATATACAATGGAATATTACTCAGCCATAAAAAGAAATGAAATTGAGCTATTTGTAATGAGGTGGATGGACCTAGTGTCTGTCATACAGAGTGAAGTAAGTCAGAAAGAGAAAGACAAATACTGTATGCTGACACATATGTATGGAATTTAAGAAAAAAAAATGTCATGAAGAACATAGGGGTAAGAAATAAAGACACAGACCTACTTGAGAATGGACTTGAGGATATGGGGAGGGGGAAGGGTAAGCTGTGACAAAGCGAAAGAGAGGCATGGATATATATACACTACGAAATGTAAGGTAGATAGATAGTGGGAAGCAGCCACAGAGCACAGGGAGATCAGCTGGGTGCTTTGTGACTGCCTGGAGGGGTGGGATGGGGAGGGCGGGAGGGAGGGAGATGCATGAGGGAAGGGATGTGGGAACAGATGTATATGTATGACTGATTCACTTTGTTATAAAGCAGAAACTAATTTAAAAAAATAAATTAAAAAAATAAATAAATAAATAAATTATTTGAATATGAATTCAATTAAACAAGCTCAAAACCAGATGATGGAACTACAAAATAAGATTTAGAAAAAGGGATTGCACAAGTAAGGAAAGAAATTGATGGTCAGTATAAATTAAATTAATAAAATAACAAACACATTAGTAGGATCAAAGAACTGAATAGACAAGGTTGAAAATTAAATTACTCACTAGAGGAAACACTTGAGAAAATCAAGTAAAGGCAGAGAAAAAATACAAAACCTAACACAATTATAAGAAAAGTAACATATATAGAAGGTAGATAACACAATAAATGCAACAGAGAAAGTATTCAAAGATATAGTGCAACTAAGCTTCTCTGATAATTAAGGGAAAAAATAAATGTGTATATTGAAAGGGCACATGCAATTCCAAGAAACATTGATAAGTGATGATCATCTGCAAGAAAGACCTTGGCTACAAATTTTCCCCCAACTTCAAGGATGAAGGACAACAACTTAGTTATCAGTTCTTTCTGTCTATTATTCTACCTACACACATAAGCATAGAGAGATTTCTAGAATGATAATCGTCAAAATTATAATGATTATTTCTGGGAGGTAGAATTTGAGGTGGGCAATCACATTTTTCTTTGTACCTTCCTCTATTGTTTTTATATTTATAATGAACTTGTGCTACTTTGACAAAAGCAAAACTCATTATAGGAAGGAAGGAAGGAAGGGGGGGAGGGAGGGAGGAAGGAAAGAGACTATGGATCTGCAAGATACTATTTTATCTCTTTTCTTGTTACCTAATCTTTACCAAAAAAAGAAGAGGAAGAAGAAGAGGAGGAGGAAGAGAAAGAGAGAAAAATCATTCATTTTGTATTGATCATAAATCATATACATGAATTCTTGGGAATATCTGCTTATACCTGATATATTAGAATTTCACTCAGTGATTTTTTCCTGATATCTGTCTCTAATTTGAAGTATCTGAAGGAGAACTCCATATTTGTAGAGACCCAACTGTGCTACTGATTAAAAGAGGTCTGTGTTCCATAAATATTTACATTCCAGTTTAGGAGAGCACAGAAACAACTTAGTGGGCCTGTTGCTTTCCCACTAAAACAGACTACTCAACAAAACCATTCTGGATCATTTTCTACATCGAATTATCTTTTCTACCAGATCTCTGGGAGAATGTCAATTCCCCAAAGACATGGACTGTGCTTTCTCTTCATTACAGATAATGCAGGGCTTTGCATGGTGGAAGTACTAAAAATAAAAAATAAAAATTGTAAGCTATTGACAGTCATGGTTATGACATTGTTTCAAACTCAGTAAGGCCAGGCCGTGAACTATCTTAACCAGACATATCTCCATTAAGTTGCAGACCTAAGAGACTTTGCCAAGCACAATTCTGTTTGCAATGAGTCTCTTACAATTATCTACTATCTTCCCAATCCCTCTCTTGGCATTTCACTTAGAATTTTAGCAACCGGCTCATTGGAAACTTCTCCTCCACTATGCCAGGCACTGTTTTTAGTAACTCGAATATGTCTTGTTCTATCTTTCTCTCTCTCCTTCTAATTCTAAAATTAGAATTTTACTCAGTGATTTTTGCCTATCTGTCTCTAATTTGAAGTATCTGAAAGAGAGAAAACCAAAACCTATCTACCTAGCAAAAACCAAAACCTATCTGCTCCCCACTTGCACCCCAGTACCTGAAAGTGGCTGGAGAAAAACACACACTTGAGTTACCAGACCTCATATAAAGTTTTAAGAAATAATTTTAAGAAAACTATTCATTTTTAAAAAATAAATTTACGACCATAAACCTCAAGAAACACCCCATCAGCACCCTTCTATCTTTCATAGTAAATTCATTTTCCTACTCCACCAAAAATTTATTTTATGTATTTTTTCCTCTCACCTCAAACCCTCAATACTCCACCCTCCCTCTGCCTCTCACTCTGGGCTGATGACCTTGATCTGTAGTTCACTGAAAAATGAAAAGCAATCAGAAAAAAAAAGTTCTCATTTTCTTATCACTGAATCTTCCAACCTAATTGCATCGGACCCATCCACTCTGTCTTTCTTCCTGATACAATGGATGACCTCTCCTTGGTCCATTTAAACCAACCCTCCACAGTGAGCTGGATTCCATTCCTTCTCCCCTATTGAGAAATTTTGTTACTGAAATTCTTCTACCCTCCTTTTCTGCTCCCTCCTCATTTTCCCTCTCTTAACTGGATCATTTCCATCAGCACGTAAACATGTTATAAAAAGTCTCTCACCTTGAAAGCAAACAAATAAACCAAACTTCCTTGACCATATATGTCCTCCAGCTTCTGCCCATTTCTCTGCTTCTCCTCTGGGAAAGAGCATCTCCACTTGCACCCATTTGCTGTTTAATCGACTCCAATCAAGCTCTGTCTCCACCACTCCCACGGAGCTGCTCAAATCAAGGTCATTAAAAACTTCTATCTTGCCACAAATTACTCAGCCTCTCCAAAGTGTTAACTTAATGGATAATAGCTTTGTTCCTGAAACACTTGCTTCACTTGGCTTCCAGTGAAGGATGCTTTACTGGTTTTCCTCTTAATTCTTTGGCATTTTTTCTCAGTTTCCATTGCTGGCTCCTCCTTCTCTCAATGTTAGCATTCTCCAGAGTTCAGTCCTTGGCTCTCTTTTCTTCTATATTTACTTCTTCCTAGATAATCTCATCTAGTTCCATGATATTATATAATTACCAATAGGCTAAATATTACCTGACCACACAGATATTATATAGTCCCCATACTACATATTCTAACCTTTGTATTCTACTTCCAGGCTCTTACCTGTGCCCTAAGCTCACAACTCTTGATGTCCTACTGCTTCCTGTTCAACATCTCCACTAGGAGGTCTAATAGACTCTTAAACTAATGGCCAAAGGAAAACTCTTCATTTCTATCTTCCGCAAATTTTGAACCTCCCCCCAATTATGTCCATCTCAGTTACCAGCACCATGACAAAAATCTAAGTGTAATCACTGATTACTCATAATTTTGATTATCAAATAATTTAAATTATCCCTTTCCCTCCACCCTGCTCCAAACCATCAGCAAATTCTGTGGTCTTCATTTTCAAAATATCCCAAGTCCAACATTTATCATAACTTCCAATGCTATCACCTTTGTCCAAACTGCATCATTTCTCACCTAGACAACTGCAGGGCTTAATAACTGATCTCCCTGTTTCCATTTTTACCTTCCTGTATCTATTCTCCATTTAATAGTCAAATTGAACTTTTAAAAACAGGGATTAGATTGTATTATTCCCTTGTTGAAAACTATAATTGGTATCTATCCATTGATTCTTGATGAAATTTAACTCCTTACATGGCTCACAGGGTTCCACATAATCTGGCCTGTACCTACTACTTGGACTTCATTTCCAGATCACTCCATTCCAGCCACACCTGTCTTCTTGCCTCCAAAAACATACAAAATATCCATCTCTCTCAGGTCATTTATACATGCTGCCTCATACAATTCTCTCCCCTAATATCTTCTCATAAATGGACCCTTTACATCATTCAGATATCCTCTCTAACTTCACTGTTACAAAGAGGTCTTGTCTGACCAGTCTATGTAAGACACCCCCCACCTCACCTCTCCATCACTTAATGTTCTTTTATTCTGCTTTCTTTTCTTCATAACACTTTACAATGTTTATTAGATGTCTTCTCCACTAGAATGTAACCGCTTCAGGTAGGGACTCTGCTGTAATTGCAGCTGTATCCCCACACCTGCCAAAACCAGTATCGGTTCCACAGAAAGTCTTCAAGAGATACTTCCTGAATAAATACATGAATGAATGTCCTTTGCCTGCTGAAACGACCTGGCTGATTTAGCTCACTGCTGGGTTGGGGAGGGCAGGTTTCTGACAGTGTTAAAGGACAATTACTCTGTCTTCCATGTGGGGACAGAGTAAACCAGGTGAAATTTCAACATAGGCAATGCTCGACCTGAGAACTTTTGAACCACTGTCCTATTTTCTAATGTCCCTTCTCCCTCACCCACTGGCGTTTGGCAACTTCATGCTGCCTGATCGCTGTCTACATGCACACACAACCCTCATCAGGGCCCCTGTTACCTCTAGAGCTTCTCCGCCATGAGAACAGGCATATTTCAGTCACGTCATGGAAAGATGCAGCAGTGCCCCAAACGTAGCTGCTTTTATGCCCTGTCAATTCAGCCTCCCCATTTCTCCCTTTGATGGAGACTTCCAGCAACTTCTAGGTGCTAAAAATCTTCATGAAAATTTTAAATAAGTGTTAAAGCATAACTGTGATGGTTAATTATATGTGTCAAGCTGAATAGGTTATAGGGAGCCCAGATATTTAGTTGAACATTATTCTGGGTGTGACTATGCAGGTGTTTCTGAGTGAGATTAACATTTGAATTGACAGACTAAGTAAAGCAGATTGCCCACCCCCACATGGGTGGGCCACATCTGATGTGTTGAAGGCCTGAAGAGAACAAAAGTCTGAGTAAGAGAATTCACTCTCTCTGCCTGATAATCTTGAGCTGGGACATGTGTCTCCTCCTGTCTTCAAGCCCAGGCTGACTTACACCATCAGCTTTCCTGGTGTTCAGGCCCTCAGACTCAAGCTGGAACTCACACCATGGACTTTCATGCTTCTCAGGCCCTCAGACTGCAGATCCTGGGACTTCTCAGCCTCCATAACCATCCTATGAGCCAATTCCTCTAAACAAATCTCTTGTTACAAGATGGATGGATAGATAGATAGATAGATAGATAAATAGACAGATAGACAGACAGACAGACATGGATAAAGTCCATTTGTCTGTGTCTCTGAAGTACCCTGACTAATACAATAACCTTAGTTCTTTAAGAAGATCTGGAATCAAATTTATTGTGGAGGTGCCTCACCAGTGATGAGTCTTTCCTTCTTTCTTATTAAGAGACCTTCATGGTATTCAGCCAGCCTAAGGGTGTCACCTAGAGTAGGATAGACACTGGGATCCTTGGTATAAAGTAAATCCCATCTTTCCCTAAAATTCTATCTCAGAGAGAAATAATTCCAACTCCTCCCTCTAGCAAAGATGGAGAGCTGCAAACTCTTCATTCCCTTCTTTCCAGGATCATCATTTTCCCCCAGGTAATCTCAGAACTATTGGTACATGAAATTAATACAAATTGTGGGTTTGTACGGTAGATATAGCAGTTGTTTTCACTTATGAGAATGGGTTGCATTTTTGTTTAATTTCTACTTACACTTTTTAAAAAATAGAGAATATATTGATCACTCATGACTATAGGAGAGATTTTATCTCAATACAGGTGGTAAAAATATAAGAGTTTCTAATACCATTATATGCTCTATTTCTTAAAATACGTTAATCCTCCCATAAGAAAACATTTTACCCCTTAGGGAAGAATCCTTGATTCTTCCCATCACTCTGCTTTACTTTATATTAATAACTTTTTTCATTAATTTTACTATTAACTTTTGACTTCTAGCCATGTTTTATCACTAGTGAATTCTTTCAGACAACTGTAGGGTGATATGGTAAGAATTAACATCTTAATAAAGGAGAATAACTTCTTGCATTCTTAGAAAGCTCAAGGCCAAGAGAATTTTCTTATAATCATAGTTAAGAAAAGCTTTTTCATGGCTTTTATAAAGATGCCAAATGAAACTCTGTCTTAAAATACTTGTTATCAAGTACTTCCTTAACATAAATCCATACACATAGCTATTGCTTAAGCAACTTCAACAAGACTACAGGACTCAGAAGTCAAAGATGTCCCAACGGAGAATTCATTATAACAAAGCTAAAGTCCTTAACTTCTAGTAGCTTCTGCAGATTTAACAAAGAATGTTCAGAGCATTGCCAGGCTCCTACATTGCTATAAAATGTTGTATTTATACCTGAAGGAGTCACTACGTCGAATTTTTTTAAATTTATAGGAATCACTCAGTTTTTGAAGATCACCCACACTCCTTGTCAGGATTAATTGTTTCTTTGGATTTGACCTGAAAGTATAAAGATAATGAAGCAAAGAAAGAAAAGAAAAGAAAGAAAGTCAGTCTAAGAGTTACGGTCCCTACCAGCTATCTCCACTTTTGATTTTTAGGCAGAGGTTTTAAAGATGTATTTGATTGTATGCAACAAAGAGTAAATGGCTTCTTTTTGGAATTCCTCACGTGGGCCCAAATATCTAGCTAAGGCTGACTATAACCTTTTAACATTAACATGATACATAGGAAGGATTTTAACTGTAACATTCATCTTGCTCCACCTTGCATCTGACTGATTCAAAGGAGCATTCTTCTAGAAAATCTTAGAAAAGCTTGGACCAAAACATGTGAAAGGAGAAGAAAAACGGGCCAAAATTTCAACCATCCACACTTTAAAGCAAATTCATCTTTATAAATATAGCACTATTAAAATTCTTCCTCATGCTTCAGGACATAGGTACTAAATTATCTGTGATGCATTTGTGAAAATTATGTACTGTTCTCTAAATTATTTAAAACTATTTATGTTTTATGTTGAAATCTAATCTCTCAGTGTTTGTTCAGATTGACTATTAAAAGTAAAACATTTACTAAACCTTGTTTTTGTTTGTAAAAGCATTTCTGCTTGATTTAATTTAAATATTATTTTTAAATCAATTAGTTGTTACAAAAACAATATTCAAAAATTTCAAGGCCACTTTAAAAACAACCTCTGTTCCCAGCTATTATAAAGCATCAAGCATTTGTCATGAGAGTCTTTTCCATATATTTTTAAGTTGCCTTCTATGTAGCATAAATAAAGAATATATCCATTGCTCACCAGAAAAAGCAGTTAAAAATCAACTGCTTTGATTTTTCAGTGTTTCAAGTATATTTCTACCTATAACAGTGGGATAAATCACTTATGAAACTCTCATTAGAAAGTATTACATAACACATGTCACCATCATGGCTGAAATTTCTAAAGCCTATCTTTCATTTGCTTTCTTCCTTACTTAAATTTGCCAGGCTGAGTTTTGAGACACACAGCTTTTCCTGAATTGACAGGGGAAACCAATGATGCAGAACTTACAAGTTTTCTTTCCCATCTCTGCACAAAATCATTTTGACTTTGATTAAAGTGACCAACCACCAGGGGTTTGACTGAATTGATAGACTATTACTTTATTTGTTAGAAAATCAATTCTTTCAATCAAGAGGGTCAACCTGATTGTGTGTCAGTTATGACCTGAAATGATCTTTATCAATGTTGAGATAACCAGCCCAAAGCAATTGCTAAAGAATGAAGTATTTCAAAACTTACATACTAAAGCTCATTGTCTATGACTACATTAATTTAGAATTTTGATCAACTAGACCTATTCTCTGCTGAGTTAGTTCCATGAGACACTAAAGTATTAATAAAGTTTATACATGCATGTATCTTAACTTCATGAACACTATCTAGAATGACATTCCCTATGAAACATTAATGATATAAAAAGTATAAACCCGACTCAGCATATGGTACCTTCATAGAACACCCAAACATTGCTTATATGACCCATAGGGCAGGAAGTAAATTCACGGAAGGAAAATGGAAGCTTCACTCTAAATTATATTCTTAATTTTGTATGTGTTAAATCAAATGTTTTAAACAAAGTTTAAGATGAAGAGAACGTTTTACTTTATCACAAAAACTATAGGGCCCTAAAATTTCACAAACTACAGCCCCACTAATTTGGAATCATAAAAAAAAAAAATCTAGATTTTTTTTTCTTGGTTGAAGTTTATATTTGACTCAGTGTAGAGATAAGTTATTCTTCTCTGGATTCTTTTTCAACCCTTATAACATGGCCAGAAAAAAAGGCTCAGTTTGGTGTTTGTATGTCCTTTACTCTTCTCTAATGTTTGACAACCTCAAACATTTAAATCAGGCTCAGTCTTTCTTCCAACAGAAGCTGGCTAAAATTTAATAACGTCATTTTCATCACATTATATTTATTTTTATAGCTGCCTTCTGTTTTCAGCAGAGGATACTGGTTTTCTATTCACAGTACTAATATAAAGTTTTCTCTTTAAATAAATTTAGATTGCAAAGTGAATCAGTTTAAGGAAAATATGGAGTAATAACTGTACAGATGGTAAGAAAGTATGTCTAAAAATCATGAAAGTGGTAAAAATGGTTACATGTTAGGAAGTAAATATATGTAAAAACAAATATGTTAAAAATTATGAACAAAACTATAAGAAGAAAACCATCTACTTGGGTGAACAAATTAATTTCAATCTCTTTCCCAGTATTTATTTGTAAACCATTATGTTAATTCTAAATGACTCCTCTATTAAAGTGGGCCCATCGAAACCTTTATCCAACAACATTTTAAGAGCTTCTTCTTCAGTACAGTACAAGCTCAAAAGTTATAAGACTGCACGCCTTAGAGAAAAAAAGTTTGTAATTCAAAAACTTCATTCAACAAATGCTTATTGGGACTTCCCTGGTAGTCCAGTGGTTAAGACTTTGCCTTCCAATACAGGGGGTGCAGGTTCGATCCCTGGTCAGGGAGCTAAGATAGCCCACATGCCTCAGGGCCAAAAACTAAAACATGAAACAGAAGCAGTATTGTAACAAATTCAATAAAGACTTTAAAAATGGTCCACATCAAAAAAAACAAAACATCTCAAACAAAACAAATGCTTATCAATCACTCATTACCTCTGACATGGCAAGCCAGATTTGGGGAGGGATAAAAGATTTATGTGTCCACTCATTATTCAAAAGCTATTTTTTTGAGTCACTATGAGTTTCAAAGTCACTTGCTGTATAGGATGTAATTAAAGGAAGAGAACAAGGAAAATGCAGAGGAGGAGGAAGATGAGGAGGATCCTGAACTCAAAGAGATTAGCATCTCGTTCATCATTACTTATTACTGTCCTTGAATTTTACTTACTGTCCTAGATACTATTTCATTTTCTCACATATTGCCTTTTTTAAAAAAAGTCAATGTATTATTCAGCCAGAGATAATATTAAAGAGACATTTCCTTTGAGTGTCAGATTCTATGAAACTCAATAGAAAATTCATGGAATACAAAACAGCACGACCACAGCAATGTTTATAAAATACTGCAGACTTGGCCTTTCACACATTCCTTGTGAAAGAGGTGATGCTGCCCCAGAAAGGAAAAGACTCAAAATTTAGTAAAATTTTTTAAAAAAAGTAAAATAAAGTCACAGTACTAACTTGAACATATGCATTTAATATGAAAACCCACATGTGATTTGAGGTTTAATTATGTAAATTAAAATTGGTGGAAGGAAGCTGCTATCCTTCACAAACACGATGCTTCCAATTTTACTAGATTTATACATCTCACTTAGGATGAATGGAGTTGTGATGCTGTAATATATTTATTATACTACTTGAACTTATATTCTTTTCTTCCCCTTTACTCTGGGTCTGAAGCCTGTGAGGATTTCTCCTACAGGAAAAAACAAATCTACTGTGTTCTAAGGAAGGGTGATAGTTTTTTAATATGAAAATGGATTTTGATGTTCAATGCTTAAAGGACATTTTCATTTCTGATGCACTAAAGGCAGATTTCCAAAAAAAGTTCTGTACCATATGTACTCACACTTCACTATTTTAAAACAGAAAAATGTTAAAGAAAGATTACAAGACTTTCTTCATACCCTGCATTCTGTGTGACAGTATTTTCTGTACCATCATGGCATGGGATGCCTTCCCGATGCATTTTAAGCTGATGATGTAACTGGCATGAATACTGTGGATAATACAGCCTTACATCCGTATCAACTGCCCAACTTTCCCCAAAAGGATTATAAAACAATTAATCAAGCTATTCAATACAGATATCAGTCACCTGTGAATCCACTTTAACCATTTCATTACTTAATTTCACCTAATAGTATGGAAGGAGAGGTAATATTTGGTGTCAAAGAGATTGAGCCAGAAAAGTGGTCCTACAAGGGAATGAGGGCGCAGTGATCCAGCTCTGCAGGTCTCGGCCCTTGGCAGTCATTTCACCAGCTTCTGGGGCCAGTTCTGTTCCCGCTGCAACAAATGAGGGAAACACGGGTCCAAACACTAGTAACCCTCAACTCCATCTGAAGCCTGTCCACTTCGGCTCCGATAACGTGCCTGGGCTCCTTCCACCAGGGCCAATCCCACACACCCTCCATCCCCCATAGCACAGTTCTATTATCTGAATCATTTCCTGTCCTTTCTTCTCAGTCAACACTCACATGGTGTGTCAGGTACTGTGTTAGCAATGGGAAACAAAGAAGAACAAGTCCCCCAGGGCAGGGGTGCTCACTAATTCCTACGATTTCAGATATCATTTCAGATATCCTATCTCCTGTGGCAGCTTCATTTAATTTTGCTTCCTATAAAAGTAAAAACATTGTTATTTTTTCCTTAATGTGAAAAATTTTGCAATATTCCTTAATTGCAGCCATTTGGGTCTTCAATTCCACTTAAATAGCATTTTACTGCCTCAGATGTTACAATGAACGCTTTTGCTTTTTTCTTCTTGTGATATTTTTCCTTTAGTTCTTCCTACAGCTTCTGTGATGGTCTTGGGTTGCTGGTTTCCTTAATTAACTTCTCATCACATAGAATCACTGGAGAATCCTGCTAATTGGAAATGAGTACCTCAAAATTATTTTTACCATAAAGGGCTTTTTTTAGTATTCCTTAAGATGCGCCATTTCCCTTTTATTCCTTAAACCCTCTATTTAAGGTTAGAGAATGTCTTTCCTTCAGAAAAAACAAACAAACAAACAGGAATTCCCTGGCGGTCCAGTGGTTAGGGCTCCATGCTTCCACTGCAGGAGGCATGGGTTCAATCCCTGGTAGGGGAACTAAAATCCCACATGCCATGCAGCACGGCCAAAAAGAGAGAGAGAGAGAGAGAGAGAGAGAGAGAAACAGGGTTTCCTATCACAAATCCAGGATATCACTGAGGGTTTGGGTGGTGAATTAACTTCCTGCTGTTTAGAACTATTGATGTCTTCTTGCAGCCAGAAGGGGAAATACCACTTACTCACAAACTGAGGGTGACAGAGAGGGAAAAAGAAACAGCCTGGAATCATTGAGGCCATTGATAGGACAGTGAACTAGCTCTGGGCCTCTTATTTCCAGACTTTCTATTAAGTAAACAATAATGATCCCTGTGGTTTATACCACTTTAATCAGGAGTTCTTTTACCGGCAACCCAAACCATCCTGTTACAGGCTCTGAGATCTCTCCAAGCATAGCTTGACCAGCTTACTGGTTCAATCAAGAATGGATGGAAAGGGCTTCCCTGGTGGCGCAGTGGTTGAGAGTCCGCCTGCCGATGCAGGGGACACGGGTTCGTGCCCTGGTCCGGGAAGATCCCACCTGCTGCGGAGCAGCTGGGCCCGTGAGCCATGGCCGCTGAGCCTGCGCGTCAGGAGCCTGTGCTCCGCAACGGGAAGAGGCCACAGCAGTAAGAGGCCCGCGTACCACATTAAAAAAAAGGATGGAAAGAGACACAGACTGGAACAGGAAAGGAGGCAGACTCCTGGTGATGCCTTTTCTGGGCTTCCTGATCAAGTTTTCTCCGACGGTTTTCTGTAGTTTGCTTTCTACAGTGAACATAAACTGTCATCTTCTGCTCAGAGCCTCAGGACAGCAAAGACATGGAGACTGACTCAGTGTCCTCATCTCTACCTTCTCCCCAGTGAAGACATTTCGGTCATGGCCATTAGCTAATCCACAAAGGATAAAGAAGAGCAGTTGTCTGTGGACCAAAGGAAAGTTTGTAAACAGCGATGTCCTTGTAAACTGGCTCTCTGACGGTGGGAGTAGATGGAGGGTAGCCTTGATATGTAGCCTTTGTCAATTTTCCTGCTATAAAATAATCCCACCACAGATTTCAAAGTACCAACAATTTAATAACCAGCTAACAAAATTTCTGAATATTTGACAATCAGCTCTGGAAAGTCAGTGCTGGATATTAATGAGTTATCTTTTTTTTTTTCCTGAGAAACCACTCTGTACCAACAGGAGGCATTGCTGAAGGAAAGTCAAGCACACCAAACTCATAATCAATTCTTCTCTTCATGGAGCTTATAGTTTAGCCACAAGTTCAGCAACATTTGTAAGACAGAAGTAAAAATCACTTCTAAGGCAACATGTTTATAAGTGCAAATTAACTGAAAGCAAAGTGGTATCTAAGCACCTAAGATGTAAAGGAAATGAGTCTAACAGTCCATCTCATAGGGTGGTTGAAAGGGTCAAGTGAGATCACAGATGAGAAGATCTTGGTGAGTTACAGGCCACTACAGAAACGTAAAGGATCATTCCTCACAGAGTGGAGTGAGGTTCCAATCCGACAAGGCAACATCTGGGCCCCCAGAACATAGTAATTGATGATGACAAGGTCAAGATGGAAAGGCAGGTTGCCTAGGGATACTGGGAAGACAGAGCAGAAACCAAGCCCACTGACCTCAGACACTGGATGAATCGTGTTCACGGAGCCAAATTATTTCCTACCACATCACCACTGCCTTTTTCATCCCATTTATTATGCAACCATGACCAAGACGTTAATTCCTCTAAGGCCTCAGAAATCTGCAGCTGCAAAATAGTCCTCAAAGGGCTGTTTTCAGGGTATTCACGACAAAGACCTGAATGACCTTGAGAATAGTCTTCTCCAAATTCAAGGTCTGACTATGGATGGTTTCGTAGGGTGAAGCATGGCCTTTGGGACAAAAATTCTGACTCTACCACTTACTAGCTGTGTGCCTTGTGCAAGCAACTTAAACTTTTGGTGCCTCGGCTTCCTCATCTATACTTGATGATGGTAGTTTGTAATTCATAATGTGGTTTTGCAGGTTAAATGAAATAAGGCACATAAAGTATCTGGTACAATAATGCCTAGCACATAGTAAGAACTCAATAGCTGATAGATGCTGTTATTATTGATTTTAAAAGCATCACATTCAAAATTTGGATGAAAAAAATTTTAAATAAAAAAATAAATAATAGGCATTTAAATTAGTGTTACCACCTGTTTTTAAATGAGATGGCTTTAAATCATCTAGCATGCTTTCTTTCTACCACTTAAGGTATCAGCTTCACCTTACAACTGGCCTTCTTGTGACTGAAAGTTTGTTGATCAGTAGCAAGAAAGCTGCTTAATACTTCCTGCACATCTGACATGGGAGAGAAGGATGGGAAGGGGAAGGGAGAGGGAGAGGGAGAGGGAGAGAGAGAGAGAGAGAGACCCAAGGAAGAGAGAAGAAGAGTCCTTCTGACTCTCCAACACCTGTCTCCTCCTATCAGGTCACATGATCATCCTGAGACCAATTCCTGTGCCAGAGGGTTACAATATGTTGACTGGCTAAAACTGGAATGTTTGGGAAATTAGTGGTCTAGGTGGGAAAAAGGAAGGAGGAAGGTGGATACTAGGCAGGTAACCTACAAAAGGTTCCTATGGTTTCAAAACTGTTTTCTTTCCTCATCTATTGCCTTCAAACCATAAGATACAGGCCATTCAACAACAGACATGATTTGAACTTTGACCGCTTCTAGCTCTGGTTCATATCACATTACATTAAAAACACGACGTTGGCCACTATCCACTCTAATAACCACTGGATTTTCTACCTCCACAAAAATGGTAGAGAAAGAGAAAGTTCCATATAAACAGAACTTACTAGCTCCAATATTGGTTGTTACTGCATCTTTTTGATAGAGCTGATTTTCCTATTTTATTATAGTGACATATACCACAGTACCGAGGTTAGTTGGATATATAAAAACACACCAGCCCAAGCAGCTAAAAAAGGAAGAACTTACTCAGTTTTGTCACTGAATAATGACAACCAATTTGAATCATGTTAGTCAAATTGATGAACTGAATTATAACCACTTGTTTTAAGACATCCACGAAGATGAAATCCAAAGAAAAAGATTAGGCACATATTTTTTTTGGTATCTCTTGCATGGCTTTTACTCCCTGCTTTTATCATAAAAACAAGCTTAGGTTTTACGCGGGCCTCTCACTGTTGTGGCCTCTCCCGTTGCGGAGCACAGGCTCTGGACACGCAGGCTCAGCGGCCATGGCTCACGGGCCCAGCTGCTCCGCGGCATGTGGGATCCTCCCGGACCGGGGCACGGACCCGTGTCCCCTGCATCGGCAGGCGGACTCTCAACCACTGAGCCACCAGGGAAGCCCCCAAGCTTAGATTTTTGACTTAACACTGCACCAGCTCTCAAGCCTCAAGTTTCTCCTTATGACAGTAGCTTTTTATTATTATGATGGATGAAAACCCAAATAATATTTATTCTATCCTATTGGGAAAAAAACATGAAAATGTCCAGAGGAGAAGAATCTCTAAAAGCAATAAATGAAATATATCCACCAATAAAGGGAAATAGAATCTTGATCTCTGGTCTCCTTTTCCAGCGTTACTCTTCCTGTGGGAATAAGGCTATGGCAGAAATCTAAACATGCCTTAATTCCTACATCCCAATGCTAGATACATTAAAGGGACCAGAATTAGCTGAAATAAATTGGAAAGGAAAACATTGCTTCATAGATCCTGTCTATGACACATTTCTCTGTATGTAATCCCCATGATCAAAAGAATACTTGAATGATAAAGCAAAGGAAAAGGTATAAAATCAGGGAAATTAAGAGTAATGTGAGCCCGTTATTGATACCAGCTGTACTTCTTTGCCTCTGTGCCCTATATATCTAAACATCTATCTATCAAAAGAACATATCCTAAAGAACAACATGGTGCAGAGATGAATTTCAATCTGACAAATGCTATGAACTAAAAAATGAACTATATCATAAACTTTCCTCCTTCTAAAACAAACAAACAAAAAGAATCCTAAATAACCTTACATTCTCTGTAGGAAATAACCAGGGTAATGTGGAAGGTGCTCACTAAATTTCTGCATACTGCATGGCTAAACAATCTAAAGCGATACAGAAATTAGTCTTTCAAAAGATGGTTTTAAAAGTTTCGTGTTAAAATGTAACTTTGCTTGCCTATAGTTTTTTCAAACACTAGGGTTTTTTTCAACAACTAATAGAGTTTTAGACTGCAAATGCTAAACAGAAAGTATCAAAATTTGTCACTATTAAATCAATCATTCTGGCCTCATAGATACACTGCTGTATTCATTTATTCATACAATATATCCATATGATTTACTAGTTTCCTGTAAAAGAAAAATGGCCATCTTGATTAATGGGATAATCTGTGAAGCAACTGTGCTAACTTTTCTAAATTTCATACCTATTAATTTTAATAAATTTCCACTAATTTCTGCATTATGAAATTGACTGGGAATCTCTAATCTGTCTTTACAAAATGCTTTACTACTGCTACTATACTTCTGCAGTTTTTAATACCATTTTGTGATCTTTTCATCAATACTGCAAAAGTCATCCATACCTACAATCATAAAATGTCCCCCCCATTTTAAGTAGCTAAGTCCTCTCAAATTTTACTGCAGAGTAATCCCAGGTTATCAAATTGATTGTGCCACAAGTCATGAGCACCAGAACTGGTGTTTAAAAGAGTACACTGCAACATAAACCGGCAAAAGCCTCCACTCTGCCGCATTCTTTTTTGTTTGTTTGTTTGTTTGTTTTGCGGTACGCAGGCCTCTCACTGTTGTGGCCTCTCCCGTTGCGGAGCACAGGCTCTGGACGCACAGGCTCAGCGGCCATGGCTCACGGGTCCAGCTGCTCTGCGGCATGCAGGATCTTCCCGGACAGGGGCATGGACCCGTGTCTCCCTGCATCGGCAGGCGGACTCTCAACCACTGCGCCACCAGGGAAGCCCTCTGCCACATTCTTGATGGGGAGCATTTGGTCAGTTGACCCTTGTCACCTTTCATCTTGTCACCTCACACGTACCAGTACCCACAAACCCTGCACACTGTGTACTGGGGTGGCAGCAACAAGAATAGAGAACAGCTAGAGCTATTTGCCAAGGAAAATGCAACTTAATGATATAAATAAATGATCCCACAAACGACACCAAGTTTTCAAGCTTGAGTAACTAGAAGAAGGTGTCATCCCTTTGAGACTAGAAAATTGAGATGTGTGTCTGATGACAGTCATTTGGAACTTGTTGGGTGTAGGGCGATGGAGAGGCATTCTGGTTAAAAAGTAGCAGGCAACTGGAAGTAGGATACAGATACCTGAGTAAGAGAATTGGTGTGGACATATAGAGTTTGAGTAAAGATAATACCTATCTGAGAGACAGGAAGAATAATCTAGAGAGAGGCACAGACAGAAAAAAAAAAAAGAAATATAAATGAATGGATAAATATGTATGAGAGTACTTAGAGAATGTTTAAAGTTAGAATGGAGGAAGAGGACAAAAAAAGATGCCTAAAGAAAAGAAAGAACAGCAGGTGAGAGAAGAGCCTTAAAATTTATTCATTCATTATTCATTCTTTCAACAAATATTTATTGAGGGTCTACTCTGTCATAGGCACTGTGCTAGACACAGAAGGGAGGGAGAATATAGTCTAGGGGGAGTTTATAGTCTAGTGGAAAAGAGAGCAAGACATTGAACAAATAACAAAACTGTACCCCAGCTCCCATAAGTAAGTATCACTGTGATAAACGTTCCAAAAAGAAGGGGAAAAAAACAGGCCCAGGTGCTGGGGGTCTATATAAAAGGGAGCTGCCTAATCTTTCTGAAGTGTCAGGGATGATTACTCTAAGGAAATGACATTACCTGGCAAATGAGTAATTAGAAAAAGAGAGAGAGAGTGATCACCAAAGACAGAGGGAGCAAAGATATCCCAACACTAAGGAAGAGAAGAGTAAAACACACAGTGCGTAGCTATAAAGAGGCCATTGGCAACCTTGAAGAAGCCTCCTTTTCTTCTTTCCTCTGCACTTTCTACTCTAATCCCAAAGCCACCTGGGACAGTTCAGGGCTGGCGTTGGTGTTGGGCTTAGCATGGACACAGCTGTTTTACCCAAAAACTACTCGCCAGTTCTGCCTTACTAATAGAACCCTAAGTTCTTTAGGGTGACAGTGAGCCCAGCTAAAATACTCATTTCGCCAGACGGCCTTGCAGCGACGGTTGACTTTGTGACAGTTCTGAGCAGTTAAGACATAAGCAGAATGCTGTTGGGGATTTCCGGAAAGTTTTGCTTTTGTAAGAGCAACACAGGCCCTTCCTGAGTGACACCTGGTTTCCTTTTTCCTACCTTGAATGACACCATGAGTCTGGAAGTGAAGCAGCCATCGTGCAATGTGAAGCAATCGTAAGAATGTAAGTTTCATACTAAGGATAACAGAACACTGGAACCTAAAGGGTGGCTGGAATTTTGAGGGTATCCTGGAACCACTGGACCAGTTCCAGACTCTCTACCTATGGGCTTTTTGTTATGTGAGAAAAGCTAACTCTTATTTGGTTAAGCCAAGGTAGACCACTTTCTGTTACCTGCAGTCAAATATAATTCCTAATTGACACAGGGTTGTAGTGGGGTGGGAAGGGGCATTATCTTGTTAAAGGTGATCAAAGTAGGGGCGTTATCTTGTTAAAGGTGATCAAAGTAGAGGTGATAACACGGACAGAAATAGGAATCAAAAACGATTCCCAGTCCCATTTTACAACATAGACATTGTTAGTGTCACAAATACATGGGATCATCAAGCTCTTCAATAACATAAATACTACCTTATTTAGGATAATGCTTTGGAACTGTAAAATTTATCCCCTGGAAACTGTTTAGCTTATACAGAAAACTGGTATATTTAAAGACATCTAGTTGTCACATCATAACATTTTTTTTTAATGTTGGGGTAGGAGTTTATTTATTTATTTATTTATTTATTTTGCTGTGTTGGGTCTTCGTTTCTGTGCAAGGGCTTTCTCTAGTTGTGGCAAGCGGGGGCCACTCTTCATCATGGTGCGCGGGCCTCTCACTATCACAGCCTCTCCTGTTGTGGAGCACAGGCTCCAGAGGTGCAGGCTCAGCAGTTGTGGCTCACGGGCCCAGTCGCTCCGAGGCATGTGGGATCCTCCCAGACCAGGGCTCGAACCCGCATCCCCTGCATTAGCAGGCAGACTCTCAACCACTGCGCCACCAGGGAAGCCCCCCATAACATTTTCTTAAAAAAAAAAAAAAACTTTCTCCATCATTGTACATTAATCAAGACCATCTAAGGAAGTAATGAAAACGTCTGAGAACTCAGCCATGTGCTGTAGCAGGTGGTGGACATTTAAATGGCATTATTTATCATAAGTAGCATTTAAGGAGTATCTTAGAGCCTCTGATTCCAAAAATGTATGTCAATTTGGCGAGAGACCAGTGCTTTTTTAGTTATTAAAGCATAAATAGGTTTCCAACACTTTCCTTTCCCTAATTAGACACATTGATTTGTCATGACGCTCCCATTTTGAAGGGTATTGTAAAGTCAGCTCTGGCCAGCCTGATCAAGAATCATTATACTGGCACATTCTACAATGTTGTTCACTGTAGCACAAATTTTACTGTAAAGTGTGCCCAATCTGATGCAGCTTTGAAGCCAAAAACCTTAGGATTTCAATCCTATCTCTAGAACATGCTGTTTTACCTGAAGCACGTTACCGAATCTATCTGAGCTTTGGTTTCCTGAATACCTACATTTTGTGAGTATTCAATGAGATCCTTTAAAAACAAACAGTCCACACAAAGGCCTACGCGACTATAAGCCCTCTGCAAATATTATCTCCTTTCTCTTTTGCCCTTTCCTATACTGCACTGCATTTGAAGAATTTTCATTAAGCTAGTAAAATCTGTTCCTACAGAACAGATCCCAACCTAATTAAGCGTAACATGAAGAGAAGGTTTCTACTTAAATTCTGAAGCAAAGATACAACATACAGAACCTTAAATTCTGAAGAAAAAATTATCCACATACAGAAGGTGGTAAAAATCACTTGCAACCATTTTTGGAATATCATGCAGACCATAAAAAGAATATTTTAAGGACCGTTTCCATTTTTGAAAGATTAAGTTAGTATTACGTAATGACCAAGCCCAAAGCCCAAATCATACATATGCTTCCTTGTCCTATAGACGTGGGGTGGCGGATATGCCTGGGTACAGCCCTGAGCAGAAAGGGTTAAGAATGGAAGATGCTTCCTGATGAATACGTTTGCTCCCATCACCCTGTGACCCTTACATCCACAGCTGTCTGCCCCACAGCTGTCTGTCTCCCTCACCTGGGACCAGTCCAGAGATAGAGCCAATATCTCCTCAAGGAAAGCAGAGAGAGCCTCTCAGTTCTCCCTCTCTCCATCACCTCCCCGATGAGTCATCTCTCTGACTACTTCACTCCTTTAAGGGCAGTCTGGCAGGCAAGGGACAGTGAGAATAAAACATTTATAAGCAGGACCCTAGTGAAAAAAACAGTAGCAATATTTATGGATACTGAGAATTAATTTCTTTTTCTTGCAGGAAATATGGGTGATAACATTTCCTTGGCCAGTCTCAAAAATGTCACTTCATTTGTTTGTTAATACAAATGCATTGCCTCATTCATTCTCTGATAGGAACGTTGAGAGGAGTGAGGGGGGTGGGGAGAGGAGAATCATCATTGTCACCCTATAATTATTCAGAGGATGTTTCATTTTATTTTATGTTAGAGTGGCCAAATTTGTATTATTTCTCTGTTGCCCTAATCATCATGATAAATCAGGAAATAAGAATCTCAATGTCCAATTACCATTCAGAGTACATACAGGAAAGGAATTAAAGCTTTCTTTCTAAGTGGAAGAAAGGGCAATTCCACAGAGCTTCCTCAGGGAATGTACACTGGGCTGAACAGTACATTATTGTAAAGAGATAAGCAATTGTGTGATGTACAATTGCCAACACTTTCTTGTCTTTCAACTCTAGTTCTAAATGCTTATGAGGAATAATACCTTCACATTTTTCAAAGGCTGCTACAGGAGAAAGCCACTTACACTCACATTCACAAGTATTGTAAAAACAGCAGTTATTATTTAAAGAAGAGACACAGAGACAGAGACCAAGAGAGACAAAGAGACTGAAGTCTTGGCTTTCACAATTTAGAGTGCCATGGCCAGGTTTCAACAAAACCCTGCCTTCAGCACCAGGCTCAGGGCTCCCATACCTCACCAACTGCTTCTTTAAGGACCTCAAGCCAGAGAGCTACAGCAGAGGGAAATTTTTTTCTTCACAGAAATGAACTTCTAAGAAATATAATAAGCCAAACCTAAACTCTTAAATTATTTTCTTCCTTTGGTAATTTTTCTTTTTCTGCTAATAAAGGTAACAACTAAGTGATACTAACGTCCAGCAGGTCAACTGCATATGAGTCAATTTCGTCACTATAGCTGTAGGTGGTATAAAAGAAAAAAGTGAAGCAATCCAGTTGCTTGGACAGTTCAATCAATAAATCAAAGTGGGGGCTTCCCTGGTGGCGCAGTGGTTGAGAGTCCGCCTGCCGATGCAGGGGACACGGGTTTGTGCCCCGGTCCGGGAAGATCCCACATGCCGCGGAGCGGCTGGGCCCGTGAGCCATGGCCGCTGAGCCTGCACGTCTGGAGACTGTGCTCCTCAACGGGAGAGGCCACAACAGTGAGAGGCCCACGTACCGCCAAAAAAAAAAAAAAATCAAAGTGGTAAATCTGTGAAATTATACCTAAATTAAATATCCCAAAGTAGACTTTATTTCAAAAAAGGCAACATCTATCTTATAATATTTCTAGAAAATCCATTACCTGTCATGGTATTTTAACACAGGGACGTCGGCTATTCACACAAAAACATTTTTAGAAAATAGACGAACTTAGCCCCACAGTTAATAATGTCTAGTTATTAAGTTTGCTGGACTAAATCCCACCATTTTTTTTAAGGTAGGAAGTACAAGACTAGATTCAGATTAGAACAAATACTGCAAAATATAATGAAAAGATATGGACCATTTTTCTCTCCCCTGCTTTTGGAAGATCTTGTTTGTTTCCTTCTATTCCAGCTTATAACTGAGTTCTATCTGATAAAAGTTTGTCCTCCAAACCTAAGTCCTATGTTTTAGGCAATTAATAATTGGCAACAAGATTAAAATTGCGCTTATGAGTTCTAACTTTTCTGTCTAGGAACTAGCTGGCTCACAGTCCAAACATGATAGTAATTGATAGTTAAAACTGTGTTTGGGGCTTCCCTGGTGGCACGGTGGTTGAGAGTCCGCCTGCCGATGCAGGGGACACGGGTTCGTGCCCCGGTCCGGGAGGATCCCACATGCTGCGGAGCAGCTGGGCCTCTGAGCCATGGCCGCTGAGCCTGCGTGTCCGGAGCCTGTGCTCTGCAACGGGAGAGGCCACAACAGTGAGAGGCCCGCCCAGGAGAGGCCACAACAGTGAACAGCCCGCGTACAGCAAAAAAAAAAAAAACTGTGTTTGGATCTTCTTAGAATAATACCACTTATTATCCTTTTCTGCATTGATGTTTTTTCTTTTCTTTTTCCAACAGAAATTTTATTATGGCTGCATAGATCACTGTATGGGAAATATCTGATTTCTAAGTAATCTTTGAAGCAGTAGTTCTTCAAGTATAGTTCCACTGTAACCTATAAGGATCTTCTAGATGTTTGGAGGATTAGTCCAAACTCTAATTCATTAAAAAATATTTAAAGTATAGCTGATTCACTTCGTTATAAACAGAAACTAACACACCACTGTAAAGCAATTATACTCCAAAAGAGATGTTAAAAAAATATATTTAAAGTATAGAATAGAGTTTCTACTGCAAATGACAATTTCTAATATAAAATACAAACATGAAAAAAAAATTACTATAATGACTCTTTACCCAACCCAAAGCCCCCTCACCCACCTTTGGGAGGGGAAGAGAGAGGAAGAGACTCGGGGGGAGGGGAGTCCTGGGGTCAGGGGAGAGCAAAGGATTTGGTCACTGGCAAAAAGGCAAGCAAGAATAGATCAAGATCAGTTTCCAACCTCATTTCTTCTAGGAAGCAGCATGTGAACCAGGAAAAAAAGACATTAGTGACCGAGGCATTTTTACTAGTCAATAAAATCCCATTGATTTTATTGCAAGAATATTACACCTTTCTATACATTTTTATTTCACCAATCACCTAAATTTGACAGCTTTTTATAACACCTAAAAGGCAGTGTAGTATAGTGACCTGAGTTCAAAACCTAACTCTCCCACTTAATTTCTCTAAGCCTCAGTTTCCCCATCTATAAAATGGGAATAATAATATCTATAATATGAAAACATGCTTTTAAGTGCCTTGCAAAACGCCTGCCATGAGGTAGGCACTCAATTTATGGCAATAACATAATGTATTAGATATAAAAATATTAACTGATTTCTAGAAACCCACCTGTGCCCTTATTCTTCCATGTGCTACCATTTGAGCAGTTGCATACTTCCACTTAAAGGATATTTTTTCTAATACTCAGAAGGAATGCTTCTTTTATGTTTTCAGCCTTACTTTGGCTTTCCAAACTATTTTCTTCATAACAGGTTTTCTCTGCTTTCATCGTGAATTTTTTCCTTATTTAGAATAAAAAATAAATGTTTATGAATTATTTATAGTTTTTATTATGGCAAAACATATTTTTAAGTCTTCATTATCTGTTTGTGCCAACAACCCTCATGCTGTTTGGAGAATGGCATAGTATGTGCAAAGGGGACAAACACTGAGAATACTTTTTACCTGTACAGAAAAAATATAGGTTAATTTCTAAGCCTGGAAACGTGTTTTTAAATCAGAAATTTCTCTTTCCAAATATTCACAATAACTGGTCATCTTCTGAAATCTAAAACCATGATTATTTCTCCTTTAAGTTTTAAACTATTAATTTTACATTTCGAAGGAATGTTCGCTCAGAAGCAAAAGGCTTTGATCATTTCATCAGGTAAAAACTGTAAAATTGATTTCATGGAGACAGACCAAAAAACTCTCCTTGGCTGACAAAATATTTCCAATTTAAATCCATGGTCATCCCTCATTCAACGTTTGCACAGCTCCACGGAATCTTGTTTGCTTATTGAAGCAAGGCCCTCCATAAATAGTGGGTCCCAGTGTGGTTTTTCTCTATACCATAACATTTCAGTCTATTAAAACCCATAACATCTGAAGGGCATTTTAGAAAATGATTTGGTAATTTTTCTGAGATGTATTCCTGACAATGCCTGTGACTTCAAAATATCTCTGCATCTAGAGAAGAATATTTCAAGTGTTCCTTTTGATATGAAAGTCTAAATAAAGTAGTTGTTTACAAAGATGGAATTTAGTCAAATATGGAATTGGTTTTAAATCACTGCATGGCTAAACGTTTGCTTGACTAAGTTGATAGCTTGTCAAGTCTTATATTTGGTTATTAACAGCTGCCACTTCTTCTACAGCATTTCTGGTGCATATTCCTGTGAGGATTAAATAAGGTAAGAGTAATTAACATGCCTAGCACAGGGCGTGGCACAGAGTAAGCACTCGATACGTGGCAGCTCTTAACATTTTAATAGCAATTATTTTACAATTGCTATTGAACTGAAAGAGAAAGAAAGTGACCTATCCAGCATTGGCCAGCAGGAGTTTCCAGTGTTTTCTTGATCTTTTCTCTAATCATCATTACTGATGACCCCAACAACTGAGATTTAATACTTTTTTGTCTCTTTCAACTGAGAAAATTGAGAGAGTTGCTGTTGAATTGGTCTCCCTGCTTCCACTCCTGCTCTCATTCTCCCTATTCTCCACACAGCACTCATGTCATCTCACATACATCAGACCACATCCCTCTCCTGAATGAACCCTCCAAAGATTTAACTTCACACCGAGAATAAAACCCAACTCTGTCCTGGGGGCACGACGCCTCCCAGGAACTAATCCATGACCTTGTCTCATGCCATGTCTTCCCCACTTCTAGTCAAACTGTCCTTTTTTCTGTTCCTTGCCTTGTCCAAGCCTGTTCCCACCTCAGGGCCTTAGCACCTGCTGTTGCCTTTGCCTACAAAGCTCACCACCTGTTATCTCTTCCCACAAACTCTTCAGCTCAAAGGCTACATCCTCAGGGCAATGCCCCCCCACCCCATACCTAGAAAAGCATCTCAGTCCTGCCATCCCATTGCCTCCCCATCTGGCTCTAGTACCCATTCAATTGTATTTCCTTCACTTCTCCCTATGACTTTTTTTTTTTATGTAACCAATTTTTGGAGAAATCTCCACTTACTGGGATATAATTACGAAAGAGTGTCCCTAACAGTGCCATGTCAGTCTCCCTTTCTCAAGAAGAAATGGGTCCTTTATGGCACCTTGGCCCAAATCCATAGCTTTTCAGCCACTTGTGGTTGAGAGCTGTCTCACTTTGGTCTTTAAGACTTGAACCTCTTCATTTTCAAATACTACTCATCTCAAAGTTAATTCAAAGCTACTCTCTTCCCCGCCCCCATCACAGGCTAGACCATAGGGTCTTATGGGAGAGACTGGAGTGAAATCCACTATGTTTACACACTTCTTTTCTTTCAATTCCCTCACTCTTCTGCTCCCAGACACTGGACTCTCAGAGAACCTCAGTCTCACCCACCACACCCAGGAGAAGGAAGTTAGTCTCTCTCTCTTTCTCTCTACTATTTTGTTCGACTTTTGGCGTACGACAGCATTTTCCCCCATCCTCCTCCCCGCCAGAGCATGAGTTTTTAGTTCCACTATGTGCTACTTCAGGGATCAAGAGCTGCCTCCTCTTTAAGGACTTCCCTGGTGGTCCAGTGGTTAAGACTCTACCTTCCAATGCAGGGGATGCAGGTTTGATCCCTCGTCAGGGAGCTAAGGTCCCACATGCCGTGCAGTGCAGCCAAAAAATAATAATAATAATAAAATAAGAGTCCTCTTTAGTTCACCGGTCCATCTGTTCATTCATTCACATGAGCAACCATGTGTTAGGCGTTTGGTATGTTCCCCAGGGCTGCGGCGGGCATACATGTAAACATTTCTCTGAGTCTCCTGTACCTTCAACATTTACCTCTTTTTTCTCTTGCAAGTCATGTACAGCTCAGTGGCAGTCAATATCCTGTCCAAAGACAGTCCACAAGATAGCTGACCAGGAGCAAACTCTATTATCTCTGTTTAGCTAAATCTTTGTAATTCTGAAAAATAGAGGAGCTAGGCTTGCTCTCAGTAGAAACGGCTATAGCTGCTTTCATTCAGCAATTAAAATCATATCAATTCTCAACAACTCTGAGAGAGGGAGCCTCCTGTCAGATAAGCTATCATTTTTTAATAGACTTTAATTTTCAGAGAAGTTTTAGGTCTACAGCAAAACTGAGCCGAAAGTACAGAGAGTTCTCATAGAGACACACAGATACAACCTCTGCCACTATCACTGAAGAGAATTTTTTATGTGCCTGGACATGCATTGGTGGTAAAGGTTTTCTCTGTCTTATTGTGATTCAGGATGGTTCTAATGAATCTGTTGAGATGAGAAGTGGGGTTTTCTGAGGGAAACACTCTTCCCCCTACCTTTCCAGGAGAGCAGCCACGGTACCTTTGCCTTTTCCCAAGTTAAGAGCCCCAAGACTTGGTCCAGTTCCTGTATTCAGCTACTCCCCAAATACTGCAAGTGGAACCAACCTAACTACTGGAGCCCTCGTGCTCCCCATCTTGACAGCTGCCAGTAACCAGCATGGTGTAAACACTGCCCCCTCTCCCCAGCCACACCACGCTCCCCTGTCCTGGGTTCTTCCAGTGGACCTCTGGGCTCTGCCTTTAGACACATGTCCTTTCATCTTCAAGGGTACAGATCAAATACTCACTTCTTACTCTCTTTAGAGAGAAGTCAGGGATGCAGCCTCACTGCTATGCTCCACGAATACTCTCCAAAACTTCTCCTACTCTAGTCCAGAGACAGCATCAGAAAAGACCTACAGGGCTTCCCTGGTGGCGCAGTGGTTGAGAATTCGCCTGCCGATGCAGGGGACATGGGTTCGTGCCCCAGTATGGGGAGATCCCACATGCCGCGGAGCGGCTGGGCCCGTGAGCCATGGCCGCTGGGCCTGCGCGTCCGGAGCCTGTGCTCCGCAACGGGAGAGGCCACAACAGTGAGAGGCCCACGTACCGCAAAAAAAAAAAAAAAAAAAAAAAAAAGAAAAGACCTACAGATTCTACCAGGGAATGAGACGCTAGTCCACCATTCTGGAGACAACCCCAGTGTTGGTTCACTCTGAGCCCTACTCACCTAGCTCCAAGGAAGGGAAAGGCCCTCCTACCTATCTGTCACAGGGAGGGAAGGGAATAGCCAAGCTCTGAACATGCATCGCCAAAATGCTGACTCCTACCACTTTCAGCCTACTTACATTGGCTGGTGAGAGTCGGTGTAGTGGTAAAGCTCATTCTTATTTGGTGCCTCTCAGAAGCACTGCAGGAGGGCTGTTCCAGGGGCCAGCAGCACCTTGAACACAGAGTTGCACTGAGCTCTTCAGGTCCTCAGCTTTGAGCTGAAGCTCCAATTCCAGGACTAAGGGGGAAAATACCACTGCCATGTAATGCTTTACTCTCTGTCGGTCTCAACTCACTCCTGTGTTACTCTCCACCATCTCAGTCTACCCTCAGCACCCAGAAAAACATTGGACACTTAGTAGGTGCTCATTAAAGATTTGTTCAATGAATCCTGTTTTGAACACTTCTAAAACAAGAAGTTACACCATAATGAAGCCCATTACATACTGAAGGGCCCTAGTGGTTTGAAATCAAGAGAATGTTTATCCATTTTATGTATTTCTGCCCAATACAACAATAGAATAACCCCTTTTATTTTCTTCATAGCATCCCTTTCAAATGTTCCCAGATAGAGATGATGACCCTGACTCCCTTTCTTCTCCAGGGTTCTCATGCCCCATGGTTTCGAGACCTGCACTGACCATCTTGGCTGCCTTTCTTTGAAGCACTAATAGCACATTTAAGAAGTGCTCTACCAGTGATAAACAGTCGGACTAGCACTTCCTGAGAGTTGGACCCTCCTTTTCTGTTAATGCAGCTGCACTTGCATTAGGATTTGGGTATTTGCTGTGTGGGGTTAATTTTTTCAGCAGAGGATCTACATAGTTGGCTCACATTAAATGTATGGTCAACAGACCTCAGATTCCTTTCTATGGGTGGACAAATGTCACACCTTCCTCTCCTACACTGGCTTAAGTGACTCTTTCACATGTAAATGTTGACTCTTACCTTTAGCTCTGTTCTCCCTTTTGTTTTTGCCCTTTTGTTCCAGTCTCCGGAGGTTTTTTTAAATCTGGATATCATACTGACATATTCAAGTTGTTATTACCTGCAAATATGACAAACACATTTGCAATGTCTTCACTTAGACCACAATTGTTTTCAGTGATCTGCAGAGAATGGAACCAAGTCAGAGCCTTGGGGTGTCCTAGAGACATCCATTTGGACTGGCACTCTTTGCATATGGCTGCTCACCCAACTGCAAACCCACCTAAATCTGCCTAACGTTGCCCTCTTGCAGCCCACATTCTAATCACTGCCACCACCTTTGTTTTTATAAAACTCTAGAACTTTTAAGAAATACTCTGGAGGGCTTCCTTGGTGGTGCAGTGTTTAAGAATCCGCCCGCCAATGCAGGGGACATGGGTTCGAGCCCTGGTCCAGGAGGATCCCACGTGCCGCAGAGCAACTAAGCCCGTGCGCCGCAACTACTGAGCCTGCGAGCCACAACTACTGAAGCCCGCGTACCTAGAGCCTGTGCTCCACAAGAGAAGCCACCACAATAAGCCCATGCACCGCAACGAAGAGTAGCCCCCACTCGCCTCAACTAGAGAAAGCCCACGCACAGCAACAAAAACCCAACATAGCCAAAAATAAATAAATAAAATAAATAAATTTATTAAAAAAATACTCTGGAGAAATAAAAATATGATATCTACAACAGTTCCATGATCTATAGATAAGATCACCTTATTCTTGAAGGTATGTTTAAGTTAGTATGATATATAGATAGTTTGCTTCCTTTCCTCATAAAAACAACTAGTGAATTATTTTATAAATTATCACAGACTATCCTGATTAACATCAATATGGTTGTTCTGATCTTTCAAAAATCTTTATATCTTTTATGAAAATCTGGATACCTATCCATCTTCAGGCTCCTCTTAAGCTCCATAAATGCCTGCAGAACATCCCCACCCTGCCCCCCCATTTCCAGTGTCAAATCTTTACATTCCTTTAGTATTGGGGAAGTCCTATGTCTGAGCCCAGAGCACTGACAATGCCTAGACTTTCTTCTATTACCTCCTCATCTCTCTTAGAAATTGTATCATCTCAGACTGCCATGACAAAATACCACAGCCTGGGTAGCTTAAACGACAGAAATTAATTTTTTTCCCAGTTCTGGAGGCTGGAAGCCCCAGATCACAGTGCCAGCACGGTTGGGTTCTGGTGAGGACTCTCTTCCTAGCTTACAAATAGCATGTGTCCTCACATGGCAGAAAGAGATAGAAGCAGAGCAAGCTCTCTGGTATCTCTTCTTATAAGGGCACTAATCCCATCATGAGGGCCCTGCCCTCATGACCTCATCTAAACCTAATTATCTCCCAAAGGCCCCTCCTCCAAATACCATCACACTAAGAGTTAGGGTTTCAACCTATGGATCTTGGAGGGATATAATTCAGTGCATAGCAGGAATTATTTATACTACATGTCCTGCCCTTTCCCAATTTGAAGATTATTTGCTCTGCTGGAAAGGATGAAATAGAAGAAAATTAAGATTGAGTTTTCTTCCTTTTCTCCATAATCTATCCTATAATACCATCCTCTCTAAATAGAGAGCCTATTCTTTCATTATTTCTTATTCCAAATTTAAATCTTGAAAAAAAATTTTATAGTCCAGCATTTTCAGAGCTACAGTTTCAAGAGTCCAGCATGGTGAGCCCTTCTTGACATCACTGGGCTCCTGCCAGGAACTTAGTCCTCACAGACATGCTCTAACAGATCTCTCACACTTTTCCTTTGGCATTTCACCTAATCGTGCATCCCTACTTGCCCCAAGATTCCTGCCTGGCAAACCTATCACATTCAATTCATTTGCATTGTTGGTTTACTGGCCTCTAGCAGCATTTCAGAAAGGCATTGCTCCACCCCTGCTCATCACCCACTCAGGATGCACTCTCTGCAAGAGCTGAGTTCTGCAGGCCACCACCAAAGAACACTCTTCCTGCCATCTTTCTAGCAATGCTCCTTAAAGAAAATCAAAGCCCTGTACTTTGGAAAGGTTCGTTTACGGCCTCAATTTGGGGTACTCAAAAAAAATCAATAGCAATCTTAATTCCCAGTGGAGATAAATAGCTCAAATCTTTAACTATGCATGAACATGGGAAATTTAAGAAAATATAAAAAGACCGGTTAGTTCTCAAATCATCCATTCCCTTCTCAGAACTCCACTTTTCCCAAACTGGATGGCATCCAGATTTGGGTATGAGAGGGGATGAGAGAAATAGCTGTGGTTTTCTTCTATAAGGAGGATAAGAGTTTTCTATTTTTAAAATTTGCTTTTGATTTTTGTTGTTGTTTTATTTCTACCGAAGGCTGAAGTGGGAAAGATTTTTACTGTACAATCTGCAGAGCTTTTATCCAAAACTTCTCTCAAAGGCCATTCTAAATATCCTTAATCAGTGGGTCTTTAGAAATTGCCTTAAGGTCTTTCTTTTCTTGATTTTTGACAATAGGGTAACTTGTTTTAATTACATTTTCTTGACCACAGTAAAAATAAATATTTTTTTACCTGTGAATTGTCTCTACACATTTCTGTGCTTTTTGTGCTAACTCTTAGTGTGATTGTATTTGAAGGAGGGGGCCTTTGGGAGATAATTAGGTTTAGCTGAGGTCATGAGGGCAGGGCCCTCATGATGGGATTAGTGCCCTTATAAGAAGAGATACCAGAGAGCTTGCTCTGCTTCTATCTCTTTCTGCCATGTGAGGACACATGCTATTTGCATGTGTTTTTTAATTGATCATAAAGATTATTTATATTCAGTAATCCTCTGTTCGGTATATGTTCCTTGCCTTTTGACTTTTTTTTACAATGTTTTCCCCACCCAAAAATTGTAAAAATATTCTTCTATGTCAACTTCAAATTATTTTAACCTATAGAACTGAGTAACATATGTTTTGATCCAATTGAAAAAGCAATATACTCTTTCTTCAGCCTTATCTTCTCTGGCCTAAAAATCTTAAACCCTTTTTTTTTCCAGTTTTTTCCCAGGGTTCTATATTTTAAGCCTTATATCATCCTTGAGACTTACTCCAAATAATCTCCATGGCCCTTGTATCAGATTTTAACACCTGTATCTCTAATAATATTAATTGTAACTGTAATAATAGCAATATCTAATCATTTACTGAACACCTATTATGGACCATGGACTGATCTGGTTATTTTATCTGCACCACCTCATTGAAGCCTTATAAAAACTTCATTTTATATATGAAGAAACTTAAGATCAAAGAAGTGAAGTAGTTTGCCCAAGGTTGTACAAGCCATAAATGCTAGAACCAGAATTTAAACCTGGGAACTTGGGTTTTCTGTCTCCAAAACCCATGTGCGTAATCATGGCATTTTAGTGAGTATGAAAAAAAGCGTGCACATTTCTCCCACAAACCTCTAGCTAGAAGGAACTTTCCTAAACATTAAACCACAACTTCTAAGTTTTAGGAAGTATATTACTGATGACCCACAGAATAGTTCTCCCTCATATAAATTCTGGACACATACATTAAAAAGAATAGACTCCATTAATAATGAAAGCTAAGATCACATGTGTAAACACATTGCTTTTAATCTATTCAATTATTTCCCCATAAATACTAACAGTGCATCACAAATTATACTGTCTAGAAGACATACCACAAAACTTAAATCTTGGAAGATTCATTGCCATGGTTTAATGGAATAGTTTTCTGAGAGAATGAAAATTTTGAACCTCCAAGATGGAATGTCCCTATTCACTGTTTCCTCATTCTGTTAATCAAATCGGAGATGGACCCAGAAGGCAAACTACACAGGGACATAGCTGTATAATTAATTTGCACGTCTCTTCAGCAGTTACATATAAATATATTTTCTTCTCATGCACTTTAATTCAGTAGTTGCAAACTGGTAATGCTCAGTAGCCAAAATCAGCCTGCACAAAAGCCTTAATTGTTCTACGCAAATGAGTGTAACTTCTCCAGTTTGCCACAAGCAGTACTATTCCCTATTGTATCACACCTGGCCTGATGTGATACATTTATATACCTGGTCCCTCCTCCAGAGGCATTTGAGTTTATAGTCACTGAATTGATCATGTGATTGCGAAGATAGTGAGACAAAAGCCCATATTAGAGACCTTATAATCTGAGCCTACTACAGGCATATTACCCCTGAAATAAACTTAAGAGGTAAAGCCACTATCCCAACTGTACAATCAATCGTCACTCTGCTATCCTAACCCTAATTCTCCCTGTTCCTTCTTCTTTCTTTCTCCCTACCAAGTCCAAAATGGCAAGGTTTATAGGTGTACTTGCTGTTGACTCAAGCTCAGACCAGGAGGCTGCACAGTTAGATTACAAAATTGGTTACGCAATGTACATCACAGAGGTACATCCCTGACCTTCCATAAATCCAGTGTTTTCACTGTGCGGTGCATAGTACGAGCTCCAGGGGATAAAAGCAAAATTGCACTCACTTCATCCCTCGAATAACCTTGAACACTGTTGTAGAGTGGATCATGGAGACAAAATTGGATTTTGGGAAAAGAACTGAATATCCTAAAAATAGCACTACTGTAAGAAAGCCCGTAAAACTCTGAACTTTCACTCCAGTCATTTTAAAAGTGCTTGGGGCTTCCTTGGTGGCGCAGTGGTTGAGAATCTGCCTGCCAATGCAGGAGACACAGGTTCGAGCCCTGGTCTGGGAAGATCCCACATGCCACGGAGAAACTAGAGCCCATGCGCCACAACTACTGAGCCTGAGTGTCTGGAGCCTGTGCTCCACAACAAGAGAGGTCGTGATAGTGAGAGGCCCGCGCACCGCGATGAAGAGTGGCCCCCGCTCGCCGCAACAGAAAGCCCTCACACAGAAACAAAGACCCAACACAGCCAAAAATAAATTTATTCATTAATTTAAAAAAAAAAAGAAAAGAAAAGTGCTTGGATAGACAGGCATGGGGAAAAAAGTCTGAAGAGCTTTGAAAGCAGAACCTAGGTGGTTATGGTCATAAACTAAAGCAGCTTGGTTTGGATCAGTTTCCAGTGAACAGCCAGGCAAAGAACTTTAGCCTTCAAAAAGAGGTTTCAAATATATCTTTCTAAATCATAGAATTAATGTCAATGTTGGAAATATTTGCAGAGCTGTATTTTAGACAGTGAATAATAGTCCATAAAAAAACAATTCTCTTCTCACCATGGGCAGAAAGTCAAAACAAGGCTAGAGAGCACTAGAAGCTCAGATTCCTTGGCCAGTCCCATCAAATCATTTCAAAGCCATGGGAGTATAATATTTACATTGTTAAGGTTGTGTCTATATGATGCCAGCAAACATTTGATTAGGTTGATGCACTCAAGCAACCAGTTAATTCAGTGAAACATTTACTCAAGCCCTTGTTATTTGCCTACATTAACCGAGTAATTGACTGGCATGTTTGATTGGCTGGTCACATTGCTGTATCCATCTGCTCTCCCATGTCTCCTATGGCCACTTGGGGCAGTCACTCATAACTCTCACTTCCCATCTCTACATTCTACAGGGTAATTACCTAGTTACAAGTCTATCTCCCTCACTAAACACTGAGCTCTTTGATCAAAGGGCACAGGAGGCTTCCTCTCCATCGTCTACCTCCAGCACCTAGTTGAGTTATCAGGATCTGTATAGTGTGGGGAATCAGTCAATAGCACGGCTATTGGCAAGCTGCCTTGGGTGGTGGTGGGGGGGGAGGGTGGTGATCAAATTTGTCCCATTTCTTAACCCTTAAACATTATTTGTCTCATCCTGTATAGAGGGCCCTATAAAAAAGGTTAGTTAATTGTTTCCGCCAAAGATGCTGCACAGTTTCCCATCTCTACATGCCTACCTATCAGGGACCTTCTCTACCCTGTTCTCTCCACTTGAGCCTTTCCCTCTTCCAATTTCATAGGCCACGCTTTCCACGAAGCATTCCCTGACAATTTGACAGATGTTTCCCCCTTCTGACTTCCTCTACTGTTTACTCCAGATATTTGAGCATTCAGTTACAATCTGCTGGCTTGCTCAGTATTCATCAGTATATGTTTTGTATCACCTACAACAATTAAACTCTTTGAGATTTGGAACAGTACATCTTTTAAACTGTGTCCAGCTGTTGTAGGGTTTTTTGGTTATTAACAAAATAATAAATGACAACTAACAGTTGCCCAGTGTTCTATGCTTTATTTCACTCATAAGGACACCTAACATATTAGGAAACTCAGGCCTGGAGAAGTTAAGGAGATGGTTATGATGATACAGATAGTAAATCTCTCTTGGATTCTTCTTAGTGGAAGTGGGGTAGTTTTCTACTCAGGCATATATTCTAACAAAAGCTCCTCAGCTTTCCTAGAAAGATGTTTACCCTTTCCCTAGCATAACTGTTAAGGCATAAATATGAGTCTTAACATAGAATCTACAATCTTAATGCAAACATATAGCTACCCAATGTCTCATCAACTAGGTGGAAAGAATCCTTTATCTGACAGGATTGCTTGAGGCATGTAGACTCCCCACATGCTGGAAACTCTACTGGCCACGTACAAGCAAGAGCAACAGAGAATCAGGCAGTTGGACCCTCACAGTATTGGCCCACTAGAGCCACAGAGTTGTCTCTATTACTGACCAAGCCAAATGGCAACTTGACAATCAGCCATCTCTTTGGGATTCGACTATGGGTTCACGATTAGGAGGTTGTGAGGACACTGTTACATTGCAGAGTCCCCTTCATTAAGATGCTTGGGAGAGAGTCCTGTCTGGTTTCAGTACCAAGGACAGAACTTCTCCGAAGCAATTGTTCTTATCTTTTCTTATGGACCCTACGGCATTTTTAAACAACCAGTTTTCCCTTTTTGGTTAGAGCTGAATTTGTCACCTATCCCAAGCAAGTAAACAGGTTTTATGGTCATCTTAATCTTGTCCCTGATTCTATTTAATGACTCACATTTACTTTCCTTTTTCCCCTGCTTTTAATTTAAAATAAATAAACAGGTGGAGAAACCTTCAGAGAGGAGATGGAATACTGCTTATCCCTCTGCTTCTCTCAACCTTCCCCAGTGCCAACTATTAGCGCTTTCATGCTCTTCTCTATCTCTCCCCCAACATCATCAGCTCAAGAAAACAGATTTTTAAAAATTATTTTAGGGCTTCCCTGGTGGCGCAGTGGTTGAGAGTCCGCCTGCCGATGCAGGGGGCACAGGTTCGTGCCCCAGTCAGGGAAGATCCCACATGCCGCGGAGCGGCTAGGCCCGTGAGCCATGGCCGCTGAGCCTGCGCATCCGGAGCCTGTGCTCCGCAATGGGAGAGGCCACAACAGTGAGAGGCCCGCGTACGGCAAAAAAAAAAAAAAAAAGAAATGGCAATTACAGTTATATACGAAATATATTTACCATTTACAGCTAATTACCATATGCAAAATAACTAGGATGGCAGTATACATATATATTGTTAATTTTGTTATAAATGGCATTTGATTTGCATGCTAAAAGTCTTTTTCTGTCAGTCAGGCCTCAAGATTTGCTGCTCACAATTTCCAACATTAAGGGGGACAGTGACAGGAACCGTATCTTATAGTCCTTTGTTTTTCCCTTATCATCTAAATAACACAGCAAGAGATGCCTGGAAATTGATAATCTCGCTACAGAGACTACAGCTTGCGTAGTGGTTGTATCTGAAACCACTGGAGAAAAATCCAAGACAATATGTGAGAGGGTTATAGTACACATGATTTACAGAAAAATGGGGGTGATTTGCAGCAATCAGCCAAAGTAAGGCTACATGAAGAAAGTGAGTTTTGAACTTAATCTTAAAGAAAATCTAGGATAAGAATATGGTGGAAGGTCATTCCAGTCCTGGCAGGAAAGAATTGTTTTCTGTGATATAGAAAATATTCAAGATTTTAAAGAATGCTTTATTTCATATTAATGTTCCCACTGTATTATAATGAAGACAAGCTTTGAATGAACTCTTATAAAGAAGAACTTTAAAACATTATTTTTATTTATTTACCCATAGAAATATATATTCATATCTTGGCTGTTCCTTATTTTAAAAGCCAATGAAAAATTCAATAGCCATAAAGCTGCCTATAAAGTTTAAATAATAAAATATAATTTATTATAAAAATGGAATAATAAAATCACCGGTGGTGGGTGACACAACCAAACTTTCTATTCCTTGCTTAAATAAAGTAGTAGGTTGAGGAAAGGTATTCCTTTCTTTTTTTTTTTTTTTTTAGCGGTACGCAGGCCTCTCACTGTTGTGGCCTCTCCCGTTGTGGAGCACAGGCTCTGGACGCACAGGCTCAGCGGCCATGGCTCACGGGCCCAGCCGCTCCGCGGCATGTGGGATCTTCCCAGACCGGGGCACGAACCCACGTCCTCTGCATCGGCAGGTGGACTCTCAACCACTGCACCACCAGGGAAACCCATGGAGGAAAGGTATTTCTTCATCTTGGTTTAAGCCTACTAATGAGTATACTTGGTCAGATAACAACTAAAATAAATGACAGTTGTTAGTAAATTCTTCTAATCATGATAATCATAGCAAAACTTATTATACTGTATATGGTAAAAATGAATGAAATGTTTGAAAGTCTAAGTTACTGCTGAAGACTTTGGGAACTCACCAAAACTTCTAGTGGGCAAGGAGAGCTCTCACTCCACTTGCTGTAATGCTCCTCTGAACTCCATGAGACCAGTGGGGAGGCTGGGAGTATTGATCCATGTCCTCCAAAAAGCAAACACCAAGACAGGATTAAATGTGAAAAATATTTATTAGGTGTTATGGGCCGAATTGTGTCCCCCCCAACCCAAATTCATATGCTGAAGTCCTAACCCCTGATACCTCAGCATGTGACTGCATTTGGAGATCTTTAAAGACAGAAAAGGATTTTAAGAGGTTAAAGGGTCTCTAAGTTAAAATGAAATTATTAGGATGGGCCCTAATCCAATAGGACTGGTGTCCTCATAGGAAGAAGAAATTAGGGCACAGACAGACACAGAAGGAAGACCACATGGAGATGCAGGGAGAAAATGTCATCTCCCAGCCAAGGAGAGGGGGGCCTCAGGAAGAAAGCAACACTTCCTACCCCTTGATCTTCAATGGTTAGCCACCAGAATTATGAGAAAATAAATCGTTTAAGCCCATCCAGTCTGTAGTATTTGTATGGCAGCCCAAGCAAACGAATACATTACAGGGCACTCCTATGAGAGGACATGGGGGGGAGCTGGTGGAGGCTGGGAGTAAAGCTGGTCTGACCTTGAGTGAAGGAGAAAGAGAAGGAAGAGTGAACGGAAGGTCTGAGGCTATAGTGCAGATCTAAGGCAAGCTTGGCAAAACCATAGAAGAGTCCGATATCGCCCAGGAATGGGCTGCTTTGGTACCCCTGCCATGCTCAGTCACTGGCTGAGAACTGCTTACAGGCAGCATCAGTGATGGATTTTAGAGCACAGCAATTGGATTTGTCAGTTTATTATACATCCAGAAATCTGAGCAGTGCATTCTCATGGCTGTCCACACTGGAAGGCCTCCACGGTTCTGGACAGTTCAGGAAGGACTTTCCAATGAGACAACACAAATGCGCATAGACAGTCTTCCAATTTGGTTATCACACGAAGCTACAGAACATTCTCTTTTGCCTTCAGAAACAAATGTTGTTCCAGGCTCTGTAGAGTAAAAACCAGTGTAGTCAGACTCCATTGACTGAAGACTTCTGGCCACGTGGACGATCACTGTCCTGCAAATTATCTCTTTATTACTTGTGAAAAGACAGGCTAGCTACCCAAATTAATAATGTTAATAAAGATAGTGATGACCCTGCCTAGGAGTTTCCAAAGCAGGGAACAACAGCCTAGCTTGGCTGACCCTGGAGTGGGAAGATCAAAGGTAGTGTTTGAGGTTTGGCCCCAAGATGCTACAGACTCACTCAACCCCACACCTTTTGATCCTGCCTTCTTTCCTTGGGATGGAAAAATCAAAATGCCTGTTTTTGTTTTTGTTTTTTTAATGCTGTGAGCTGTCTAAAATGCTATGGGAGGAAAAGACCATAAAAAACAAGCTTGCATGAATGGAGAATTTGTCAGCTTCCAATCAAGTCCAAAATGCAACCAAGTTCATCTAACATGAAAATTCAATCATTTAATCTCCAATACCTAGCACAGGGGCTGAGAGTAGATGTTCAATTCACGTTAGAGGAATAAATAATGACTCTCATATTGAATTATAGAGTTTTATGGTAATAATAATAAATGAAAGTAGTTCCTGTAAATGATCATAATTAGCATGTCTGTGTCAGGTCAAGGAGGGGGTAAATCACCCAGAGCAGAAAGTTGCAAGGAACCTCTTCTGAAATCCCCAGAATCCAGAGTCAACCCCAAAAGTGGGGAAACAAAATGAGGCTCAGACAGTAGGCTGGGATCAGCAGATTTTAGGGCAGGGCTGCAAACCCGTATCATCTCAGTTCAGATTTCTTCCTGATACGGATAAAATAGAAGTTTCTATTCATTCATTCATTCATTCAGTACTCATGATCAGGCACTATGCTATGTGCCGGAGAAACATAAATGAATAAAACGCATTCTCTACCATTAAAGAGGAACTTAAATGTATAAACAGTGTGAAATGTGGTAATAGAGGTTATGTATAAAGAGCTCCCAGAGCAGAGACAGGGAAGAATAAGTGGCTGCAGCGTAAGTAATGGGATCACAACAGGTCAACATCTGAGCCTGGCGGAGTGGAGCGACAGAAAGCAAGGACACATATTCTATCTAGACAGAAGAGCTGAGAAATGGCAGGTGTGAAGACACAGAGGGGCAATAGTTTTGATTGAGATGAAGTGGGAAGGTTTGAGGGGGAGATAAGGTTGTGCGAAGGGAAAGAAAAAGGAATAGTTTTTTTTTCATTGAAGCACTGTTTATTATAGCACAGAACTGAAAACAACCTAAATGTTAATCAAGAAGGAACTAATCAAATAAAATACAGCATATCCACACAATGAAACATCATACAACCATATTATAAAATGAGGTAGGTCTGGGCTTCCCTGGTGGCGCAGTGGTTAAGAATCTGCCTGCCAATGCAGGGCACACGTGTTCGAGCCCTGGTTCAGGAAGATCCCATATGTTGCGGAGCAACTAAGCCTGTGCGCCACAACTACTGAGCCCACGTGCCATAACTACTGAAGCCCGTGCGCCTAGAGCGTGTTCCGCAACAAGAGAAGCCACCGCAACGAAGAAGCCCCCACTCACTGCAACTAGAGAAAGCCCACGCGCAGCAACAAAGACCCAACACAGTCAAAAATAAAAACAAATAAATAAATAAATTTATTTAAGAAAAATTTTTTTAAATTTTCTTTTAAATTAAATGAGGTAGGTCTATATTTCTTCATACAAGTTGTGCAAGATATGTTTTTTGGGGCTTCCCTGGTGGTGCAGTGGTTGAGAGTCCACCTGCCGATGCAGGGGACACGGGTTCGTGCCCCGGTCTGGGAAGATCCCACATGCCGCAGAGCGGTTGGGCCCGTGAGCCATGGCCGCTGAGCCTGCGCATCTGGAGCCTGTGCTCCGCAACGCGAGAGGACTCAACAGTGAGAGGCCCGCGTACCGCAAAAAAAAAAAAAAGATATGTTTTTTGTTTGTTCAATTTTTATTGGAGTATTGTTGATTTACAATGTTGTGTTAGTTTCAGGTGTGCAGCAAAATGAAACAGCTATACATATAATATAGCCACTCTATTTTTTAGATTCTTTTTCCATATAGGTCATTACAGAGTATTGAGTAGAGTTTCCTGTGTTATACAACAGGTTCCTATTTGTTATCTATTTTATATATAGTAGTGTGTATATGTCAGTCCCAATCTCCCAATTTATCCCTCCCCACCTTATCCCCTGGTAACCATAAGTTTGTTTTTTACATCCGTAATCCTACTTCTGTTTTGTAAATAATTTCACTTGTACCCTTTTTTTTTCCAGATTCCACATATAAGCGATATCATATGATATTTGTCTTTCTATGTCTGACTTCACTCAGTATGACAATCTCTAGGTCCATCCATGTTGCTGCAAATGGAAAAAGGAATCATTTTAAAGACAAAATCCATGACAAACAGGTGGCTCTGGAGTCACCTGAAGGAAATGCTGGGTAGCCAGAGCATGGTGAGGCACTGGGCTTCTAGAAGAGCAGTGGCCAAGAAGTTGCAGGAGATGAGGGGCACGGAGTCCTGAAAAGGGAGTTGGAGAATACCAGAGACAAGCTTGACTTCTGTTCTTTATCCTTTCACATGCCGTGTTAAGTTTATGCTTTTAAACTCTTCTTGGGACCTAACTTTCCTGAGCCATGCCCAAGCCCTTGCTCAGACTAGAGAGGCAAGCAGTAGCGCTGTTATACACACACACACACACACACACACACACACACACACACACACACACACACCTGTGAAGCTGAAGCAAGCTCATGAGCTGGAGAGTCTCCATCCCCCAGTGAAGAGTGGGGAACCCACCCTCTCCCTAACTCTACCTGCCTGCTGTAGGGAAGGAAGATCCACCTGGATGGCTAACATGCTTTGCCCTGGAGTAATCAAGCGTAAAAAGACATATCAACCTCTCCACATGGACCTTCAAATGGAGTCTATTTAAAAGTCCTAGTACACTTTAGATATTAAAAGTAATTAAAACAAATCCTTTACTAGCATTTTACCTAAATTATGCAGTGTCTCTCTGTAGGTGCTCTTGAGAACTAGAGTTTAGCCCAAAAAAAAACCAAACAAACAAACAAAAAAAAAAAAGCAATTGCCATGAAGTTTAATTTAACTAACAAAGTTTGGTTCAAAATGCCAAATCCCTTCTTGTCAAGTAGGGCAGTAGAGCTAATTCAGTGGCAAAGTCCAGCCAGGAATGGAGTCAGGTAGGCTGAGGGTTATTTAAGGCCACTGTGGGCAGAGAATTAAACAGGAACAATATCACAATAATAGCAGCAAAGTCTCACATTCACTGTCTGCTGCTGTGAGTTGGGCATTTTCTTATTCAATCACTTCTTTCAATATTCCAAAAAGTACAAGGAAAATATAGCCATACCTACGTATCCACCATCCAAAATTTAAAAATCACATTTTGTCATATTTGCTTCAGATTTTTATTTTAAAAAGTTACAGATGAAGTAATTTATATTTCCTGAATCCCATTTTCCCCCTCTCTCTCTGCATATTCAGTACTATTTTCATGTTTTACTCCATTTCTATGTACCTGTAAGTACTACAGGGGATTTCTTCAGATTTTTGTTTTATTTCCTGAAATCCTCTTTTATCAGTTCAAATGTATGACTTCACAATCTATTACTATTGATTAATCTGTTCCATTGCACTTATCAACTTTGAACATGCTATTATATTTACTCATTCATTTTGTTTATAGTCTGTTGCCTTCTCACCATTAGATTGCAAAAGAAATAGAGGGATTTTTTTTTGTTTTATTCCATAATGTATCCTGAGCACATAAACAATGCCTTCAATATTTGTTGAATGAGTAATAGAAATTCAGTTAATTTAACTTCTAGAATAACCTATTTTATGCATACTTCATAATTTATTTATCCATTTCTATATTAAGGTTTATTGGAATTTTCCCTAAGTTTCTGATATTGTAAACAATATTGCATGAAATCCTTGTATACATATGCAAAAGTCCCCCTAAGGCATTTACCTAGAGCAGAACTACTAGGTCATGGGATATGTGTACATTAAACCTTACTAGATATTATCAAATTTCTCTCCAAAGAGGTTGACTACCTTTCACTCTCACTGCTTTCCTACATTAGCACTTGGCATTATCAGGTTTTTTTTTCTTTTTCCTATCAGATAAGAGTAAAATGGTATCTCAGTTTTCTGTTAATTTACATTTTCCTGATTACTCACTAGTGTGACTGATCTTCATACGTGTCCTGACTCTCTGGATTTCCTCTTCTGTGTGGGACATGTTCTTTGCCCATCTTTCTATTTGACTATTATTTGCCTTTTTAAAAATAAACTCTGGGAAGGAGTCTTTGGTCTGACATTTATGCCAATATCTTCTACCAGGATGTGGCCTACTTTTACACTTGTCATGGGGTCTTTAGTCATCCAGATCTCTAATTTCAAATAGCCCAATCCATTGGTTTTTCCTTACCCTGATTTCATAAAGATATCCTCCAATATCGTTATCTATCATCTGTGTTAAAACTGTATTTCCTACATACAGTTATAAAGTTTTCTTTTTCACATATGCTCCTGAATACATCTTAAGTAAAAATAAATGGTGTAAGGTAGTGACCTAGTTTAATTTTTTTAACAACAACAACAAAAAAAAAATGAAGAATTCATTATTTCTGTACTTACAGGCAATCCCACTTCCATCATATACCAAGGTCCCATATGTGTGTGAGCACCTTGTCAAGCTACATATTCTGTTCTATTTGATATATTTGTCTATCCCTGTGCTAATTCCAAATTCCAAACTGTGCCATGTGCTAAAACCTTTTTATAAATCATTATACAAGAAAATCCTTGTTTTTTTCCTTTTTACTTGTTTATTTCAGAATTGTCTGTCTATTCTTGTAATGTTACGTTTGCATCTGAGTTTTAGAATCTGTCAAATATCACACACACCCACACACATACAATTAACACAACCTTGCAGTGTTGAAACATCTAAAATGTGAAGTTAAATAAACATAGTGTTATCTCACTGATTATTCAGGTCTTCTTGTTTATCTCTCAGTAATGTTTATATTTTCTCCATAATGATTCTACAGATTTTTCTTACGTTTATTCCAAAGGACCATATCGTTTTAGTTGATATCATGAAAAGTATTTATTCTATTACATTTTTAATGGGCTATTTCTCTGTTTCTGGTGTATAAGAGGAAGAGAAGCATTATCACGAATTCTAGAGTCAGTTTACCCAGATTTCGTCACATACCAACTGTCACCATGGACGAATTCTTTAAACTCTCTGTGACTCAGTTTTCTCAAATTTCAAATGGAAATAATAACAGTGCTACCTCATTAGGTGGTTGTGAGAAGTAAATAAGTTAACATATGCAAAGTGCCTGGAGCATAATAATCCAATGTAAAGGTTAGCTTTTTATTATTATAATAATATTATTAATTTGCGTAAATTGATTTTATATCTGGCAGCCTTGCAGACTCTCTTGTGAGTTCAAATAGTTTGTAGATGATCCTCGAATTCATTTTATAATGATATAACCTACAAGAAAGAACAAATTAAGTTTCTTCCTTCTTCCTTATATCTGTAAATATTTCTCTTTCTTGTCTTAGTATGTTATCCAGGACTAACAGTATCATGATAAGTGCAGCAGGAAAGAAGAACATTCCTGTCTTACTCTCTTTGACAGATATATTCTAAAGTTTCACCTTTAAGATTTATGTTGCCTTAATTTTTTGTCAGATACTCTTTATCAGGGTAAGGAAGGCCCATTGCATTCCTAGTTTGATGTGAGTTCTTATCATGACTGGGTCTTGATATAGATACTTAGATTTTCCTTCATTTAATCCCTACACTGCGGTTTATATTGAATATTTAGCAACAATATAAATTAGGCCAGAAGTCAGCAAACTATAGCCTAGACAACCTGTTTTGCAGAAAAATAAAATTAAAAAAAGAAAAAGCTTATCACAACATAGCCACACCCATTTGCTTACATATATTGCTTGCAAACTATAATGGCAGAGTTGAGTAGTTGACAGAGACCAAATGGCCCACAAAGCTTGAAATATTTACCATCTGGCCCTTTACAGAAGCCTGCCCACCCTGATATACACCATATTAAATATTACAACTTTCACTCTACTTTGAGGGTCTGGGGAACAAGCAGGCAAGCAGGCCAAAGCAGCTTTTTTAGAAATCTCTTTTCTAGCCCCCTCATCTCTGATCCCTCTACCATCTCTCATGTCCATGGTTCTCTTTCCTCTTCTCTCTCCTTCCTCCTTTCCTTTTTCCCTTTTTCTTCTCTTATTCTTTTTTCTTAAATTGCTGTTATATGTTCTTTAAAAGCAATGCAAAATCTCATCCTCTCATTAAATCAAAAAGAAAACTGGCCAACATTTCTTCAATGTCTAGGATGTGCCAGATGCTGTACTAAATTACTTCATTCAGAATTCATTCACTCACCCAATACCTACTGAACACTATACACCAGGTACTGTTCTGGGTGCTTGAAACATATGAGTGAACCAAACAAAGATTCCTGCTCTCATGAAGCTCACCATTTAACAGAGGGAAGCAAACAATAAAAAATAGAGCAAATAATACATGAGAGAAGGGTAGATAGAGGAGGGCATGGGGGTCGGAGAGTGGGCAAGAATACAGTGCTGTACAAAGTGGTCAGCAGGTCCTCTTGAGAAGGTCCATGAGCAAAGCCTTGAAAGAGGTAGGGAGGAAGCACAAAGGCCCATGGCCAGAGTGTTCCTGATGTGTTCAGGGAACAGCAAGGAGGCCAGTGTTTCTGCGACAGATGAAGCAGAGAAAACAGGAGATGAGGTCAGAGAGCTTATAAGGACCATAGGGTGGAGGCCCTGGTAGGCCTTACTCTGATGGAAATGAGAAGCCACTGAAAGGTTTCGAGCAGAGGAGTTAAGTGATCTGTCTGATTTTAAAAAGAATCACTCTGGCTATTGTGGTGAGGACCATCGTAGAAGCTGCAAGGCCATCTCAGCGGCCATGATATTCTTCAGGGAGAGTTCATGTCATTTAACCCCCAACAGCTGGATGAGATGGCAACTATTATTATAGATGAGGAAACTAAGACTGCAAAAGGATAACCTGCCAGGTCACACAGCTACTAGAAGGCATAGCTGGTTCAAACCTGGAGTCTGTCCAAGGTCAAAGGATGCTATCTGGAGTCAGACCAACTTGGACTTTGCTATGCGAAAGCGCTTCATAAATAACTTCTATATATTCAGTAATATATGACATTAGAGCTATTTCCATAGTTTCATGATTTTAGATTAATCGTATGTTATTTTTGACTCCTAACCTTTTATTTATTTATTTTTGTTTTGTTTTGTTTTTGCAGTACATGGGCCTCTCACTGTTGTGGCCTCTCCCATTGCGGAGCACAGGCTCCGGATGGGCAGGCTCAGCGGCCATGGCTCACGGGCCCAGCCGCTCCGCAGCATGTGGGATCTTCCCGGACCGGGGCACGAACCCACGTCCCCTGAATCGGCAGGTGGACTCTCAACCACTGCACCACCAGGGAAGCCCGACTCCTAACCTTTTAAATAAATCACATTTCTTTTTAAAAACTGCTTGGATGCTATAGGTCTAGATTCCTAGGTTTTGTTCTTGGATCACTTATCAAAAAAAAAATTAAACCTAGATTTGCAAATATTAGTTTGCTTCCAATAAACTTCAGGACCTGGAGATTTTTTACTCTAGCCCTAGAAATGAGAAACTCAAGATTATGTTCCTACTCCCCTATAGAGTCTCAGGACGTATTCTTTAAAATTCACTCCACCACTTGAGTGCTGAGTCTTCTTTTTAAAATCTGCCGACTGACAGGTACCTTCCCAAGTTCAAATCCCATCTTGCACACTGGAAATGCTGTCTTCTGTAATATCACTGGTAAGAAAGATAGTCAGATAGAAGGATTTGCTAATGAAATGTTTCCATTTATTCTTCAGTGACAAACTGGGTGGCTCTAGCCACTCAACACAAAACAAAAGCAACACAAAAATAGTTCATGCAAATTTGATCTCTAGACACTTGGTGAGTTTTTAAACCAGCCACACTGACCCAGGTTTACAGGTAAATGATGCTGAGAAATTTAAATGTGTGTATGTGCGTGTGTGTGTACAATCAATACACAGAAATGCAGTCAAGAATTTAAATCAATCAGCCACAGATATTTATTACATTTACTGAGTGTTCCCTAGGCACCATCTTAGGGCCTGGGGGTTCAGTGCTGAGAATAAAAAGTCCAGGACCCCTGCCCTCATTAAGCTTACAGTCCTCGAGGGAAACCAAACAATACATACATAAATAAAAATATTAGGAGAGCCTTGAAGGAGGAGGGAGGGTGCAGCGTTGCTCTTAAGATGGGCCAAACCCAGCGTGATAGGAGAGGGTGGTCAGGGAAGCCTGCACTGCGAAAGTGATGTTTCGGCTCCACTGAAGACAACTGAGCAAGGCGAAGTGCAAAGAGGTGAAGGAGGAAAGAACTTGTCAAGTAAAGAGAAGAACCTGTGCGAAGGGCTTGATACAGCAGTGAATCCAACGCCTTGGGGGAAAAAACAGCGAGAAGTCTGGTGTGCCTCCTGGCACCCAGGACAGGGTGGGGACTGCAGGAACTGGAGCTTGAGACAGGCAGGGGCCCGGTCAGGTGAGGCTAAAAAGTTTAGATTTAACTCTAAGCGCAAAGAGAAGCCACTAGGGGGATTTTTAGCCATGGAGTGACATGTCTAGTTCTCATTTGTTAAAGGTCAGTCTGCCTACTCTGTGAAGAATAAATCAGAAGAGAACAAGAATGGAGAGCACTTTAGGAGGCTGTCGTAATCATCCAGAGGAGAGGCTGCGGGGATGTGGACAGAGCCGGACACAGGGCGGTGGGCAAAGGTGACAGAGTCAAATCAGTAGGGACTGTGGAGGGGGGATGAGCGAGAAGAAAGAGGCAATGATGACCCCTCATTTTCCAGCTGGGCGGATGCAAGGGCCATTCACTGAGATAGGGGACACGGTGGGAGCGCTGCTGTAGCCCAGGTGTGAGTCCGAGTCAAGTATCCCTTAGGGGTGGAGGGAGGTCGGGGTGAACATCAACTTCAGCACCACTTCTGCCTACCAACCTGAATCGTTGCTTGTGACAGATTTAATTTCATTGGTCCCTTCTTACTGAAGGTATAAGAAGAGTGTCATCCTTGCAGAAGGAAAGAAACAGATGTCTTTTGAGAAGAGCAGGGGGAAAGTTCTGAAAACAGAAAAGTTCTGAAGGCAGAACTTCCCAGAGAAGCCTGGGCACTGAATGCAGTGCAGGAGGAGGAACAGTGTGAAACCGTGATTTACAATAAGAAATATATATTTGGTCTTCGTCCCGTTTCTGGCACGGCGCTCCTAAGACGCTTGTAATTTCCTGAGTGATGAGAGCGATAAAGATGTCCTTTGTTATGTACATGAGGTGACTTTTGGAATGTACCTAAAGATGGAGGCTGGTTGCCAAGACAGTCAACCAAGTGATTAAAGGGTTGGAACTTCCAGTCCCATCTCCTGACCACTGGGGAGGGAAGAGGGTCTGGAGACTGAGTTCAATCACCAATGACCAATGAGTTACTCAACCATGACTATGTACTGAAGCCACCATAAAAACCCAAAAAGGATAGGGTTTGGAGAGCTTCTAGGGTGGTGAACACATGGAGATTTGAGGGGCATGGTGCATCTGAAGACAGCATGGAAAGCTCCATGCCCTTTCTCCATACCTTGCCCCATGCATCTCTTCCATCTGGCTGTTCCTGAGTTATATTCTTTTAGAATAAACCAGTAATCTAGTAAGTAAAATGTTTCTCTGAGTTCTGTGAGCCACTCTAGCAAATTAATCAAACCCAAGGAGAGAAGGGGTCGTGGGAATCTTTGATCTATAGCCAGTCGGTCAGAAGTACAGGTAACAACCTGGGCCTGCAACTGATGTCTGAAATTGTGGATGGGTGGAGGGATTTAGTCTTGACGAAACTGAGCCCATAACCTGTAGAATCGGAATCTACCACCAGGTAGATAGTGTCAGATTTGAATTGAACTGTAGGACACCCAGCTGGTGTCCTGAGAATTGCTTGATGCTGTGTATGAAACCTCCTCAACACCCACACTGAAATTGGGTGCTCAGAATACCAGAAGAGACAGAAACCGGATGGACCTCAGGAGGGACGCAAATGAGCCAAAGGAGGTGCACAGAGAAGAACATTCTGATTACTTTACATCTTTGCTGAGGGCTGACAATGTTCTCATCATAACATTTCCCATTTTGCTTTCCTTCCTTGACGATGGGTGATGTACCTATTGATTACACCATAAAGATAATAGGAGAAGGAAGGGAGGACTGCTTTTCTCATTCAATTGTCTTTTTTTTTTTTTTTTTTTTTTTTTTTTGCGGTACACGGGCCTCTCACTGCTGTGGCCTGTCCTGCTGCAGAGCACAGGATCTGGACGCGCAGGCTCAGCAGCCATGGCCCACGGGCCCAGCCGCTCCGCGGCATGTGGGATCTTCCCGGACCGGGGCACGAACCCGTGTCCCCTGCATCGGCAGGTGGACTCTCAACCACTGTGGCACCAGGGAAGCCCTCAATTGTCTTTTTAAAGCCTTCTTTGGGTGTTGGTTCCAAACACCCAAAAGGGAATACAGAATTTACAGTTAAGGGGAAGTTGTTTCTGAGCATGATTAAATGCTCTTCATCATCCTTTCAGGCAAAATCTTGCAAATACCAAGCTATTCGATTACAGAATCATATCATTTCTATTTTTAACTTATATCCTAGATTATATAATATACTAATTACAATCAAACATTTCTCAATAATGCAAAGGCATTTGAATAATCAGTTGGAACTTCCTATTCAGCTCCTAAATATATACCCTAGTGGCTCTCAAATGTGGTCCCCAGACCAAGAGCATTAATGTCATTTGGGATTTTGTTAGAATGCAAATACATGGGTCCCACTCTAAACCTACTGAATCAGAAACTCAGGAGTGGGAGGGGCCAGCAATCATTTTAACAAGGTCTCCAGGTGATTCTGATGCATGCTAATATTTAAGAGCCACTGCCTTAACACGTTTCTTCCCAACCTTTGCACATCTCAGGCAAACACAGAAAGAGATGGTGTCTGCACAGCACCCCATGTTAAGAGGATGAAACTGCCAGAGGCCTGAAGCTACCAGCCCCAGCCCTGTTCAGTAGTGTGGCCTGAGCACCTCACTATAACCCTCTCACAGGCCCCCCAGGAGGGAAACTCTGACATACAGAAACTCACACCAATGCAAAAGGAGATATATATGAATGTTCACCATGGCTTTGTCTCTCATAACAAAAAATCAGGACTCACCAGAATACCTATCAACAGAGAAGAACGGAGAAATTGTACGTTTGTGCATTGGAATGCCACTTGAAGTTACAATGAATTAATTGGAGCTACGTTTTAGCACAGAGAAATCTCAAAAACATTATGTTGAGCCAAAAAAGCAGGTTCTAGAAAAATGCACAGAGCTTGACAATGTTTATGCAATGTTTATAACATGCTGAATAATATTGGATATTATGTGTGGCACGTCTGCATGTAGTAAAATCATAAAGACAAGTATAGGAATGACAAGCAGCCTATTCGGGACAGGAGTTAGCTCTGGAGAAGGATGGTAAGAGGAAAGGGGGCCAGGGATGTATACTGACAGGGCTTCATCAATTTTATTTCTTAAAAAAAACAGGGCTTCCCTGGTGGCACAGTGGTTGAGAATCTGCCTGCTAATGCAGGGACACGGGTTCGAGCCCTGGTCTAGGAGGATCCCACATGCCGCGGAGCAACTAGGCCTGTGAGCCACAACTACTGAGTCTGCGGGTCTGGACCTTGTACTCCACAACAAGAGAGGCCACGATAGTGAGAGGCCCGCACACTGCGATGAAGAGTGGCCCCCACTTGCCACAACCAGAGAAAGCCCTCGCACAGAAACAAAGACCCAACAGAGCAAAAATAAATAAATAAAAATTAATAAACTCCTACCCCCAACATCTTCTAAAAAACAAACAAAAAAAATCTAAAGAAAATGTAGCAGTAAGTTAAATTTGACATGAGGGGGAATGGGTACACTGATGTTTCTTATATTACTTTTCATACTTTTCTGTATACATGAAATAGCTCATTAAAAATTTGATAAGAAAAAAAATCAGTTGGAATCTGCTATGAAATTACCTGAGTTTTAAGGCCAACTCTGATAACAAATCTTTGGCATTGGGCAGATTATTTTTCTCTCTTGGGCCCTCAGTTTCCTCATTTTGCAAAATAGAGAAGGTTGAATTCATTCTCGATGATCTATTTTTGTTCTCAAAGAGAAAAGTCCCCAGCCCCTTGCTGTTTTGGTCTCTATACATAGGCCGCCGCCTCCTCAGGCCTTGGTCATTGTCCAGATGTCCGCCCTAATAGCCCCCTGTTTACAATCGCCTCAGCAACTGGGAGGGACACTAATAACATATCACAAAGCAGGAATCAGAGAACCTGTGTTCTAAGATATATTTTTAAGGCAAAAAGAATAAAAATAAAACCAGAAAACTTCGGCACACAGACAAGCTGTGTGGGATTCAGAAAATGACCTTGAATTTGTAAGCAACCTTTCCTTGAAGGAGAATCTTATCCCTAAGCATGGATTTCACCAAGCTGAAGAGAATTTTGAATCAGCATTACAGTGACGTTCACTGCTTTATCCCTGTTCTTTGGACATCACCTCCACGTCCTTATCCTCCACTTTGACATCAGATATGATTCAACACAACTAAGTAGTTGACTTTTTCCACAAAGGAAAGCTTAGTGTCTCATTTTCCATGGATTCTTTTGAGCTTCTCTCAAGTTTTGCATTACAAGAGCAATTCCCTTTCCAAATAGGTTTGTTTGTTGATCCTTTAAATGTGATCAATATTCCAGCAACATGGACATCATAATATTGATGAACTATGCCTACAAAGAGTGACCAATTTTAACTAATTTATTATTTACTATAAAATATTTCAAATACGCAAAAAAGTACACCCACCACCAAGATTTGTCATACCTTTTTAAGTTTTACTAGTTTGCATATTCAAATCAGCTGGGCTGGTTGAGATGGCATTTTCCGCTTTAGGGTTTGTGACACCATATCACAAGTTTGAGGGTTCCAGTCCCCTTTTGAGGCATTTGTTCTGTGTGATATGGTAGGAAACATATCTAATGTTGACTGACTAGGATTATGAGGCAAAAACAGGCAAATCTGGTTCTCACTCTAAGATGTAGTAGTCTTGGGAAATCATCTCTTGGCCTCAGTTTCCTAATCTAAGCTATGCACAGATTGGACTTTATTGTTTATAAAGTCCCTCCAATCTCTGAAATCCTTTGGTTCTATGGAATGACCAAATAAACCAATTGTTCTGGCCTTGTATATATAGTCTCAGTCTTAAGTTTTCAAATTTTTTGGCTAAAAAGTGGAAAAGTCATTAATGAATCATGTAGACTCCAGCTAGACCCAATGCAGTATGTGTGTATACATATTTACTTATGTATATATAATGTATATATTTCAACAGATAGGAAAAATACACACTGCTCAGTTATTGCACAAAAAATTGCCCAGTCACTATTACATAATAGCATATAGTTAATGTTTACTGAATTAATAGGATAAATTATTAAGCTCATACTATGCCAGGGACTATGTTAGGTACTTATGACAGTTTCTTGTTAATCCTTACAGCAACTCGGAGAGGCAGATACTCCCTACCTGGTATGGATCACAGTACTATTAAATACCAGTCAGAATTCTAAGTCTGTCTTAGCCCATTTCAGCAACAATACTAACACCCCAAAAATAGACCCCTGCTTTGCAAATGAGCTTTTTAAGAGCTTCACCTTGTATATCACTCTAACAACTTCCAGCCTCCATTCAACATTTACCTACAATTTAATACTTCTTACTCAGGTACTCCCCTGACATCTTCTATTATTCATTGTTATGAGGATATGCCTCTCTGGTGGTGAAAAACAAAGCTACAATAATGGAGCCTAGAATGAGAATTAGTCAGTGGGACCCACCCAGACCCTATTCTCACTTAGATAAATATAGTTGGCTTTTCCTCCCTTGTGGGTGGCTGACTTTGTGAATTACCTGTGATACCTATTTTATCTTCACCAAACTTCTTAATATATTATGTTATGTACCTTAACTTCATAATTTTCTTTGAGGGGACTAGTAGTCCGGTCAGAAAATGCAGCCAGTAATGTGTATTGGATTATAGCAAAACATCTGGCAGGCCCTTTCATACCCAAATGGAGTAGATGGAGAACTGTGGACTGGATGTTAGGACAACCAGTAATTAGATCAAGAGCTATACTCAAATGGCTAGTGATTGGGACTTCCCTGGTGTTAAGACTCTGCACTCCCAATGCAGGGGGACTGGGTTTGATCCCTGGACACGGAACTAGATCCCACATGCATTCTGCAACCAAGAGCTCGCATGTCAGAACTAAGGAGCCGGCGAGCCACAACTAAGGCACCTGCCTGCTGCAACTAAGATCTGCTGCAACCAAATAAATAAATATTTTTTAATGAAAAAAAAGAGAGAGAAAAATCAACAGCTAGTGATTAAGAAAAGAATCTCAACCTGGACAAAGAATCATGCTGCAGGGTTCTGTCCTTGACCTTTTTCTGTTCTGAAATATTATCAGTGGTTTAGATGAGCAGAGAACAAGGTCCTAAAATGTGAAGATGACAAAAAATTGAGTGGGATAATAAATGGATTATATAACCCAAAATAGATTTGACAGGGTGAAGCGATGAGTCAAGTCAAACAAATTGAAATTTAACAGAAATAAGTTGAAGATCCAAAAAATAAACTTCTTAAGTACAGGATGTTTAAAGAAAAATGGTTTGGCAGCTACCTTAAAAGAGACATAGGAACTTTGGTTGACAGTAAATTCAATATGAATCAACAATATGACTACCCGAAAGCTGGAGCCACCTATAACAATAATAGAAATAAGACATTTCTGTAATAACAGAAATAAGAAAAGTATCTCATAGAAGTGGAGCCATAGGCTTAATCTTCTTGGCTCTAGTAATTTACTTCCATATTGCATGTGGATTTTGATGTTGAATCTTAAAGATATAGACAAAGTGGTGTTGAAACTTAAAGATGTGGACAAAATGGACATTCAGTTTCTCACACCAGAAGAGTCTCATGTCAGATGAAGAGACATTAAAAAAAGTAATAATAAATGTTTTTCAAAGATCTGTTTAGTCCAGAGGAAAGAAGGATATGATAGCTATTTTTAAATACTCTGGAGGACCCAAAGAGGTCAAATGAGAATTAGTAGGTTCAAAGAAAACAGATTGTAACTTGTCATAGCAAGGAAATTTATGTACAGGATGATGAGATAGTGAGTTTCCCCATGTTAGATAGATCAGTAACAAACTAAACAGTCTACTGGTGGGGTGTTGTATAGGGGAACACGTCAGAGGGAGTTTCATCTCAGTGAATTTTGAGATCCCCATGCAAACCTGAAGGAAAATGAATTAACAATCTACAAGTTGCCCAGAAAAAAAGTGACTGTTAAATACTTACTCACTTACTCTTGTTGCTAATAGCTCGGCAAAATATGGTCTGAAGTTAAATCTGCTACCCACCCACTTCCCAAATATGTATACATACATATATAAAGAAAATATGGGGAAGCCGGAGGAAGATGGCGGAAGAGTAAGACGCGGAGATCACCTTCCTCCCCACAGATACATCAGAAATTCATCTACACGTGGAACAACTCCAACAGAACAACTACTGAACGCTGACAGAAGACCTCAGACCCCCCAAAAGGCAAGAAACTCCCCACATACCTGGGTAGGTCAAAAGAAAAAAAGAATAAACAGAGACAATAGGATATGGACGGGACCTGCACCAGTGGGAGGGAGCCGTGAAGGAGGGAAGGTTTCTACACACTACAAGCCCCTTCGAGGGCGGAGACTGCAGGTGGCGGAGGGGGAAAGCTTCGGAGTAGCGGAGGAGAGCACAGCAACAGGGGTGTGGAGGGCAAAGCAGAGAGATTTTGGCACAGAGGATCGGTGCCCTCAGGCACACACCAGCCCGAGAGACTTGTCTGCTCGGCCGCCAGAGCGGGCGGGGCTGGGAGCTGAGGCTCGGGTATCGGCTTTCAGTCGGAGCGCAGGGAGAGGTCTGGGGCTGGCGGCAGGAAGAGACCCTGAAGGGGTTAGTGCTAGCCCGGAGGGAGTCCGGGGAAAGGGTCTGGAGCTACCGGAGAGGCAAGAGACTTTTTTCCCTTTTGTTGCCTGGTACGCGAGGAGAGGGCGTTCCCCTCCCTCCCCTCTGCCTGAGTGAGCCAGAGCCCCCGAATCAGCGGCTCCTTTAAACCCGTCCTGTCTGAGCGAAGAACGGACGCCCTCCGGCGACCTACGCGCAGAGGCGGGGCCAGGTCCAAGGCTGAGACCCGGGAGCTGTGAGAGCAGAGACAGGGAAATCTCTCTGTGCAGCCTCCGAGGCAGCGGATTAAAGCTCCACGGTCCATTTGATGTGCCCTGCGTCTGTGGAGTGCATGAATGGACAGCGAATCATCCCAAATTGAGGAAGTGGACCTTGAGGACAAGATTTAAGACTTTCCCCCCCTTTTTTTTTTCCTCTTTTTACAACGAATTATCTCAAATTAAGGAGGTGGACTTAGCAAGATTTCAGACTTTTCGCCCTTTTCCTCTTTTTACAACGAATTATCCCAAATCGAGGAGGTGGACTTGGAGAGCAAGATTTTTGATTTTTCCCCCTGCTCTCTTTTTGTGAATGTGTATGTGTAATCTTCTGTGTAAGATTCTCTCTGTATAGCTTTGCTTCCACCATATGTCCCAGGGTTCTTTCGGTCCGTGTTTTTTTTCAATAATTACTTTTTAATTTTAATAACGCTACTATATTTCATACTTTATTCTATTTTACTTTACCTGCTCTTTCTTTTTTTCCTCCCTTCCCTTCCTCCCTCCCTCCCTCCGCTCCTCCTTTCCTTCTTTCTTTTTCTTTCCTCCATCCCTCCCTCCCTCCCACCCTTCTTCTTTCCACTTTCTTTTTCTTTCCTTCCTCCCTCCCTCCCTCCCTCCTGTCTTTCTTTCTTTCCTTCCTTCCTCCCTCCCTCCCTCTCTTCTTCCATTCACTCTTCCTTTTGCTTTCATTCCTCCCTCCCTCCCTCCTTTCTTTCCTTTCTTCCATCCTTCCTCCCTCCCTCCTTTCTTTCTTTCTTCCTTCCTTCCTTCCTTACTTCCCTTCTTCCTTTCTTTCAATCTCTCTTTCTTTCTTCTACTAATTATTTATTTCTACTTTTTCTCACTGTTATTCTGAGCCGGGTGGATGAAAGGCTCTTGGTGCTGCAGCCAGGAGTTAGTGCTGTGCCTCTGAAGTGGGAGAGCCAACTTCAGGACACGGGTCCACAAGAGACCTCCCAGCTCCACATAATATCAAACGGCGAAAATCTCCCAGGGATCTCCATCTCAACACCAGCACCCAGCTTCAGTCAACGACCAGCAAGCTACAGTGCTGGTCACCCTATGCCAAGCAACTAGCAAGGCAGGAACACAACCCCACCCATTAGCAGAGAGGATACCTAAAAACATAATAAGGCCACAGGCACCCCAAAACACACCACCAGACGTGGACCTGTCCACCAGAAAGACAAGATCGAGCTTCAACCACCAGAACACAGGCATTAGTCCCCCCCACCAGGAAGCCTACACAACCTACTGAAACAACCTTAGCCACGGGGGACAGACACCAAAAACAACGGGAACTACGAATCTGCAGCCTGCAAAAAGGAGACCCCAAACACAGTAACATAAGCAAAATGAGAAAGCAGAAAAACACACAGCAGGTGAAGGAGCAAGATAAAAACCTACCAGACCTAACAAATGAAGAGGTAACAGGCAGTCTACCTGAAAAAGAATTCAGAATAATGATAGTAAAGCTGATCCAAGATTCTATCTCCCAGATCCAAAATCTTGGAAATAGAATAGACAATATGCAAGAAACAGTTAACAAGGACCTAGAAGAACTAAAGATGAATCAAGCATCGATTAAAAACACAATAAATGAAATGAAAAATACTCTAGATGGGATCAATAGCAGAATAACTGAGGCAGAAGAACGGATAAGTGAGGTGGAAGATAAAATAGTGGAAATAACTGATGCAGAGAAAAATAAAGAAAAAAGAATGAAAAGAATTGAGGACAGTCTCAGAGACCTCTGGGACAACATTAAACGCACAAACATTCGAATTATAGGGGTTCCAGAGGAAGAAGAGAAAAAGAAAGGGACTGAGAAAATATTTGAAGAGATTATAGTTGAAAACTTCCCTAACATGGGAAAGGAAATAGTTAATCAAGTCCAGGAGGCACAGAGAGTCCCATACAGAATAAATCCAAGAAGAAATACGCCAAGACACATATTAATCAAACTGTCAAAAATTAAACACAAAGAAATCATATTAAAAGCAGCAAGGCAAAAACAACAAATAACACACAAGGGAATCCCCATCAGGTTAACAGCTGATCTCTCAGCAGAAACTCTACAAGCCAGAAGGGAGTGGCAGGACATAATTAAAGTGATGAAGGAGAGAAACCTGCAACCAAGATTACTCTACCCAGCAAGGATCTCATTCAGATTTGATGGAGAAATTAAAACGTTTACAGACAAGCAAAAGCTGAGAGAGTTCAGCACCACCAAACCAGCTTTACAACAAATGCTAAAGGAACTTCTCTAGGCAAGAAACACAACAGAAGGACTATACCTACAATAACGAACCCAAAGCCATTAAGGAAATGGGAATAGGAACATACATATCAATAATTACCTTAAATGTAAATGGACTAAATGCTCCCACCAAAAGATGCAGAGTGGCTGAATGGATACAAAAACAAGACCCATATATATGCTGTCTACAAGAGACCCACTTCAGACCTAGAGACACATACAGATTGAAAGTAAGGGGATGGAAAAAGATATTCCATGCAAATGGAAATCAAAAGAAAGCTGGAGTAGCAATTCTTATATCAGACAAAATAGACTTTAAAATAAAGACTATTAGAAGAGACAAAGAAGGACACTACATAACGATAAAGGGATCGATCCAAGAAGAAGATATAACAATTGTAAATATTTATGCACCCAACATAGGAGCACCTCAATACATAAGGCAAATACTAACAGCCATAAAAGGGGAAATCGACAGTAACACAATCATAGTAGGGGACTTTAACACCCCACTTTCACCAATGGACAGATCATCCAAAATGAAAATAAATAAGGAAACACAAGCTTTAAATGATACATTAAACAAGATGGACTTAACTGATATTCATAGGACATTCCACCCAAAAACAACAGAATACACATTTTTCTCAAGTGCTCATGGAACATTCTCCAGGATAGATCATATCTTGGGTCACAAACCAAGCCTTGGTAAATTTAAGAAAATTGAAATTGTATCAAGTATCTTTTCTGACCACAATGCTATGAGACTAGACATCAATTACAGGAAAAGATCTGTAAAAAATACAAACACATGGAGGCTAAACAATACACTACTCAATAATGAAGTGATCACTGAAGAAATCAAAGAGGAAATTAAGAAATACTTAGAAACAAATGACAATGGAGACACGACGACCCAAAACCTATGGGACGCAGCAAAAGCAGTTCTAAGGGGGAAGTTTATAGCAATACAATCCCACCTTAAGAAACAGGAAACATTTCGAGTAAACAACCTGACCCTGCACCTAAAGCAATTAGAGAAAGAAGAACAAAAAACCCCCAAAGTTAGCAGAAGGAAAGAAATCATAAAGATCAGATCAGAAATAAATGAAAAAGAAATGAAGGAAACGATAGCAAAGATCAACCAAACTAAAAGCTGGTTCTTTGAGAAGATAAACAAAATTGACAAACCATTAGCCAGACTCATCAAGAAAAGAAGGGAGAAGACTCAAATCAGTAGAATTAGAAATGAAAAAGGAGAAGTAACAACTGACACTGCAGAAATACAAAAGATCATGAGAGATTACTATAAGCAACTCTATGCCAATAAAATGGACAACCTGGAAGAAATGGAAAAATTCTTAGAAATGCACAACCTACCAAGACTGACTCAGGAAGAAATAGAAAATATGAATAGACCAATCACAAGCACTGAAATTGAAACTGTGATTAAAAATCTTCCATCAAACAAAAGCCCAGGACCAGATGGCTTCACAGGTGAATTCTATCAAACATTTAGAGAAGAGCTAACACCCATCCTTCTCAAACTCTTCCAAACAATATCAGAGGAAGGAACACTCCCAAACTCATTCTACGAGGCCACCATCACCTTGATACCAAAACCAGGCAAGGATGTCACAAAGAAAGAAAACTACAGGCCAATATCACTGATGAACATAGATGCAAAAATCCTCAACAAAATACTAGCAAACAGAATCCAACAGCACATTAAAAGGATCATACACCATGATCAAGTGGGGTTTATTCCAGGAATGCAAGGATTCTTCAATATACGCAAATCAATCAATGTGATACACCATATTAACAAGTTGAAGGAGAAAAACCATATGATCATCTCAATAGATGCAGAGAAAGCTTTCGACAAAATTCAACACCCATTTATGATAAAAACCCTGCAGAAAGTAGGCATAGAGGGAACTTTCCTCAACATAATAAAGGCCATATATGACAAACCCACAGCCAACATTGTCCTCAATGGTGAAAAACTGAAACCATTTCCACTGAGATCAGGAACAAGACAAGGCTGCCCACTCTCACCACTCTTATTCAACATAGTTTTGGAAGTTTTAGCCACAGCAGTCAGAGAAGAAAAGGAAATAAAAGGAATCCAAATTGGAAAAGAAGAAGTAAAGCTGTCACTGTTTGCAGATGACATGATACTATACATAGAGAATCCTAAAGATGCTACCGAAAAACTACTAGAGCTAATCAATGAATTTGGTAAAGTAGCAGGATACAAAATTAATGCACAGAAATCTCTGGCATTCCTGTACACTAATGATGAAAAATCTGAAAATGAAATCAAGAAAACACTCCCATTTACCATTGCAACAAAAAGAATAAAATATCTAGGAATAAACCTACCTAAGGAGACAAAAGACCTGTATGCAGAAAATTATAAGACACTGATGAAAGAAATTAAAGATGATATAAATAGATGGAGAGATATACCATGCTCCTGGATTGGAAGAATCAATATTGTGAAAATGACTCTACTACCCAAAGCAATCTACAGATTCAATGCAATCCCTATCAAACTACCACTGGCATTTTTCACAGAAGTAGAACAAAAAATTTCAAAATTTGTTTGGAAAAACAAAAGACCCCGAATAGCCAAAGCAATCTTGAGAACGAAAAACGGAGCTGGAGGAATCAGGCTGCCTGACTTCAGACTATACTACAAAGCTACAGTAATTAAGACAGTGTGGTACTGGCATAAAAACAGAAAGATCAGTGGATCAGGATACAAAGCCCAGAGATAAACCCACGCACATATGGCCAACTTATCTTTGATAAAGGAGGCAGGAATGTACAGTGGAGAAAGGACAGCCTCTTCAATAAGTGGTGCTGGGAAAACTGGACAGGGACATGTAAAAGTATGAGATCAGATCATTCCCTAACACCATACACAAAAATAAGCTCAAAATGGATTAAAGACCTAAATGTAAGGCCAGAAACTATCAAACTCTTAGAGGAAAACATAGGTAGAACACTCTATGACATAAATCACAGCAAGATCCTTTTGGACCCACCTCCTAGAGAAACGGAAATAAAAACAAAGATAAACAAATAGGACCTAATGAAACTTCAAAGCTTTTGCACAGCAAAGGAAACCATAAACAAGACCAAAAGACAACCCTCAGAATGGGAGAAAATATTTGCAAATGAAGCAACTGACAAAGGATTAATCTCCAAAATTTATAAACAGCTCATGCAGCTCAATAGCAAAAAAACAAACAACCCAATCCAAAAATGGGCAGAAGACTTAAATAGGCATTTCTCCAAAGAAGATATACAGACTGCCAACAAACACATGAAAGAATGCTCAACATCATTAATCATTAGAGAAATGCAAATCAAAACTACAATGAGATATCATCTCACACCAGTCAGAATGGCCATCATCAAGATATCTAGAAACAATAAATGCTGGAGAGGGTGTGGAGAAAAGGGAACACTCTTGCACTGCTGGTGGGAATGTGAATTGGTACAGCCACTATGGAGAACAGTATGGAGGTTCCTTAAAAAACTAAAAATAGAACTACCATATGACCCAGCAATCCCACTACTAGGCATATACCCTGAGAAAACCATAATTCAAAAAGAGACATGTACCAAAATGTTCATTGCAGCTCTATTCACAATAGCCCGGAGCTGGAAACAACCTAAGTGTCCATCATCGGATGAATGGATAAAGAAGATGTGGCACATATATACAATGGAATATTACTCAGCCATAAAAAGAAACGAAACTGAGCTATTTGTAATGAGGTGGATAGACCTAGAGTCTGTCATACAGAGTGAAGTAAGTCAGAAAGAGAAAGACAAATACCGTATGCTAACACATATATATGGAATTTAAAAAAAAAAAAATGTCATGAAGAACCTAGGGGTAAAACGGGAATAAAGACACAGACCTACTTGAGAATGGACTTGAGGATATGGGGAAGGGGAAGGGTAAGCTGTGACAAAGGGAAAGAGAGGCATGGACATATATACACTACCAAACGTAAGGTAGATAGATAGTGGGAAGCAGCCGCAGAGCACAGGGAGATCAGCTCGGTGCTTTGTGACCGCCTGGAGGGGTGGGATGGGGAGGGTGGGAGGGAGGGAGATGCATGAGGGAGGGGATGTGGGAACAGATGTATATGTATGACTGATTCACTTTGTTATAAAGCAGAAACTAATAAAAAAAAAAAAAAAAAAAGAAAATATGATTCTTGTCAAAGTGGAATAAACACCAAAGTCTCATAAGTCCAGATTCTACTATTTGGAATTTGTAATAATTCAGAGGGGAATAGGATCAAAGTTTGCCATCTCTAGGGGAAAACATGTTTGCGAAGTAAATTGTTAGTGTAAACAAGATTCTGGGAGGAAAGCTTGGCCTTACCTCTAAAGTCAAGAAAACACACCATTAAAAATAATTACTTTATGGGCTTCCCTGGTGGTGCAGTGGTTGAGAGTCCGCCTGCCGATGCAGGGGATGTGGGTTCGTGCCCCGGTCCGGGAAGATGCCACATGCCGCACAGCGGCTGGGCCCGTGAGCCATGGCCGCTGAGCCTGCGTGTCCGGAGCCTGTGCTCCGCAACAGGAGAGGCCACAACAGTGAGAGGCCCGCATACCGCAAAAAAAAAAAAAAAAAAGAAAAGAAAAAAAAAAGCATGACTGGCAGGGCCATGTGGGCATGTGACCTATGCACTTGCACAAGGCCCTGCAGTTAAAATGGCCTTGTGCTCAGAATGGTTGTGCACTTGCTTTAATTCTCTACTCTCAATGTCTTGAAAGTCTTAATAGCTGCTTTACAATATTGTGTAAGTTTCAGGTGTAGAGCAAAGTGATTCAGTTATACATATATATTTTTTTCAGATTCTTTTCCATTACAGGCTATTATAAGATATCAAATATAGTTCCTGTGCTATACAGTAAAATCTTAATAATGTTTTAACACCGGGCCCTACAGACTACGTAGGTGGCCCTCAAGACTGCTACATCATGGGAAATACGAAAGGCAAGCAAATGAAATGCATATGGACTGACAAGATTGAAAAATAGTTCCATTTATTAATGTGCACCAATATCCTGTAATCAAGACACAGCCTGCTGGTTAAAGTTACAAAGAATTACTTTGCTTGTTTAATGTGTAAACCAAAGCTAATTCACAAATTTGCTAATTGTTTTTCTCTGCTGCAGATGTGAGCTGCCAACCAGTGGAGCTTGAGTATTCAAAAGTAATCAGCCACCATTTCAAACGCCATCAAAAAGTCATGTATCCCTTTCAAAGGCACAGAATTTTGGTACATTTTTACTGGAGTTACAGAAGGAGTGATGAAGCAAGTGTGAATTTTAAGACAACAAACAATCTCTTCACTTCACTGAAATTAGAAGCAGCAAAGAACCCTTGTAGCACTTCAGGCTTTTTCAGTATTCTCTGGACTGTGAACTGCCAAAACTACACGAGAACGGGGGAATTTTGAACCTTTGCTCAAATTATATTTTCCTTGATGTGGGTTGTAAAGCTCCTTCCACCAGTGAAAAACAAACACCTTGAATCCACACTTACAGGACAGAAAGAGTTACCAAAACATTAAAGACCAGAAATAAATCTAATTCACTTCTGGACACATAAATCTATAAATGAAGCGATCAGGAAAAAAGTTAAGATGAAATATCAAATATGAAACCCATCTTAGTTTTAACTTACCAAAATTTTCCCTAGTCAATTTCAAGTTCATAAGTAGAGTTTATGTATCCCAGGAGAAGGTATTTAATAGTGCCCTAGATTTATATAACAACATTTGTTCCAAAGAGCACAAAGAATATTCACATACAGTGAATATTCACATACAGTATATAACTTGTCCATACGATATCCCTATAAAAATCAGGAAAAAATGCATTATCCTCATTTTCTAAATGGTAGAACTGGGGCACAAAATAGCTAAAAGCTTCCCTATGATCACTCACACACACACACACACACACACACACACAGAGTAAACTATATTTTGCAGTTCATTTCTCCTTTTTAACATTTTCATATTATTAGAATCTCAGTGGAAGATTATTATTATGAAATGTATGCCTACAAAAGGTATTAGTTACAATGTAATTTCAATTATAAATTATTTTATCAGGAGCTCCATGAGATACTAAATAATTTTTAACAAATATGCAAATTAAGAGATTATATTTTCTTAATCTCATTCTGAAATTATATTTAAATTTAGCACCAACTCATATTCCACAGACAAAAGAAAACTAATAGAGGTACAACCTCTGATAGGAGCAGTCTTTTAAACGAAATTATATTTTTATTTTAAACCTGCCTTGAAAGAACAGGGGTTACCATTTCTGGAAGAAGCCATATACAAAAAAGAGCCATAATTCATGCAAAAAAGCATTTTCTAATCTGTAATTTACAGTTCGGTTGCCTCACTGCCTTATATCTCAAGCCCTTAGTCAAATAATTGCAGATTTGTTGCTCAATTTAAAAATCTTCCTGGAGTCATGTCTTTAATTGGCGTTGTGACGTTTTACGTCATGATGTTGCGTCACCACGTGATGACGCTGTGCCATCACACACATCATCGCATACTGACACAATGTCATGGCGTAATATCATCAAATTAAATTCATCAGCCTGGCCCCAGGAAGACCAAAAGGGATTAAAAGATTTCCTTTGCTCTTGTCAACACTCCTGGTCAGTAGGAGAGAACAGCAGACTTCACAAATTATTTCCTAGTCTCTTAAAACTTCCTGGATCTCAAATTAGCCATGTTTGAAAGTTACAAGAGGGATTTTATGGGGATGGTTTTCATGGGTTGTTCCTTGCTTTGCCCCATAACCAATGACACCCAAATCCCATTTGAGAGATAAATGTTTACATATATTAGTCTCCCCTTTTTTCAGGTCATAAGATAGGATAGTATTTGGGCTGGTGGGAAAAAAAAAAACCTAACTCTTTGGTTCCTCATTTCTTGTCCTCATCATCCACATTCTTCCAATTCTTCTTCCTTTTCCTCCACATTCTTCTATAATATTCTGAAATAGCAAGTCATGGGAGAGCAGGAGGCGGAGGCAGTCAATAGCTTTGACTAGAAACATTTAAGGATGGAAGGAGTGTTGAAAACTGAGATGGGGGCCTCTGGCCATCATAGCCTTGATGATGAGCAGAGTCTCCATGTCAGCATCCATTATAAACGTGGGACATTTGGATGAGACACATCTCATCCAGACATTATCCAAATGACACCTGAACATTTCTGAATTTACTTATAAACTCTTCCCAAAAAATTGTAGTTACCAGTTCATTAAACATGACATTTGTTTGTGCATACTGTCAGGGCATGACCTCTCATTCATGAACTCAGTCACTATGTGCCTGGCACTGTTCTAGGTACAAGGGCTCAAGTCAAGCAGAAGAAGCAGTGTCACCTTGAGGAGCTCACAGAGCAGTAAGGATGACAGGTGGGCAACAGATTTCAAGACAATCTGCTAAGGCCTCTAATGATGATAAGACAGGAAACGAATATCTGGAGTTGCCAGGAGGATCCTACAGGGAAGGTAACATGTTTTTGAATCTTGAAAAATGAGTAGGCAGAGGAGAGAAAAATTCCAGACTCAAAAATTTTTTAATGGACATGTGGGAGACCCCAAAGTATCAGACTAATTAATCCTTTTGTAGATATTTTCTCAACATGAGCCATTCATGTAAATGCTATTTTGAGGGGCACTGACTCACACACTAAGATCACCATAACCCTTCATCATAATTACAAACAGCTTCTAGATGATCCTGATATATACTACATCAATTCAGTAGACTTATTCTTTAGGAGAGTTTTCTTCCATGAGGCTAAATATGTTATTCTCTCCTCCTAACCAAATAAAAATTGGAAATCAAAGGCACTTGTGTTTTCTTTTTTTTTTTTTTTTTTGCGATACGCGGGCCTCTCACTGTTGTGGCCTCTCCCGTTGCGGAGCACAGGCTCCGGACGTGCAGGCTCAGCGGCCATGGCTCACAGGCCCAGCCGCTCCGTGGCATGTGGGATCTTCCCGGACCGGGGCACGAACCCGTGTCCCCTGCATCGGCAGGCGGACTCTCAACCACTGCGCCACCAGGGAAGCCCACTTGTGTTTTCTTGAAAGCACTTGACTGGCCACAAAGATCTCGATAACTTCATTTCTGATATGTACATAAAGATGGATTAGAAAAATCCCTACTGATGGTTCACTTTTTTAAAATAGGCATTGAAGAATATTTGTTTTTGCATATACTATGGGAGAAACAACTCAGCCTAGTCAATGGTACATGGTTATATACTCTGACATTCAGTCCCATATGAAAGCCACTGTTAGGTATTTTCTACTGCTGCCATAATCCTCAAGAGGTGTTTAAAAACTAGACATGACAAGAGAATAAAAACTCTAAGGGATTTCAGCCCCAAAAGACTTGCCTTCATCTCTCTGAGAATTACATGATCTTGAGAGGCAAGTTTTCAAACAAGTTTCTAAAATGTCATATCTAAGCTAGATATACACAAATCCTCTTGGAAGTCAGCAATTATTTAATTAAAACTTGATGAAACCCACGCACCTATGGTCACCTAATCTATGACAAAGGAGGCAAGAATATACAATAGAAAAAAGACAGTCTCTTCAATAAGTGGTGCTGGGAAAACTGGACGGCTACACGTAAAAGAATGAAATTAGAACACTCTTTAACACCACACACAAAAATAAACTCAAAATGGATTAAAGACCTAAATGTAAGACCAGACACTATAAAACTCTCAGAGAAAAACATAGGAAGAACGCTCTTTGACATAAATCACAGCAAGATCCTTTTTGACCCACCTCCTAGATAGTAAATAAACAAAATGTAGTAAGAAATTTAACTTGAATAACTGATACATTTTAGGAAATAAAATATAGAGAATATGAGGGGAAAGATCTGCAGAAGATAGGAACTCAAATGTATACAACAGTAGGCTATGGAGTTAATGAATTTCTTAAGACTTATTTCCTTGAGAATTTTAAGTATATCTTTTTTAAAAATTCCAACTCCAGAAGAAAAACAAAAATTCCTTGTCTTTGCAGATTTATTCAGATGGATATTAATGTACCTTTCATCCAGATAGAATTTATTTTATGCAACAGATACATGTGGAAAAAATTTTTTACTTGATTTGTACCTTTTAGAGCAAAGAATTTTTGCAGTAAAATCATCACCCATAACTTGCCTGTTTTACAAGTTCAATACTAGCTTTCTCAAATTGGAACGCATTTCTGCAAATATGTCTCAGTTATATAATGATGCAGTGGGCCTGGGAGTAGGGGCTTAGAAGTGTTCACACGAGCCTGCCTGCCTTCATATTCTATGCCTACCCGGAGAGGTATAGCCTACCCCTGTATCTGAGACAGGTGTTAACATACACCTGTACTCACCCTTCCTACCTGCAAATCTTTTCTTCAACTTCTTGAAGACTTTTCAGATTCCCATGAGCTGGAGCAAAACAGCTCATAGGAAGATTTTAAATTTTATTTATCTACATGAATAATTTTCTTTAAATTACTGAATTCAGGGAAAGGGAAGGGTAAAAGCACTCCCATTTATTAAGGACCTGCTAGCTACTAGAAACTGTGTTTGGAGTTTTACATATGCTATTTAATTCAATCACATCCTTAATGCTCTTGAAGAGGAACATGAGTACAAACTACAAAATTCGGCTATTTGAATTAATCCGATAGCTCATCGGTTTTTTTACCAATAGACATATTAACATTTTTAAGTGCCTCTATGAGCTGCGTATTGTTATATTAAAATTATCCCAACTTACTATCATTTTACTGCAGTTCCTAGGTGAGTAGGCACAGATCGAGTTACCAATTTGTTGGGTTTTTTGTTTTCATTTTTTTAAATTGGAGTATAATTGCTTTACAATGTTGTGTTAGTTTCTGCTGTACAATGAAGTGAATCAGCTATATGTATACATATATCCCCTCCCTCTTGGACCTCCCTCCCACCCCACCCCCCATCCCAGCCATCTAGGTCGTCACAGAGCACTGAGCAGAGCTTCCTGTGCTTTATAGCAGGTTCCCACTAGCTATCTATTTTACACATGGTAGTGTATATATGTCAATCCTAATCTCCCAGTTTGTCCCCCACTCCACTTCTCCCACTCTTTGTCCACATGTCGATTCTCCACATCTGCGTCTCCTTTCCTGACCAATTGATTAATAATGTCTGGTTTGGGGGCCTCTCTAGTGGAATACTTAGCCTCAGCACCATCTTCCTCCTTCTAATGCTTGTGGACATTCAGGTTCTGCTATGTTCCCCAGACCCTACTTTACCATCTGGGGTATTTGATGCCATTTCTCTACTACCCTTACTGATGACGTGGATTTTATCAATGCTCTCCTGGCTCCCACCTGTTCACTCCCAGAGATGCAGGGCTTCAGATGCCAATGTTGGAGAGAATACTTTTCCTACCAGCATGGAAATGGTCTACTGCTCTTCCAGACAGGATATACTTCCTTTTTCAGAATAGGGAGGGAGGGTGGGTCCCAGACCTTAACAAACTGAAGAAAGAGGCACGAATTGAAGTTGGGAGTTGGTGAACCTGTACTTTTGAAATACCTTCTTGCCCCACTCCTTCTGGCCTTTCCCAAGTTCCCTGCAGAGGAAAGGCTAATACCAAGTAATTTAGATAATCAGAGCTGCAAGCAATAGGCAGGTGGATGAACTGGTTAAGCTCAGGTGTGCAGGGGCAGAGGCCCAGCAAATCTGGTGAAACATCACATGAACAAAAAAAAGCTCCACCAAGAGAGGAGTTGGGCTTGAAGCAGCACACACTAGAGAGCTACTGCTCTTTACACAAAAGTCATAACTAATATAATATTGTAGGTGAACAATACTTCAATTTAAAAATAAATTTAGATAAAAATAAATAGAAAGCATATGGTATTTGTTTTGCTCTTTCTGACTTACTTCACTCTGTATGACAGTCTCTATGCTAACACATATATATGGAATCTAAAAAAAAAAAAAAAGATGGTTCTGAAGAACCTAGGGGCAGGACAGGAATAAATACACAGACGTAGAGAACGGACTTGAGGACACGGGGAAGGGGAAGGGTAAGCTGGGACGAAGTCAGAGAGTAGCATTGACATATATACACTACCAAACGTAAAATAGATAGCTAGTGGGAAGCAGCTGCATAGCACAGGGAGATCAGCTCGTTGCTTTGTGTCCCCCTAAAGGGGTGGGATAGGGAGGGTGGGAGGGAGACGCAAGAGGGAGGAGATATGGGGATATATGTATATGTAGAGCTGATTCACTTTGTTATACAGCAGAAACTAACACACCAGTGTAAAGCAATTATACTCCAATTAAGGTGTTAAAAAATAAATAAATAAATACATAAATAAGTAAGAAGGAAGGAAGGGAGGGAGGAAGGAAGGGAGGAAGAAGGAAAGAAAGAAAGAGAGAGTCTAATGAAAGAGGTATTATGGAAAGATTCAGGAGGAATTGGAGGAAGCCAACTGTTGGAGTCAGAGGTGCCATGACACTGCGAGCATGAAAGCTGGGGTTAGGCTGGTGGCAGGGAATGTGGGGTTCCAACCAGAGATATTCTCAGCAGGATAAAAGTCAGGACTCACGAACATATTGGTTAAAAGAAATATTGGAGGGTACTGGAAGACAAATACAACTCCAAAAATTTTCAGCAAGAGAAACGGGAAGAATGTTGGGCTACTGACAGAAATGGGAATGTCAGGTCGTTGTGGTGATGGAGGTGGTGAAGAAGGATATTAGTTCCACTTTAGATGTGAAGAGTTTGAGATGACAACAGGGTACCCAAGTAGGAGTCTCATGTTCATTGTCACTGTCATGGTTCCGGAGCCACAGGAGAAATCAGAGATAGCGATGCAGGGGCAGGCATCTATTTCCCAAGAGGCTCAACACAAAACTTTTCAACAGTTATTAAAATTCCTAACCAAAATTCACCAAACCCATTCATTCATTCATGTCACAACAACAAAAAATTAACGTCTTTCCCTATGAAAAAGAAATAGGTTTTTCTCTTTCGTACTCAAAAAACTAATCTTCAGAAAATGGTTGAAATCATTCATCACTCTGAAACTTTTACTGAAAAGCTTTGATTTGCTAAAAAAGAAAAGAAAAGAAAAAAAACCTTCAAGAAGGGATAATTCCTTTAACATTCCAGACTATAACTTGATGACATTTTTTTTCACAGAGATTACATTAATTGGCTTTTCTTAATCTTTAATAGTAGCAAAGTCATCACATTGAAGAAACCTTATGTCATTTATCAGCTTCCTCTCCAGAGCCCTGAGAACACCTGACAATTTTTTCAATCAAACTGATCATTCACTGAACACATAATCATGAATAATTTAGTAGAGCAATAGATCTATTACTTAATATAGTGCTAACCTTTTATAATGCTTCTACCCAGGGAGAGGACTAATATCTGTGTCACAGAACAACTTCTATCAGGCCCTAGCTTTTGGAGGTAACGTTGTGACTCATGGATACCTAAACACATGCAATTATAAACCACATTATGGGAAAATGGTTAACCTTTGTGTAGCAATTAAGAGTTTACAAAGTACTTTCTCAGACATTATCTCATCTGTTGCTCAAAACAATCCTGGGAGAGAGGTAATATTAACCCAACCTATTTTATAGGTGAAGACAACCAGGCACAGAGAGGGGAAGTGATTTGCCTAAAGCTGCCTAGCTATTTAGTGGTGGCGCTGAGATTCTCCCCACAAAATATCTGCTCTGTCCTCAGCACCCACAATTCTCTAGCAGCGTGATCAATACTGATGCCAATGGCTTTTTAAAACAGTCTCTGTGCTCCGCACGCAGCTCCCACACCCATCCATGCCATGGTTCAGCTCTCCTCTCCATGTTTCTTGGCCGCCTGCCACTGGTGGCCAGGGGTTCTCACGGGAGCCCCTTAAAGGAACATCATAAGCTACCACTTCTAGAGGGAGAATGTTCATTGTCTCAGGAACTAAGTCACTTGCAAGCATTTCTGCAATGCATACCCATCCCCTCAGTGAGCCAAGGAAGCTGCACATCTAGTAATAACAGGTGCTGTATTTATTCTGCGTAAAATGATTCCCGCCATGTGACACTTCATGTAAACAGCAAACAGACTTCTACCCAATCAAGAATTACTCTTTATTTCAAATTCTTAAAGGAGACTCACCTCACCATAAGCTAATTTTGTGAGAGTTCGTTTTGCCCATTCAATATTTAGCTTGATTTGCGAAACTATCTGGAATATTCTCTTTAGCTTTCTCTCCTCTCCCCTCTCCTTCTCTCTCTCGCCAAGACTGCCTATGATGGATAAAAGCTATGCTTTACTGCTATAATCTGCTCTTGAGAGTTCCTCATTATTCTTCAATGTCTCCCCTTTGCTTTAAAGGTATTATCCCGCATTAGATGCAAGCAATTAAAAGTGTCATTAGATAAAACTGACATATCTTTTATAGCAAATGTAAACTCCATCCAATTTAGAACAATATGTCAGGTCCCTCCTTTATTAGCTCCATAGTAAATCATTTTGTTACAATAATTTTTATTTTCATCTCAATCGCTATTATTTTTTTTACTTACAAATAACACTCTAAGGATCACGTAAAACATGCCTTTAGACAAAGCTCCAGCAAAGGTGACTTGTGATTTAGGGAGAACAACAAGGGGAGATATGATTTATAATTGCACATAGTTAGATAACTGTACATGTCTGATCCCTTTAGACCAATGAAAGCAAACAACAGAGCAGAATGCTTTCCCACCAAATAAAACATTTACCCTAATATAGTCAAACATGAGATTTCCCCACCCCTTCCTCCCCCTCATATGAGTCAAGGATAACGTCCCAAAGTACGTGGTATTAACAGTACTCTTTAATGAATTGAAATTTTAGTCGCTTAGAATTCGTGCTCAAAAGATGTGGGTGGTTTGATAAGTAAGATCACAGTCTTTAGGGGAACTTGCAGCCAGAATGCCACGTTCGGTTTATTAACGCACTCAGCAATAACTAAAGAGTATTGTAGCAATTTAGTCTGAGGCTTCAAACTGAACAAGAAACAAGAAACGTGCCAGGCGTTGTGCCATGGGGATGCTAGCCACATTATCCGCGTGGGGGCTGGTAGGGTGACTGACCATTCTGGAATGCCTAGGACTGCAAGATGTCCCAAGACATGGGACTTTTGGTGTTAAAACTGAGACAGCCCTGGACAAACCAGGTTGGTTTCCCTAGATTCAGGTTGAGGGAAAACCTCCCGCTGGAACTGGAGCACCTATGTAGGAGAACTCGCTCCTGGGAACAGGGCAAAAGCTGCATCCCTGGAGCCAGAACACAAGGTTGGAGCTGGACTAGACACCTTGATGCCATGCTTGATTTAATACAAGAGTATGAAAGCTTTTAAGACCCACCCCCCTGCCCCACTGAGGACAGGATTGGCCCCAGAGCTGGAGACAGGCTGAGTCTGCAGTTGGGGCACAGATGGTCCCACACAACAGAGCTTGGAGCAACATGGGAAGAAGACATCCGGAAGCCCAGTCCCCGCACCCAGCTTCCCTTTGTGCTCCTCTGCTAGGCTGATGGGTCAGCTGTTCTTATGCCTTCATTTAAACCCAGAGGCACCGCTTCAGACTTGAACATGGGTGGGGAGAGTAGCCCTCCCCCTGAAGCACTGACATAAGGAGATAAGGACCGCACCAGAGTTATAAGGCGTCCGTGCTTTTGTGAAGGAAAAGTCTCTTTGTGTCACTAAAAACCCGAAAATTGAGCACTTGGAGTTTTTATTATACTGAAGCGCTTTTCATTGAAAGGCAACCGGAGTTCTTTTCCACTCTCTCCACAGGCAGCCAGAGGACACTGCTGCGTCTGTTATAACCAATATCAAGAAACCTCCCCCTTCTGCTTAGGAAATCCTGTTTTCTGCAAAGACCGGAACCTGAGAATATGACTTGGGGTCTGGGTGTTGGTTGTGTAGTCAGGGGAGCAGCTGATGAGAGAACCCCAAGGGGAAAGTAGAACTGTCAACATTCAGTTCCTCCCACCAGAAGTTTCCTCTCTTGGAACTAGACATTAGTGATACTCAAAACACTCATATATTTTCACTAAAGGAGACAACATTCCCTCACAAATGAGCAACAATATGGTGTCATGATTGGGGCACCCATTTACTCTACTTGTAAATACAGGATCTTGACTTGTTTCATAATCACCATGAGACACACGTTCGTCATCTGAAAAATAGGCAGCATAGCTCACAATCGTCAGGGGTTTTGTGAGAATGACATAAGATAACAAATGGAGAATGCTACGTCTGACACTGGTAGATATTCAACAAATGTTAGTAATTTTCCTTTCTTTTTTCCCTGCCAGTATCCTGTCTGCAAATGAACAAACAGGTCACTCAAATTTGGAAAACAATGTTCATTATCACCATTTATTAACAATCTCAGTAGCAGCCTGAACAGTTGAACACTCACAATAATTCTGGGCTGTAGGGACGATGACTATCCCCATGTCACAGATGAAGAAACTAAAACTTAGAAAATAGCCCAAGGTCCCAGAGTTGGTAACAGCAGAGATAAGGCTTGAACCTGTGTCTGTCTCCAAAGCCCACACTCTTTAGCCATTAAACTGTATAAGAAAAGGAAGTTTTCTCCTTTTGGGTAACATTATAATCCTAACCAAAAAGATGTTGGACACGTTAATTTCTTCTTGAGGTTCTAATAGCATTCAATGATGTATCATAATAGGTACCTTGGTTTTACCCCCCAAATTATCCATATACCAGGATCTGTAGACTGTGTTTCCTATGAGTTTCAGGCTCTGAGTCACACTTACTATACTACAGAAAATAACATTACTGCCAAAGACGTTTTTTTCTCCAAACTAACTTCTTAGACTTGATGTAAGTAGTTTAAGCAAATGGCCTTTAATGTTCTCTTCATCATGGCTGGGGAAAAAATTTTTAAAGCTCTGAGTTTTACTCACTTCAAAAACTGAATCTAAAAAGATTTCAAAAAATGTTCTTATTTTCAACTCAACTTTCAAAGGTTTTCAATGGTTGATTTGATATCCTAGAGTATTCAGCAGTACCCCTTAATGAGCTTAAAACTGGACTTTTTTCTTACAGACTTGGCTTTCAGATAATGATTGAAAACCACCTCATCCTGTCTTCTTTGTGCGTTGATGCCATTAGGCTCAGCCAAAGTCAAGCATGAAGGTGAACAGATAATAATTTAAGACCATTTAGAGCTACCTTCTCTGCATCACCCACAACAAGCCTCCTTTACTAGACCCTGATGGGGCCTTCATTAGTTGGAACAGATCAAAAGCTAGATGGAAACAACCCAGCCTGGCAACTCAGAGGTCTTTCCTATTCCTCTTCATATTTGTAGAGGTCAGTTCAGAGATCATGGGAAACACTGTAACTCAAAAGAGAACTCAAATTAGAAGATTAAAATATGGCGACAGTTGAGATTCATGGTTGACTTTTTCTATGCCTTTTTTTCTTTGGGCAGAAATAAATCACATTGGCCTTCTCTCTGTTCAAGATATTTCAAATTGAATATCAGACCCCACAATGGAAACTAAGTCTGGTAAAAATAGAAAATCCTTACTGTCCAGGGTTTTCCCTCTCTGTCCCCACATGCCAGCTGTGGAATGCCATGGATACCGCTGATAAATATCTCCTGAATTCATCAGTTTTTCTCCCTTCCCTTTGATGTCTCAGTTCTTAAGATGTCTTCAGTGCTGCCACTCTGGCCACTGAGATGTACTGAGGCTTATGCTCTGTTTCCATGGCTTTCACCTGGCATCCCACATTCTGTCTACAGTTTCCCTGTCTCTCCGCTCATGCTCACCTGCTCAATACCTGGTCCCCTCAAACATCACCCTGTACGATCTATGTCTACCCAACCAACCCTCTGGGCTTCGGCAATCCCTCCTTCGTTGTCACTTGATTTGAAAGTCTCAAAAGGCCCTCCCTGTCTGAACAGGCTTTTAATTTACATTTTATGGAGCCACTTCCTTCACGGCCACAAAGAGTTCTTGCCTGCTCATCTCTTCCCACAAGATGCTTTGAGGATGCTCACATAATTCCAAAAAGTTTCCCACTTTTATAGAATGAAGTACATCCCCTGAGCCCAGCATCTAAGACTCTCCAAGGTTTCCCTGTGTTTGTGGATTTTTTTTTCCCCCTCACTCCAGATTATACTGATCTCCTTTACTCAGAAACTTTTTAGCATTTATATCTGTATCATTTGCTCTTGAACCGAATTATATGCTTCCTTGTACTGTTTCATAAGGATTTTATGTGTGTTTCTTGCCTGTCGTACCTACTAAATGCTGAATCCTCTTACCATATTTCTTTTTTAGCTTCTGGCTCAACACCACATGTATCACCACATGTATAGACACCCAACAAATGATTATTAATTCAGCAAGATTGAATGAATCAAATATACAGCTACCCTGAAACATAAAGAAACACAAAGAATGCTTCATAGAGAGGTAAAAAGTACAATTGAAGGTAGAAAGCTCTAGGTGTTTTTCCAGCCCACATGTTAAACCTTAAACATTATTTTTAAGCGGGTTTTGAAGAAGGGCGAGGTAAGGTCAGATGCTCTTCTAGCTTCTTTCTTTTATTTTGGCAGGGGACCAAGGGAGGCGAAGCTAGACCACCAACTGCTTGCAAATAAGTCATCATCCTTTCTTTTTTCCTTCTTCTTGCTTCAAAAAGTAGTATTCTATAGAGACAGCTCCAAGAGGAGGGGAGGGAAAGTGAAGGGGGAATAAGGAGAGAGAAGTCAGTCATTCATCACTGCCACAGCTGGAGGAAGGCAGCCTTCCTCTGCCCAAGAGGCAGGAACAAATATCACTGCCTTCCAGGCCACTGAGAAAACCTTTGCAGAGGATAACACTTCTAGGGACCGGAGGGACCTATTAGGGGAGAAATCACTTAACAGCTGAAGAGTGTCAGCCACACAAAAGGCCTTCAGGGTGGAAGCCTGCGTCTGGGTCAGTCTGACCACATGAACAGGAGGAACAGAGTAATGGACCATGAATCCAAAGGGGGCAGATGAGTTAGCACAGAGAAAGATGGCCTGCATCCCATCAGTGAAACCCCGAGGATGGCTGTTCAGGATGTTTACGATGGGAATGGGTTTTGAGCAGATGAACACTTTCAAAGGGCTTCGGAGTTTGCTGTTAGATTAGAAGTTTCCACTTACTCTTTCAGGAGAGGCAAAAGTATGGGCCAAGGGAATTTATTTTGTGTGATGGCATAGGTGGGTTGGTTTGGTTTTCCCCAAGCCAAACTAAAGCTGATCCAGCAAAGACTGGTTTTAGTAGAAGCAGCATGAAAGCATTCTGAGTTCAAACTTTATGAGCCACCCAGGCTCTCAGTGGTCATGGGGAAGGAGTAATCCACTAGATCAGGGACCCAATGAAAGACCCAGCCCAGATTCTGAAGCATGAAGTCTCCCTCACACATTTTTATGCACATGGTAAAACTGTGCTCCTCTAACTAGACAGAAAATCCTGTCAAGTATGAGTCACTAGCTCTTAAATAATTTGAAGTTTCTGTAACGAGTTTTTGTCCTTGAAAAGAAAAGTCTTCTGCAGACAGGACGTAACATTAATAAAACCTTAAGTAAGCAAAGGCGTATGCCTTAATTTAACTTGCACTTTCAGGACTATAGAAGTTTTAGTAATGCTGGAATGTTTCATGTACAAATTGCTGTAATGTGTTTGGTTCAATAAGACTTGGAAATGGAAGTCCAAGATGATAAGCCCAGATGGCAATACAATAGTATGCTGAATTCATCTGATATTCCAAATAATATTGGGCTTTTTAAATAATAGAAGGTAGAAATATAATAGTATTCTGATTAATTATGATCCAGAGTACAGGCACCATTAGTGGGGTACAGGTAGGCTTTGGGGACTTCAATGTAAAACTCAGCCTTTTTGCCATTTATGAAAATTTAATTCCACATCGTCCACTTTTTACATTTCCAATTCTCATTCACGCATCGCATCTGAGCATGAAATTGTGCAATATAGGCAAAGGACAAGGACAGCAGAGGGTCACACATGTGTGTGTTGAAAGGGAATGAAGCAGAGTGTTGCTCCTCCTCTGGGGACACAGCTTCTGGGATGTCCCCACTTGCCCTGTTCCAAGCGATGATCCTCAGCTTTGTACGTCCAGCAACTTTGACAGACACTTGGGAACTGGCTCACACTAATCAATGCTCACACACTTCACTATCACTTGAAATGAAAACACGACTTTGAGATATGCCTCTTAAGATAACGTAAAGCATCCTTTCCCATTACACAAGCTGCCTTGCCCATAGGGCCATAAGGTTCCATCCTATCTACTTGCCCTCTCCCCTAACAATGCTGGATATACACTAACTGCCTTCTACATGTTCTCCTCCCTCCTTTAAACATCACATTAATTCCATCATCTGTTGGCACCTTCTTCTCTTGAATGTTAGTACCTTCAAGCCTGCCATAGTTTTGAGTCCACTGACACAGTCAAGCTCTGTCTAAGGCTATACCCTGATCTCTTCACTGGAAATTCTGGAATTCTGGATACTCTTTGGGTTCTCATTAATGTCCCATTTACTGATAGCACCCCTGCCCTGCCGGTGGGGTGTTCCAACAGAAAGCCAGCTTCCCCCTTCATGTATTCTTGAAATTCATTGTACTCTCAGCATTACAGGCGTATTTCCTACTTCAGATAGCCACACCTAATGTGAGGGTCCCTACTGATTTTGTATGAAGGCTTATTTTATTTTCCCAAGGTTGCTGGGGTAGGAGACACTGCCCACAGTCATGTTGCTGGGAAAGACCTAGTGGCAGAGGTGGGAAATGGAATGGTGACAGCCAGCATCTTACATTTTCACCAGGTAAGATTGAAGCTCAATCTATAGGTTGCCCAGCTACAGATTGTGGACCCCTAAAATGAGAAATCATGGGCAACAAATATTGTTTTCCGCAGTAAAATGCAGCATTACCTGGAGTTAAGCCTAAAATCCATTCAAATTAGATAGTCCCTACTATGACATAGCTAATGGACCACAGTGCACAAAACATGGCTGTACCCGTAGTCTAATAAAATGAAATGAATGGATTAAAATAAAATTGGTGGAAATGGGACTTTTCTGGTGGTGCAGTGATTATGAATCCGCCTGCCAAGCAAGGGACACAGGTTCGAGCCCTGGCCCGGGAAGATCCCACATCCCGTGGAGCCACTAAGCCCGTGCACCACAACTACTGAGCCTGCGCTCTAGAGCCTGTGAGCCACAACTACTGAGCCCATGTGCCACAACTACTGAAGCCCACGCACCTAGAGCCTGTGCTCCGCAATAAGAGAAGCCACCACAATGAGAAGCCCGCGCACCGCAACGAAGAGTAGCCCCCACTTGCCGCAACTAGAGAAAGCATGCGTGCAGCAACGAAGACCCAATGCAGCCAAAAATAAATAAATAAATAAATAAAATTTTTAATTGGCGGAAATACAATAATATATTTACTGGATAAATGCATTCATATATTGTTTTCATTGGAAAGCAGTGGGGGAAGTGGTATGACAACAACAGAGAAACCAGAAATAAATAGGGTTATTTGTCTCATTGTCCATGATCTAAATCTACCTTCTTGGTTTTCAGATGCAGTAAGTGGAGGAAAGTAGCAGTGACCTACAGAGCCTGCCAAGATCTTGTTGTAGTTTATGAACATAGTCCTGTCCTGTTTTTGAAGCAACTGCCAAGGGGACTCTTCCCATTATTGGCGGAGGAGGGGCCGGCATGCAAAGAGCCAGCAGTTGGGCTGGAGGTGTGATCCTGAAAAAGGGAGGCCCACTCACACTTACCTCTTAAGCTCCCACTGGAGTTCAAACTGAAAAGGGCAGCCTAGCTTCTTTTCATCTTTATACAACCCAGAAGCACCTAGCAGAAGGCCTTCTGCAGAGAAAGTGCTAAGATATTTATTGAATTGAACTGTATGGCGGCAAATACATGCTTTAAAAGTGTTAAAAGACTGTTTGATATGCTTAGTCTAGTCAAAAACATTGTATTTAAGAGACAGAAGCTTGGAAAAGGTGGTTGGCGGAAAGCCAGTTTGGCTAACAGACAGCTTGAGTGTCCGACAGCTGCATTAAAGCAGAAATTGGTAAACAACTTCCCACAATGTGGTAAAAGATTCATTAAGGCAGCTCTGAGTCGCAAAGAGGGATGGAAAAGCTGAAAGAAACCAAAAATAAAGGCAACTTGACTTTTTAAAAGTGAACTTCATTTTTTTTAGAGCAGTTTTAGGCTCACAGCAAATCTGAGCAGAATCGACAGACATTTCCCATATATCCCTGCCCTCCCCAACATGCACAGCCTCTGCATTATCAACGATTCCCACCAGAGCGGTGCCCTGGTTACACCTGATGACCTACACTGACACATCATCACCAGCAGTCCATAGTTTACATTAGGGTGCACTCTTGGTGTTGTACCTTCTTTGGGTTTGGACAAATGTACAATAACCTGTACCCACCATTAAGACATCATACAGAGTAGTTTCACTGCCCTAAAAATCCTCTCTGCTCTGTGCACAAATAGACTTGTAATGCTTTAATATGCAACAGGAACACAAATCCTCTGCTTCTGTTCCACGTTCAAACCCGTCTTGAAAGCACAGCCAACAGTCAGGCAATCAAGAGCAGAAGGCCACTTCTGAGTCATCATTATCAACAGTGAATAGATAGTAAAATGGGTGTGGCTTCAAGCCCAGGAAAACAGAGAGAAGAGAGAGTGTCCACAAGAAGACGAGGCAGAAGCAGCTTTAGGAAGCTTCTAGAACACCCAGGCTACTGCATTCTTGTGTCCCTTCTGTTTCCTCCTACGACAGCCCCTGACTTTAACACCCTTTAAGGAGTCCCTGAAGAGCAAGATCTGGCAGGGCTCCTCCAGAGGTCGGGTCGCTGATGGGAGCCGCAGGCTGTCATGGGGTCCTTCGCTCCAGGTCTGGCCCTGGTGTCCCTCCCAGATGTGGGTTTGACATTAGTTGAGCTGGTCTGGCTCAGGCACTATAAACAGATGTCCCGTCCAAGTGTAGAACAGGAGTCACACCAGTTACACTTCAGGTTTCTTATGGATTCATAGGATGTTAGAACAGGAAGGGTCTATGGTTGGAACACTTAGTCTAACAAAGTCTTTAAAGAGGAAGAAACTATATGAGAGGGGGCATGATTCCTTAGGGTCACACGGAGAATTAGAGGGTGAACTGGGAGAAGCCCTGTTTCCTGACTCCCCATCAAGTGCTCCAACCACTATTTGCACGTTGTATGCATGTGCTGTTCTCCCTTTAGACAGCCTGTGCTTTTCTGCATTGTTCTCTGTCCGTACTAGCTTCCCAGAGCAGAGCTTTAATGCAGCGTGCATGTGTGTGTGTGTAAGTGTGTGTCTGTGCCGAGCAGGGCACCTGGGCTGCAACTAGAGCTCGCAGGTGTCTAGGAGTGCACACGTGCTCACTCTGGCCCTCTGGTGTTCTTCTGGGCAAATGCTAGGGCTCTTCATAAGTGTTATTCTTCTAACTGGTGCATTCTCCCCTATAAACCGGATCTCAACCAGAGGCTCTCCTCCCCCTTTGAGATCTAAACTGTATTAGCCTAAACCTCCATTTTATTCTCTGTGTACCTTCATGGACTGCGCCCAGATGGCTGTGATTTCTGGAGCAAGTTCTAGCCCTGTGGTTACCTATGATCCTAAATTCTCTTCTAACAAATAATTCCAGTTACAGATTAGCTACTGAGGCAAATGTGACATTTCCTGTTCTACACTGTATGTGGAAGTCAAATCTATTTCAAAAACTCCCACCCAGGGCTTCCCTGGTTGCGCAGTGGTTGAGAATCTGCCTGCCGATGCAGGGGACGCGGGTTCGTGCCCCGGTCCGGGAAGATCCCACATGCTGCAGAGCGGCTGGGCCAGTGAGCCATGGCCGCTGAGCCTGCGCTCCGCAATGGGAGAGGCCACAGCAGTGAGAGGCCCGTGTACCGCAAAAAATAAAAAAAATAAAAACTCCCACCCAAAACAAAACCGTGTACGAGAAGCTTTGGGTGAGGCTGTTTCCTATGAAACAAGGCAAATCACTTCAAATTGGCCAGCAGACATGCCTGTTTTTCAAGTGCCCTCCTTCAGCGATCTTTTTACTGGCAAGGTAAGCTCCTTGGTAACCTAATTTGTTACCCTCTCCCTGACTCCTCTTTCCTCTTCTTTCCCATTTTCTTGTTATCCCTTCCTTCTCTTTCTAGGGTATTTGGGATTCTGTATTCTTCTCAATCTACTATCTAGAGCAGCAATCCTCAGCTGCAGTGATTCTCCGCCTCCCCCCACCAGGGGACATTCAACAATGTCTGGAGACATTTTTGGCTGTCATGAGTCGGCTGCTACTGGTACCCAGAAGGTGGAGACCAGGGATGCTGCTAAACATCCACAGTGCACAGGCCAGGCTTCCGCAACAGCCAATTATCCAGCCCCAAATGTCATGGGGTTGAGGAACTCTCATCCAGAGAAACTTAGTTGTTGCAAGTTCTATTCTCAAATGCAGTTCTAGGCTTATCCAAATTCCTTTGGCCCACCTTAGAAAGAGGCTTTTATTTAAAATAGCATGTCCTTAATCCGTTGCTCTAACAAGATGCAGACGAAACATCATCTGCTCTTGCAGACTTCCTTGATCTTTCCTTCCACTCCTCCATCTGTGCCTTCACGGCACTTCTGCACCACCGTCCTGTCATTCATCCATTTTGTTAGACTACAGCTGCCTGGCAACATAGATCAAGCCCTTTTAGCCCCCGCACCAGCACAGACCCTGGCACAGAACAGGCATTTAATACTGTTTGTGGAACTGAATTCAGTGTTCAATGAGCAGCTTCCCCCATCTCAGTACCAAGGCTGACAGAATGGTGGAGACAATTGGCAGCAGAGGGCGATCATAACTCCTGATAGACAGAGAAGGCACGTGTGTCCCGGGAATGACTATATGATGACGCAAAGTCCAGCCTTAGTTGGAGAGACCACACCCTGGTCCTCTTAGCGAAGAGACCCAAGATGCCTGAGCATCGCTCTCAGAAGCACCCACTGTCAACAGAGGGTATCAACCAGACGAAATTGTTGCCATTTCAATTTTTAGTGAGGGCATCACAGCTTGCAATTTGCATTGCAATCAGGACTATTTTAAAGGAAGAGACGTAACAGCCTATCTAAATATTGCAAAAGCACACAGAAATGCCCATTTCTCCTGACTGAGTAATGGTAAGTGGTACAATTATTTTAGAATTAGCAGTAATTTTCCAAGGCTTTGTGAGCAGTTCATGAAGTAAGGGAATTTCGAATGGTAACTTCTAGATAAACAATTGGTTAGTGAAAAAGAAAAAAAAAAAAAAGAAGATACCCATACAAAGAAAAGCATGTATGAAAGAAATAGGAAATTTCATTATCCCATTTCTAATCAACCATTTTGATCTCGTCTTCCAAATGTTCTAACATCAAGCCGTCCCATGGTGACATATGTAAGCACAACTGAAGTATTATGCAACATCATTTATATGTTTTTTAAAAGCCAGTGGCAAACTTTGATGCTTTCTAAGGATAAGGTACTGCAACATTTTGTTTATTTAAAGATAAAATAAAAGCAAATTTTTTAAAAATCTGTCTCTGAAGAGGGAGAACAAGCGGTGGCAGAAACCATCTGGAGTTTTCATGGCTTCATCCCTGCCAAAGTTAATGGCTCTCTGCCGGTTGCCCAATTACTCATCACCCTTTTTCTTGCCTTGGCTTCAGGTCACTCTCCTGGAGCAGATCCTGCTTACCTGTAGACCCAACAGCCATTTCCCCTTCCCCCTTGCCGGTGGACTGTTCAGGTAGCACAGGCCACTTGCCTCAGGGCACAATGGCCCCTCCCGTGCCCCACAGGTAGATCTTGGTTTAATTAGTCTACCTCAGTGTTTCTCAACCTTCTTTCTCTCACTGTCCCCTCATGAAATCTTTGTAGACGTTTTTTTACTCCAATACTCCCCAAACTCCTCCCATGATATTTTAATACCACAGATATACTGTACAGCTGTTTATGTAGCCCTTTGGAGGACCGTGAACCGTTGCAACATCTAAGTCTTTTTGTCCCTGTGGCAGACGCAGAATAATGGCCCCCTAAGCATGTCCACTTGCTAATCTCTGGATTCTGTAAATATGTTTGGTTATACAGCAAAGGGGAAGTAGCGTTGCCGATGGAATTGAGGTTGCTATTCTGCTGAATTTCAGATGGGGAGATTATCCTGAATTATCCTGGTACATCCAGTGGAATCACAAACTTCCTTACATGGGGAAAAGGAGGCAGAAGATCAGAAAGAGAAAGGACATCTTGAAAACACTCAATTGGTCATTATTGGTTTTGAAGACGGAGGAAGGGGGCCATGAGCCAAGGAATGCAGGCAGCCTCCAGAAGAGGAAAAAGGCAAGGATTTCCTCCTAGAGCCTCTAGAGGGATACAACCCTGCTGACACCTCAATTCTGGCCCAGTGAGACACATTTTGAGTTTCTGGCATCCAGAATTATAAGATCATAAATCTGTGTTGTTTTTAAGCCCCTAAGTTTGTGGTACTTTCTAATAGCAGCATAAGAAACTAACCCTCCCCACACCCCAAACCAATTTTTGTCCCTATGTGGCAATTCTGTCACCAGTGAGCATGCATAGTCTAACTCTCTCATCGTGCTTCCACTTCCCTACTGATTTAGGAATAGGCTTATGACAGAATTCTGGCCAAAAAAACATGTTGCAGGGAGGGGGGGGGTTCTTCTGGAGAGTTCTGAAAAAGGATTTTTGCTCTTAAAAAAATGGAGATATTCATAAAGAGAAATTTCCCTTTGTTTCTCTATAGATGTTGCCATGTGCATGTGGTACCTGGACCTCCTACAATGAGACAATGAGGGCAGAAGGATCATGAGAAACCCCACCTTCTAAGGACAACAGAGCAGAAAAGCAGAAAGAAGTAAAATCCATGCTGCCTTAGTTGGACATTGACATAACCAACTGTAGAATTGACATACCTCCAACCTTCTCGGGATGGAAGAAGAAAAATGCACTTATTATTTAAGCCAGTTTTGGATTGGGTCCAAGGCTTGCTAGCAAAAGCAGCCCTTCTTCCCTTTACCAGAAATGAACTCATTCTGTAAGCAAAACACCCACCACTAGGTATCCCCTCATTAGCTGAAATTTAATGTGTGAACAGAAATATTTGAAGTAAAAGATCATTTCAGTCACAGAGATGATAACAATGAAATGCTAATTAGAGATGTTGAGCAGATAGTTTAAAAAAAACACAAAACCCTAGAATAGCACAGAAGGTCCTCTCTGAGCTAGCCTTTGCTCATATTCCAAGCCTATTCCCTCTTACTTATTCCATCCCTACACTCCATGTAGCCTGTACCCCACCCACTGCCAACACGTGCCTCTCCATTCCTGTGCAATTGTGCAGGGTAGTCCCTAGAGCCCTTTCTCCTGGCTAACGCCTTCTCATTATTCACAGTTCAACTCATACTGGCTTCACGGAACCAAGCCTGGCATCACCCCTACCCAGAGAGAATTAAGCATTTGTGATCTTACTTTACCTCTGTTCCCCCAGCATCTTAGGCACATCTTCATCTGCACTTTTTTTTAAAATAAATTTATTTATTTATTTATTTTTGGCTGTGTTGGGTCTTCGTTGCTGCACGCGGGCTTTCTTTAGTTGCGTCAAGCAGGGGCTACTCTCTGTTGTGGTGCACGGGCTTCTCATTGCGGCAGCTTCTATTGTCGTGGAGCATGGGCTCTAGAGCGCAGGCTCAGTAGCTGTGGCTCACGGGCTTAGTTGCTCCATGGCATGTGGGATCTTACCAGACCAGAGCTCGAACCCGTGTCCCCTGCATTGGCAGGTGGATTCCTAACCACTGTGCCATAAGGGAAGCCCTTCATCTGCACTTTCAAACTATTAGAACTGCTGTGATTGTGTGAGTCAACACCCATCTCTTCCCTCCGCTAACCTGGGCTCTGAAGGCAAAACCTGTGGTCTTCATATGTAACCCCTCTACCTAGTTCTGTGCCTGGCCCGGACTGGGAGGGAGGAGGGGAAGAAGAAAGAGAGGGAAGATGAATAGGAATGAGAGAGCTTGAGTCTGGAGCTTCGATGAGACACCAGGACAAAGATCTCATCTGGGGAGTCATCAACACACAGATGATGGTTCAAAGTGAAAACTTGGACGAGATTGCCAAGAACAGCTCCTTCAGAAACATTACCACTGGGGTGGGAGGAGATAAAAGTGCCAAGAGGGAAACATAGCAGAAGGAGCTCTGCCCGCTATAAAGACAGTTTCCAGAAGAAGATATCGGCCGCAGTGAAAGATGCAGAGGGTCAAGAAGGAAGAGGGCTGGTAAAGGCCTTGGACTTGGCCTCAGAGAGACAGCCTCCAAGAGAGTAATTTCACAAGAATGAGTAGAAAAGAGGCCGAATGACAGGGGATCAAGAGAGAGTAAACAAAGAATCAGTGTGTCCACACTGACCACACCTACATGTGCAAGTGGCTGGACCAGAAAAGAAAGAGAACGAAATATATGACTCTGTCTTCTTTTGTTCCATATTCACATAGGCTGAAAGCCTGAAAATATTTTTATTTTTTAAAAAATTCTAATGCCTTTACATGTTTTGGTCCACTTAGGAATAAGCCCTTTAAGGACTGGACCAAACCAGCTGCCAGATGACTATCCTACACCTTGCTACACAAAGAAGGGTATAACATACAGTTTGCCCTGCAAGGGCTGACTTGGCAGCCTGGAGATGGGCCACACAGTGTGGTTTTGGGGGCAGGTGCCCTTTGCTCCAAGAGAAGGGCACAAGACAAGAGCCAGAACATCTGAGTCCTGGTACTAGACTTTCTACTAACTCATTCTACGACCTTTACTAAGTCATGCATCTCTCTGGACCTCAGTTTCTCCCTTTCTAACCCACTGTGTTTCTCTGATCCCACTCACTGGTACCAGGAAGTAATTCAACCGTTCAATGAATATTTACCTATTAGTTCAATGAGCAAAGCATTAAGCTAAGAGGTTAATTCTTCTAATGGAAAACTCTGATCCCCATTGTCACTAAATCCCTCCTGGGAAAGGTAACAATCTGAGCTGTCATTAATCATTAACACTAATGTGTAAATGTTTCCTTGTTTATAACAATGGCAAACATTTCTTAGGAGCTTACTGCCTGCTAGATCCTAAGCTTAAAACTTTACATGGATTTTCTCTTGTAATCATCACAAGAACAATAGAAGTGAAGAATATTGTTATTCTCAGTTTACAAATGAGGCAAGTTGGGCTCCAGAGAAGTCACTAATGTTGTCACATAGTGAGATCACTGGGCAATGGCCAGAACAGGATTCAGAGCCATGCAGAGTGACCCCAAAGCCTGTTGTATAGTCAGGGTTCTCCAAAGGAACAGAACCAGTAGGATATATAAACACATAGAAAGAGATTAATTTTTAGAAATTGGCTTATGCAGTATGGGAAGCTGGCAAGTCCAAAATCTGCAGGGTGGACCGGCAGGCTGGGGATCCATGAAAGACCTCCCCCGCCACAGTACAGTTCAAGTCTGAAGAATGTCTGCTGCAGAATTTCCCCTTGCTTGGGGAAAATCCAGCTTTTGTTCAATTCAGGCCTTCAACTGATTGGGTGAGGCCCACCCACATCAGGGTGAGCAATCTGCTTTACTCAAAGTCCACTGATTAAAATCTCAATCACATTAAAAAAAAAAACAAAAAACAACTCACAGAAACATCTACAATAATGTTTGACCATATATTTGAGTGTCATGGCCCAGCCAAGGTGACATATAAAATTGACCTTCGTATCTGTGCACTTAACACAATGGGGGTACTTAATAAATATTTTTTAAATTATTGGTTCACTGCCAAACATTTCCTTTTGTTTTTCTCATTTTGGTTAACAACAGAATTCTCTACCTAGGTGTCCAAACCAGGAGTTTGGGAGTTATTCCTGACTCTTTCTTTTTCCTCACTCTGTACATCCAATTGCTTGCAAAGATCTATTGATTCTACTTCCTAACAGTGCCCCTATTTATCACCTCACCTCCTTCCTCACTACCACAGCTTTATTTAAGACCTTGTAACTTGTTGCCTGGACTATTGCAATAACCTACTAACTCATCTTGCTTCCTACAGATAGATTGAGTCTCTCCACCCATTTTTCAACCTACTGTCAGAGGGCTCTTCCTAAAACACAAATCTGGTCATGCTGCTGCCTTATTTTAAATCCTTCAATAGGCCTATCTCCTTAGTTTGGTGAAAAGGTCCTTTACAATCCTGTCTTCGTTTATTTTCCAGTCTCTTCTCCTGTCATCCCTCCAATAAACCCCTATACTCACTGCAGCGCCCCCTTACAAAAATAACTGCACTCCCTTAAAACTGCCATATCTTTTCTTGGCAAATGCTGCTTCCCCTCTGCCTCCAATGCCAGGTCCCTTTCTCCCCACATCAGTTCAAAATCATCATTTTGTGAAAGTGTTTCCTGAGATCTGGGCAAAATAAAGTACTACATACCTGCCTTCCCAGAGCCTTAATAGAGAATTTGCCAACCACTGTAAGTAACTTCCCCCCTAGAATATAAATTCCTGGGAGACAGTGCTGTGTTCACGAACACTTAACAACATAGTACCTGGATATATAAGACCAGGTACTTTATAAATGTATTTAGCATAAACATGACCTTCTAGAGGTCACATCTGTGGTTTCCCCCTTAGTAAAAAAAAAGGGCCTATCATTTCATAATGTAACACAGGGCCTAGAAATCACCAAAGGTACCAAGAAATAGCAAGCAGCCCCATTTTCCTTGCGAAAGATTATAGGATTTTTTGTTGTTGTTGTTTCTCAAGAGTTAAAAAAATGTTTCCCAACCGCTAAGGAGAACTGGTAACCAAGGAAGAAATGATGGCTAGAACAGTGAAAAAGGACGGAGGCAGACTGAGCTGCACTTCAAGATACTTGCAAACAAAAGGATCTTCAGACACAAGACAGATTAGGGGATGGATTCTTTAAAGGAGACAGGCTGAACTGTCATCTTATTGTCCCCAGCAGCTGTGCTCATGAGTACCGGAACTGTGATAGTAGACTGGGGACTTTTGGGCATACGCTAGTCTGTGTTTGTTATAATAAATAAAACATGAAACCACAAGGCACCAACATTACAGAGGAGACAAGCTTTACGGTTCTCAGTGAACACAAGACCACTGAAAATCTGGGGGAGATGAGGTTTATAATAAACCTTATATCTTATAAGTCATTAAAACAAAGCCATGCCATAATTATGTTATATTAAAGATACACAAAGGGAAAGAAGGTAATTGTTGAGGGAGACAGCGGTTCCAAGCCTCAGTCGCCTTGGCCAGGTCTGAGGATATTAAGAGATGTTTCTGTCCGGTCACTCACTTACCCACCCGTCCTGGCCCCTGTTTAGGAATCACTGCTCCTGAAGGCCAGTGAAGGAGACACCACCGTTCCTATGACAATGACATTCAGACCACTGAATGTTTCAGTGTAAGAACAGGGTGACAAATCTTTATCACCATGAACATGGAAAAGGTATGGGACAAAACAGTGCATACCAAGAACGTTGGGAACTCAGAAATATAAACCTCATCAACGGAGCAGGTCCTCCTTGGTCATAAAATTGAACTAAGGGAAAAATAAAGGCATGTATGCCACAGGAAGCAAGCAAACTTTTATTTTTATAATTGAGAATTTCAAAGCAATCTTGTGTATTTATCAATGAAAATCTTTAACTCTGTGAAACATACGTTGTTTGAAATGCTAATGTCTGTCTCCCAGGTCTCCACCTACATGCATTTCCTCTTCCTTCACTACCTTGCCCAGTGCTTCCCCTTTTAAGGAAGGGGAATGCTCCTGGTTGGAACAGATCGCCTCATCCTCGACACTCACACAGCTCATGACCTGTACTTCTATGGAGCAATTATTTTCTCTCATCTTGGCTCTAAGCGATGTGATGGTAATAGTCCCGTCACATCCTTCTTTACGTCCCTCCCCAGAGCCTATCACAGTGCCTTGTCTGTAGCCAGCATGCAGTATGTCTAATCCAGTGTGACCTAGGGACAGCTCCTGTTGTAGCATAAATAAAAGAAACCAGAGTTCTGCTCCTGTTCCCCCGTCATTAATCAAGTCCTACTTCCAGCTTTTTATTTACAAGCAGGGGAGAGAAAAGCTGAACTCACAAGTTCATGCTGCTGAGATCAAGACCCGAAGCATATGTTGACCCAAATGGAGGGCCCAATGCCAAAAGCCAGGGAGGAAACCAAAGTTTCTCCAAGGAAAAATATAAGTGGGGAAAAGAGGAGAAAACACCCTCAATCAAGGCTGGACTGGATACTGTAGCCAGCCCACACCAGGCATACCTGTGTCGGTGCTTTGGTAACTGCTGCAAGATGTTAAAGCAGGGCCAAGCAGCTGGGGCAGGGGGACAAAGGGGACAAAGGGGACAAAGGGGCAGAGGAGGAGCAGCCAGCCACAGCCCTACCCCCTCCCCACTGCAGGGCTCCAGGCAAAAGCAGCTCCAAGCTGTGGGAGGGGAGAAACTTTCAGTTTGGCTGAAATTCAGTTTTATTCCACTGGGCTGGCCATTTTCATAACTAAAATGAGACTTTTCATATATTTAGAAGTGACTAAAGGACTAAGAGTCTGAAGCCAAGCTATCCTCCAGAGGAGGGTGTGGAAGGAGCTAGACCATCACACGTGAAGAATCAGTAGGAAGAAAAAAAAATAATAAAGATGTTGCTTAAAGAATTTGCTTCAAATAAAAGAGCTGCATTTTAAAAATAAAGAAGTGGCATTATGGAGGACAGTCAACACACCAATGACATTTTACACTTTTGAAGTCAGTGCTCAATGACGGGGCTTTCCCAGAGTGCCTTTCTCCCTTTAAGATGCATAGAACACAGACTTCCATGCTTCCTGACAGTCCTGCAGGGAATCCCTTTTTTTTTTTTATTAATGGAGAAAAGAAAAACTCCTTGATTTAGAAACCATAAAAAGAACTAAAATATCTTCTTTGAAAATAGAGAATTCAGCCATGTTTAAAACAGCCAAACAAAATATACTAGTTCTTTCCTTAGGCTCTGGGTTCCTCTGATGGTTGTCCAGTCAGCTAGTGGTCAGAACTGACCCATGTCTGGGAAGGCGGCCCTTTGGCCACTGTGTGATCTGTGCTATTTTCACAGAGGGGACTCCACTGGTGGGGGGGAGCATGCATCTTGCCACAGATAACTGCTGGGGAGGCGGACGTGGCCACCATCCAGGAGTGTGAAGCCCCTGGCTTCTTTCCTCTGGTTGCCAACACACTTGGCTAAAAGAGAGGCAGGACAGAAGGCAGAGCCTTTTCAAAGTAGAGAACACTCAACAGAGCCTTTTCTTGTCCTTGAAACTGTTTTGCTTGATATCATTTAGATGGAGGCCAAAACTATTTTTGACAAATATTATGATTCATGGCTACATTTAAATCTTATTTTTCGGGGAAATTTTAGCTACTGTAACAATTTAACATATGTTGATAGAGCTCTCTCATGCCCCAGGCACTGACGAATAAGACCAGGTTGCTGCCACCCTGAGAAGGTCACGGTCTAGGCGGGAGGCACAGAAGTTGACAGGCCGACAGCACACAATATGCACAGTGCCTGCCTGCCCGGCAGGCTTTTCTCCTTATTCTAGAAGAGCATCTTAATTTAGCAATGAGGGATCATCCCTCCCTGTGGCTTTGACCATTTGTTTCAAGTGGGCCTCTCCCCACCTACCTCTCCTCAGCTCCAGAGGGCATGTGACCCATGTCTGGCCACTGTGAACTGTGCCTTCCTTAGGCCACAGTGGTTGCTTGAGTCATGGACTGAAACCCAACATGGTGGAGTCAAGCCTGGGCCTTTGCTGGAACCAATGGGAATGAAACACACCCTTCCCGCTAAGGTTGCCATAGTAGGTTGAAGGTATCCCCCCCGGAAGAGATAACTGTCTGGAACTCAAAATGGGATCTAATTTGGAATAAAGGTCTTCGTAGCTTTAACAAAGGGAAGGAACTCAAAATGAGATTATCTTGGATGAGAGTGGGCCCTAAATCCAATGACAAGTGTCCTCATAAGAGACAGAAAAAGAAAAGGCTCAAACACACAGAGAGGAAGGTGATGTGACCGTGGAGTCAGGGATCCGAGTTATGCAGCCACAGGCCAAGGGATGTCAAGAATTGCTGGCAGCCACCAAAGGCCAGGAGAGAGGCATGAACGGACTACCCCTCAGAGCCTCCAGAAGTCAAGCCTAACACCTTAATTTCAGACTTCTGCCTCCACAATGGCAGGAGAATACGTTTTTGTTGTTTTAAGTCACACAATGTGGTGATTTGCTAAAGCAGCTCTAGGAAAGGAATACAGTTGCTAAGCTGGCAGTACACAAGCCCACAGCTGCTGGCAGCCCTCTTCCTGTCACGTGGAAGAAACCTGAGGATAAAGCCAACATGCAAGCAAGCAGAAGCCAGAGCTGGAACAGGATGCATTCCTGTCAACTTCATTTTAAAATGTGGAGCTAAGCCGACCTGAGGTCAGATTTACTCCTAGACTTTTTAAGTTTCTGAGCCCCAAATGTTCTCGTTGGCTGAAGTCTGAGTCCTGACCAAGAAAGTGAAATAAATGTTTTTGTAAAAAAGTTAATAAACAGAAACCTCCGTTAAAGAGCGTTGGGAGACCAGAAGGGGGAGCTCTCAAGCCCTGTGAGGATAGCAGAGCCCAACAGGGAGAAGAAAGACTCCTCTTTTGGCAAGGACTCAGCCAATGAAAAGCCGTGGACTCCGTTTACTAGCGCCCTCCCAACTTCCTTCTCCCCTTTATAAAAGCTTTCTCCCTCCCTTGCCATGTGGGGACTTGCCTGTGGCTCGCCACGACTGCAAACCCCAAACTGCAGTTCCCTGCTGATCCCTAATAAACCCATCTTTGCTGGAAGAATATCTGTTTTTCTTCTAAGTGTTTCAGGTCAACACTTTCTTCACTAATGATGTGTACAAAGGGTTGCAATTGCAGAAAAGAGCTCGGCTAACCCCTTCTGGGTATCTAGGAAGGTTTCACTAAGGAGTTATCATTGATGCTGGGTCTTAAAGAATGAAAATAGCTCCAGGCAGACACTGGGGATGCTGCATTTCCAGAAAAGGGAAGAGGATCCACGCAGGTGCATTAGAAAACGCTCAGGTCATAAGATGCGGCACAAAAGCACAACGAGTGAGGGGAGATGGAGGGAAAGGCAAGAAATCAGGCTGTTTAAGAAAGAGTATGTTCTCTTTGTCCTCCCTACAGTTTCGCAGGACAAGGATGGGAAACATGACTGCAGAAACCAAAGTCTGTAACCTCAAAAGAGAAATAGCAAGAGGTAGTAAAAAGAAAATGAACTTTGGAGCCACAGGACTCTGGGTTTGTATTCTATGCTACCACTTACTAATTAATTAGGTTATCTTGGGCTGTTATGTACTTTTTTTGAGCCTTAGTTTTCCCATCTGTAAAATAGGTATAATATATGCCTCATAGCCTAATGAAAACTCAGTTATATGGTACATATAAAGTAAGCGCTAATAGTTCCCTCTCCTTTCAATGAATTATCTTGGACTTGGGAACAATAAGACAAACAGAGAGAGAGAGAAAGAGAGAGAGAGAGGGAGAGAGAGAGATTTTGGAAAGCAAACATTAACATTTAATAGAATATGGTGTATGTTGGAATTTACAAATCAAAAATAATTAGGTCAAATCATAATTATACATACTTTAAATGAAAGTTGCACTAAAACTAATTTTTAGAGACCAACGTGTCAAATCACCCATTTCTATGACCCTTGACTATATGGACTCCGAAGTGTTTCCAGAATCACCATTGTATTATGAAAGCACAAAAATGTTCAGAAAACTGCATAATGATTAATGAGCCTTAAAATGAATCAGTAATACAAGAGTATAAAAGCAACAAGAGGGCTTCCCTGGTGGCGCGGTGGTTGAGAGTCCGCCTGCCGATGCAGGGGACACGGGTTCGTGCCCCGGTCTGGGAGGATCCCACATGCCGCGGAGCGGCTTGGCCCATGAGCCATGGCCATTGAGCCTGCGTGTCCGGAGCCTGTGCTCCGCAACGGGAGAGGCCACAACAGTGAGAGGCCCACATACCGCAAAAAAAAAAAAAAAAAAAAAAAAAAAAAAAAAAAAAAAGCAACAAGAAATATGAGTTAAGAGGAAAATATTTAGAACAATTAACAAGAAAACTCTGAACTTCAGGTCCTCCTAGAACACAGGAAAAAGAGCAATGAAGGTCTCTAACGGACTTTGTTTAGAAAAAAAAGAAGTAACAAAAACCTGGGAGACACTAACCATTTTAGCTCTTTTTCACTGAAGCATCAGTTGGAGTGAAATTTTGCCAGGAAATAATTCACTTGATCTCCCACCCCTGAATCATCCATTTAAGGGAGCCATACTGTCACTTGGGACACAACCATTCCAGTCTAAGGGCTCTAGGACACACCCTGCTGTTGACCAACAAGTCTTAAAGGAGTTTTGCTTCAATGGCTTAGATCCCCATAGCATCAAGTCACCTCATTTTCCCAGGCCTGGGACTTTGATACTATCTGTACCTAGGCCAAGTCACACACCTCCCTGCCTTTACCTCCACCCAAGTCCAAGTCAACCCCAAGAAATTTCTAACTCATATTCTGGTTCCATCCTGCCCCTACAATCCAGTTTTTTGCACATGATCCCCTTAAAATCTGAATTGTACCATGTCACTCTCCAAACCCCTCAAAGACTTACCATTGCTTGAGAATAAAATCCACACTTCCTGCCATGACCTATGACACTAGTCAATCATGCCTTTGACTGCTTTTCACCTCCTGTGCTGCCACCCCACCCCTTGCTGTGTTCTAGCCACACTGGCTTCCTGGATATCTCTCAAATAAATCAAAAACTCACATTTGTTTCTTTCTTAATAAGATACACTTTATAATTATTAGCTTGAATTTATAATCATTAGTTTGTTTACTTGTTTTCTTTTTAAATCTGTCTCCTCATCAGAATCTAAGGCCAGAGACCAGAGCTGTGAATTCCCAGCACCTAGCACAGTCCAACTTCACATGGACATCAATCATTTGTCAAAAGGGTCATCAATGAACAAGCTCCTCGGGGCCTGGAGTCATGAATCTAAATATCAGAAACCCTATACCTTTAGGACATCTTGCAGTCATGAAACACATCACACACTTATATACCTGGAAGACTCAAAGCCAGTTGAAAGGAGAATAGTACATTCAGCATATTTACCTCCTTTCTGATTTTGCATCCCCCCTATTTGTCAGACCTAGCAAAGCTCTAGCCCTTAACTCAGCTTTGCCTGACCGGAAGTGTAGATCCGCCATCTGGCTCTGGTTCTCAGAATCAAGTTTAGCAGTCTGGGCATCAAACTTGCTGTCACCTACTTAAGCTACTGCTTCTGTTTCCCAACTTAATCCTGGCCCTGAATTGGTTTCTTGGTTCTCTCTCCTTCCCATACAACTTCCTGTTGTAGACCCAGCCATGCCCTCAGACCTCATGCCTCCCAAGTAACAACAGGTATGTTGTGAATTCTTACCCTGGGCAGGGTTTTACCCTCTTCCACTGAGCACTTTCATGTGGACTGCTAGCCTGTCCATCTACCTACCTCCTCCTCCAAACTACCTGCTTCCTGGTGTCCTGTCGCCAGGATTCACTCACCTGCTGTGTGCTCATTTACTCACTCATTCAACATTTTTAGAGCATCTTCTAGACCTTGCAACTACAGTACAATACAAAGACTAATAGGCTCTGATATCAATTCCAGTGCTGGCGAGGGGCTCCCCACACCGACAAGCAGTTCTCAGGATACCAACAAGTTTCCTACAATTCAACTCAACTCTGACACTGTCCACCCAGAGAGAGTGTCAGATTCCACAAGTTGAGGGCTCAGTCCTACAAGACTACCCCCCACCCCTGGCCCACACTTCAGATGCCAATGGCAAGCCCGAGTTATCACCTGTACTTCTGACCAACTGGTTATCGATTAGGGGTTCCAACGACCTCCTCCTTGGACTTGAGATAAATAAGGTATGCTCTCCACCTCCGAAGGAAGAGAGAAGTAGTTAAAATCTACAGTGGTAAGATATCTTCATGGTTCCCTAGAAACGGACCAAGGTTCACAGTTGCCCACTTCTCACCCTCTACTTTGTCTTGACACAAGTGTACTCAGGCTTCTCTCCTTCCTACATGCCCCTGAACTCTGTCTGCCCCCAAATCTGAGCAAGCACTGGAAAATGGACCATGTCCCCGTTATTAGCTGCCTCTGGAAAGCGGCTGATCAGAGCAGGACACTTTCCTGGTCATTTCCCCTTTGCCTACCCAAACTTCCCTTAAAAGTTTCTATTAAGCTGTTGCTTACCGCTACCTACCATATAAAAGAAAACCCTTCTTCCTTTTGATTTTGCGATACTTGTGGATTTTTGAATTCAAGTCTTCTCTCTCTTGCAATCGTCTTCATTCTGAACAAAGTCTCTCCTTGTCTAAGTCTGGATTTGTTTTTACTTGAGAGAACACACAGAAGAGAAACCTCACTTAAGTTTGTCTGGGAGGATGAGGAGGTGGAGATCTGAGAAGGCTTCCTGGAAATAATCCAAGAACTGAAGGATAAGGAAGCGTAAACCAGACCTACGTAGGGGGAGGACAGGAATTCCAGGCTGAGATGTGGCATGAGCGGATCTCTTGCCACATGGCAGTCAGTTCAGGATACCACCCAGAACCATAATCTCTTGATCTATGCTCTGCAGGGCTAGATGCACTTCTTGTCCCATCCTGCATTTGGTGTCGCTCCCAAACATCTGTACCCGGTGAGCTTCCTAAGTCCAGATTTATCCCTCTGTGTGCCCACACAGGCACACTTTTCCTTCAAATATGTATTCTTTCACCCAGCATGCCATGGACAGCTCCAATGAACTCTGGTATCTCCAGATCCAGAACACCCAAGGGATCAAGTTGTTGATGTGACAGTTACAGACCCTCTCTCGTTATTTTCATGGACTCTTGGTCTGAGGCATTTCACACTGTAGGCTTAGGTTGAGTTCCCATAGCCCAGAGACAGGAGACTAAAAGAACACAAGAAATGTAAAGACTGTAAGCTTGACAGGAAAACCTACAAGGGCGGGAATCAGGTTGGACTCACCCAGTGCCATATCCCCAACCTCCTAGAAGGGGGCCCCAACATACAATAGGTGCTCAAATATTTCTTGAATGAAATATCACATCAACTCCCATGAATATTTCCATCCACCCTAGGATTCCTCCTGGCAGTCATATCAAGCCCATTCTGAAGGGGAGCATAGTGGTTGCCCTCCTCACATGGCATCACAACCTCACAGTGGTTGTGATACTAAACACAAAAGGCTAACAGTGTACTCTGCACTTGCCTCTTTCCCTTAATTGCCCATTATGTGGGTGCCAGCGGTGATTCATGATGCAAATGTGGCCCCAGAGTCACATGGCCCTGTGTACCACTGCTTCAGAAGTATGTCTGAGCTGCTACAAGAGGCATTTTTTTTCTCACTAGTGGAACTGCCAGAGATATGTTTAAATCATTACTTAAAATTCCTTTCTCGACCAAACCTCTTCCCAGAGCTGTTAACAGGAAACAAAATGTGCTGACTCGAGTTTCACTTTGCCTCCTTTCCCCTGCCTTCCCCTTGTGGAGTCCCCAATGAATCATGAAATGCCTCTGACCAGGTAGCATGGAAAGAAGCAAAGAAACAAGCCCGGGATCTGTCAAACGTGCAGATGTTAGAGCAGAAAGACCATGTGGCCCAGTTTTGCCAAGGGATGTGACCCTTGAAATAATTGGCGCCTTTTTCAATAAACTATTCCTTATACCTTCCTGATTGCACTATTCTTGAGCCATTTCTTTTCAAGGAAACCATAATTATTGCTTAGTTGATAAGTTATGATGGAAAGCAGGAAAACACACTCTCATTCTCAGGCCAACTCTTTTAGCACCTACAAAAAAGTGACATGAAGGGATTCTGATGTTGCTTCATTTCTGCAGAAAGATGCTTTATATTATGTTTTTCTTTCAACACAGTAAAGTGTGGATGACACCTTAAAGCTCTCATCTAGTGCTGGAGTTTCCAAACAGAAGAGCTTGAACAAGAAAATGACTTTGGAAAGGGAAATGAAAGAATGCAATTTATTTGGGGCTAAGCGCAGGAGGAGAAGCACACGCTTGCCGTGACGCGGGCATTCAGCTCTAAGGCAGGCGGAGCCCAGCTGGCAAGGACAAGGGAAACGGGGCTGGCTACCTTGGTTACGGAAGCTGATGCCTCAGGAGAAACAGGGGAGTCCAGGGCCCAAAATCCACCTAAAGAACTGGGACACATGTTGGTTCAGTTCAGACAGAACTCCATGAATCAGGGTTCAATCCAGTAGTTACGGCTGCATTGTGTCCCCCCCAAAATTCACATGTTGAAGTCCTAACTCCTAGTACTTCAGAATGTGACATTATTTTCATTGCAGATGTAAATAGTGAAGGGTCATTACAGATATGATTAATGAAGATGAGGTCATACTTATATGAGATCATCTAATATGAGGTCATACTGGATTAGGGTGGGTCCCTCAGAAGGAACCACCCCTTCTGACACCTTGATTCCGGACTTCCAGCCTCCAGAACCATGACACAATAGATTTATGTGGGAATTCCCTGGTGGTCCAGTGGTTAGGATCCCACACTTTCACTGCCTAGGGCCCAGGTTCCATCCCTGGTCAGGGAACTAAGATCCCACAAGCCACGGCGGAGCCAGCCAAAAAAATATATGTGTATGTGTGTGTGTGTGTGTGTCCGTGTGTGTGTGTGTGTGTGTGTGATTTAAGCCACCCAGTTTGTTGTACTTTGTTACAGCAACCCTAGGAAACTCATACAGTTGGCAATAAGAGTTAGGGAGCAGGAAAAGAATATCTCGAAACAGGGACAACCCTGTTGATGACATATCCTGACCCTTCCTAAGCATTTAAATGGGAATCTCTGAGAGAGAAACTCAAACCATCCTCTGAGACTGAACTCCTTTTATTCTAGGGATATGACACTAAAAGGATGTGAGAAATATAAAGACAACAAGCTAGACAGGGTCAGGACCCCCGCACACACTAGGGACCCAATAGACAGGACTCTGTTCAATGGCTTCATGCATAGTCAGATCTCAACAAGTGCATGAGTCATGCAGAGGACCAAACACCTCCACACAGTCAGGGGAAAGAGTTGACAAGGAATAGGCAGTGTGTCGTGGTTCAACCTCAGAGGTCAGAGTCTGGGGCAGAGCCCCACTCCTAGGGATCCAGAGTATGAGTCAGGGTGAGACAGCACTGTAAGTTTGCTGCAACCTAGAGGGGAGCTCAGGGCTCACCCTGGGACCACCAGGTACAGGATCCGTCTTGGCAAAATCATTCCAAAGCCCAGAAGCTTGTAAGCTAAGGTTAGGACAAACTATTGGCCCTGATTAAGGAACTGAATCAGGACAAACTGAATTTTGTTCAGGAACTGAACAAAACTGAAACAGCTGCCAAGGGCATCAGTGATGCTGGTGGGAGTGACCGGGGAGAACAGGGGCTAAAGCTGTAGAGCAAGTCAGACCCTGATTATCTATAAGCAGACACATCTGGGTATCCATCCATAGATCAAGAAATAAGAATTGTCAAAACTATATATATTTTTTACATACATTAATCATTTCACAAATACACACATTACAAAGTTGGCATCATATTCTACATGCATTTTTTGTCTCTTTTTCTCAAGAAATTGTGTTGAACTCACCTAAATTTATTCCACTCACATCGAACAGCGTACTCCCTTTGAGCTTGGAGTCCATAAACTGTCACCCTCCACTGCCTCATGGCAGGTCTTTTCGTTACATGAACTGCAGGATGCCCTCTCTTGGGCACTGTGTTCTTGGCCAATGCCTCTGAATGACGCCTCCATGAAGGCAATGATCACATTCATTTGAAAGTGTTTGTTTACATCTCTGTATCCTCTGATACACAGTAACAAGCTAGGAAGCAGAGGCCATGATTCATCTCTAGATCCTGAAAGCCTAGAACAAGTATGCCCTGATCCATGGTGGGTACACAATAGATGCTGGCTGAGTCAGTTAATATATAGAAGGCTCAAAAGGAAGAGGAGAAAGCATATTTGGTGAGCCAACACTGACTAGCATTTAATTAATTCATGCATTCAACTAGGTGCCAACACTATTCTATGTAGTATATTAGTCATGCTAAGAGAAAATAATAATAGGATTGGTCTCTGCTAGGAGGTACAAAGCAAGTTTCAGGAATGAGGAGGACTGGCTGCTTTTGTGTGAGCTCTTACGTAGGCCTCACTCTGCTTTCTTATTTGCTCACTGAGCAAACTGGGCACAGGTTCCGGGCAATAAGACAACTCCTGGATCACCCATCAGCGAGGATGCCTAACACAATATGAGTTGGCAGTTGTTGACCACTTACCACGAGCTACACATTGTTCTGTATGATTTCTTTTGATTCTTATACAATTGCTATCCCCATTGTACAGATAAGAAAACTGAGGCACAACAAGAGTAAGTAATTTACCCAAGGTCTTATAGCTAAGCTGTGACAGATCTGGAAGTCAAACCCAGCCGATAAGAAGCTCTTAGCCACTCCCCAGCACTGTTTGGCCTGAGGAATCCAGGGTGGGCTGAACCTATAGATTACAGGCTTTGGTATTTTCCAGTGATAAAAAATTGAATTCTGAGTGGCTCAACAATGTGGAAGACCCAAAGCTTCCCATACAGGTTACATGTTAGCAAAGAAAATGCATAAGCCATTGTTGGGACCATCTCTGCCCTTCGGTTCCCAGAGCCTGAGGAAGCCTGACCACTAGGCTCACAGCGCCAACACAGCCATGGATCTGGTGACAATGGCCATTCAACAGAAATTCATGAAGCACCTGGCATATGCCAGGTACTCTGCTGGGTGTTGGGGTAGGGGAGTGTCCTTCCATTGAGAAAAACACATTCTGGAGGAAGAGGTATACAGAGAAATTGCCATTATGATCAGAGTGGCAAGTGATTCCACAGGGTTAAGCTCAGGGGCTCATGAGAGCACATCCAGTACCTCAAGCTTGTCCTGATATCTGAACAATGTGCTACCTGAACAATCAGACCCAAGCAAACACAACTGTTGGTGACACCATAAGTAATATTCAACAGCCAGGGGTGACAAGATTAAGACAGGGTAGAATGTGTACCACAGCAGTTGTGGAGGGCTAGTAAAGAGAACGGAGAGGGTAGGTGGTCAGGAGCCACTCAAAAGCTCCTCTCTGATCTTTCAGGCAGAATATGACTAAGTTTGAAGGTAATTAATGAATCAAGCAAAACCTTCTCTGGCTATTTATCCTACACACCAGCAGCACATCCGCCACCTTCATAATAATCTACAGCTTTGCCACACATTCTGGAAAAAAAATCTGTATTATCCCCATTCCTTTCACTAGTAATACCTGATATCAAATAGCCCTTTAGAGTTTATAAAGAACATTTCACAAGTATTCTAGCACCTGATGATCACTGAGCAGAGGGCCACCATTTTATAGACAAGGAAATTAATCTTCAGACAAAGTCTCATAATTGACGAAGGGGGATTTAGACACGTTTTTGACTCCGAGGTGTGTTCCACTGCATCAAGCTGCCATTGTTTACTAAATACTTAACTACGGCGTTAGAATCATAGGTTTAAAAGCATCTATTGAATGCTATTTGCCATTTCACATTAATAGCAGCTGTTGCTACTTAGCAGTTCCTAAGCCCTAAATATTAAGCAAGGCCAGAATGAGGAAGGGCTTTGAAATGATGTTCTATTTGATCAAGTTCTGCAGTAATTGTCAAAATCGTATACACTTTCTTTGGATCCCTATAAAGCTTCTGCAGGATCGCTGCACCTGCAGTTCCAGTTTGCAATTTCCTTAGCCCTCCTTTGAAGTTTTTCTTGCCAATTACCTGGTGTTAATATTAATTAAATATGATTTGAAACTTGAAATGTGGTGCTATCAATGGAAGTCAGCTGTAGGAGTATAAAGTAAAAATTTCAATTGAATTAAAATGTTTCCTTTCATTCACAGTATTTTACAACATTAATACTTTTGTCAAATTGATTTTTGCCTGCTGGAAGTCATTTTTCCAAAGCAATGAACATCTATGGGAAAAAGCTGCCCTTTATGTACTTTTTTTCTTTCTCTCATTGAAAATACTTTGTTTTATTCTTGAAGCAAATCCGCTGCAGTTAATAGAAACTTGACTCTTGTTTATAATCCAAGAGGAAAAAATGCTTTATTTTAAAACTGTACTGATAGCTTAAAAAATGATCAGAGGGCACTTTTCCATTGTAGAGGTGGAATGAAATTTCCCTTACTTTATTTCTTGACCCACACCGAAAATAAATTACTATCAAATGTTTTGGCAAGTGTCGGTCATTTTATATACACAAAAATGAATTAATTAAATTGATTTATTGCATTAACATTTCAAACAGATTGTGCCAATCCAACGACCTCTGTGATCCCTTCCAAGTCTGAGATTTTAAGATTCTGAACACGTCAGACAATAGTCAGAAGCTTCCAGCATTTGCAAATTAGAAGAAAAAAAGTCACGTATGGTAGATTTGACAGAATCAGGTCTGTTCTGCCCCCTGTAATGTGTGGGATGACGACTCGAAGGCCTGTCATCTTCAATAAACCATTCATAAACACGATGACTGATTAAAGGAGGTGTGTTGCCATACTGTGCAAATCCACAGTGAAAAGATACAATGCTATCACAGATTCCTTTTATCTTCAAAGATAAAGCTTTAGCTTCCTTGCCCCTTAGAATGATTGTGGCAGCATTAACATTTATTATCCTGTCTTCTTTTTTAAATAATATAATAAGGTAAGACAAAGAAGGGAAAGAACCTGTCTAAAGCCTCAAGGAAGTCATTTATTGAGTCACAAACTACAAGTTCCAGAGCTTATGACAGAAAAGCATGGGTATGTATTATTAACCTTCTTATTACAATATCAATGAAAACATCATATCAAATCATTAAAACAAGACAGACATAGAGGACTGTGGTCCTAACAACTGAGGATGTGTAACATAGGTGATGGAGAAGTCTTAACCACCAGCAGCAACTAAGCTATTCCCTTCCCTCAAGCCAAAAGAGACCAAAGGGGGGAATAAAAATAAATTAGGCCAGAAAAGACTCTAGATGTCCATAATTTCCCAGGTGTCATTGAAAAGAACAATAGCTTGGAATTACACAAAGCAGGGAGGCTGAACAGCCGGTACACCACTGTAGAGGGAGTGCCCACTGTGATCCTACTAGGAGGCTCCTGACTACTTAGAATCCTGGGAAAGCCAGACACAAGGATCCCACCACCCACTCCCATCTGGAACCCTGAGTTATCCATTAGGTTGCCTCATCTACCCAAGTAGTCAAGACTGGGAGAGTAAAATTCTGTAGCACTTCAAAAGGAACTTTTGAGCTGGTTATATTATGGTCTGCTCCGTTACCAAATTCTGTCTACGGAGCACCCCCCTCATCTTTATTGCTAACTGTTTGTCCTCCTGGCCTACCTCCCATCCCTGTCACTGGGATTTATCTCCCTAAGTATCCCCTTCATCACTACCACCCCCTGTTATGGGTATTAAATTGTGTCTCCCCAAAAGATACAGCAAGTACCTCAGAATGTGACCTCATTTGGAAATAGGGTTATTGCAGATAGAATTAGCTAAGATGAGGTCATACTGGAGTAGGGTGGGGCCTTTAATCCAATATGACTGGCATCCTTATAAGAAGAGAAGACAGAGACAGAAACAAGAAGGGAAAAGACAGCAATGTGATGATGGATGCAGAGACTGGATTGATGGATGAAGCTAATGAACACACATGGTCACCAGCAAATACCAGAAGCTACCGAGGCAGGAAAGGATTCCCCCCTATAGGTTTCAGAATCAGCATGGCTCTGCCGACACCTTGATTTCAGATTTCTAGCCTCCAGAACTGTGAGACAGTATGTTTCTGTTGCTTTCAGCCACCCAGTTCATGGTGTTTTGTATGGCAGCCCTAATACACCCCCTCTCAAGGACATTCCTTGATTCTCTGCCACTGTACCACACACTTCCAGCTGTGCCCTCTGGCACAGTTCCTGTTCTCTTATGAATATCTGCTCAATAACCTTGACTTCTTCCTCAAGAACTCCTACCATCGCCTATCATGGAAAACTTCAAAGAAGACTGAGAGCCCTCCCATGGCCACAAACCCATCAAGAGAAGAGAAAAGAGAATACTCTGCCCTATTCTTAGCTTTCCCTTACTACGTCTAGCCCATTATTCCCAAATCTTCATTTTTTTTCATTTATACTAATTTTATTTTTCCAGCTTTTTTGAGGTATAATTGACAAATAAAACTTGTATATATTTAAGGTGTACAACATGATGTTCTGATATATGTACACACTGTGAAATAACTACCCACAATCAAGCTAATTTCATCATCTCACATAGTTTTGTGTGTGTGTGTGTGTGTGTGTGTGTGTGTAGTGAGAACACTTGAGATCAACTCTTAGCAAATTTCAAGTATACAGTACAGTTTTACTAACTATAGTTACCATTCTGTACATTAGATCTTCAGAATTTATTCATCCTGTTTAACTGAAAGTTTATTTCCTTTGGCTGACGTCTTCCCATTTCTCCTACCACCCCCCACCAGCTCCTAGCAACCACCATTCTACACTCTGCTTTCATGAGTTTGACTTTTTAAATTCTACCTATAAGTGAGAGCACATATAAGTGACAGCATGCAGTATTTATCTTTCTGTGTCTGGTTTATTTCACTTAGCATAATGTCCTCCAGGTTCATCCATGTTGTCACAAGTGGCAGGATTTCCTTCTTTTTTAAGGCTAAATAATATCCCATTTTACATATATTTTCTTTATCCATTCATCCATCAATGGACTCAGTTTGTTTCCATATCTTGGTTATTGTAAATAATGCTACAATGAACACAAGAGTGCAGACATCTCTTCAAGATATTGATTTCATTTTCTTTGGACATATACTTAGAATTGGAATCACTGGATCATGTGGTAGTTCTATTTTTAATTTTTGAGGAAACTCCATATTATCTTCCATAATGACTGTACCAATTTACACTCTTATCAACTGTGTGCAAGGGTTCCCTTTCCTTTACATTCTCACCAATGCTTGTCATCCCATACCTTTATGTAAAGTTTCTTCCCAAGAGTGTATCTTCCACCCCGTTTAAGTCACACTCTACTACATGTTCTACCTCAGCAATTACGCTTCCCACCTCAATTATCAATTTGAATGAGTTTCAGATCTATAGCTCAATTCCTGCCTTGGCTTTAGATCAATGTTATTTGCTGCTCTTCTCTACAAAGGTATGTACCAGTACTCACAGTTTATTGGGTTCATAACCAAACTATGCTTCCCACCCCAAACCAAACTTTCCACTTCACTGTCTCTTTTCTATTCATGGCACTTGCATTTTCCCAATTGCCCAGGTTCAGAATTTCAAGCTTAATTTTTTTCTTCCCTTCGAGCTCTAATTCCAATCAATTGCTAAGTTCCAGAGACTCCACCTCCAAGTGCCTCTCAAGTCTGTTCCCTCTTCCACTTCTATTACCACTACCCCATGTGAGGCTAAGACTGATACTACAGAGGCCTCTCAACTGGTCTCCCCATCTTTCACTTCTCATTAGCAAAGTCTTAAATACATATCCTAGTAGACCGCTCTCTCCTCGGTAGTTTCCTCCACTGTCTAGAAAATAAAGGATAAAGTTACTATCCTATGAGGTAAAGTACTCACCTATGTGTCCTTGTCACAAAGCCTTCCAGTTTTGTCTTCCATACCTCACTACACAAACTATGATCCAGTCAAATTGTGCTATTTGTTGATCCCAAATATTTTTCTTTTGACTTCTCCAATAAAAATGCTATAGTCAAGGGGCTGAGATTATAACAGCTAGGATATCAAGGGGTTATTTGTCTTATTTTATCAAATAATTCCTGTCCCTCTCTCCCTGAGAAGGATCCTGACCAGAGAAGAGACATCACTGGCATCTGTGTTCATGACCATCATTCACTCATAAATTTCGTTCTCCAAGACTCACAAAGGACACTTCCCCAAGTCTCAGATTTTGTTAAAATGAAAAACGTTCTAATCAAACCGTACAGGCATTGTACCACTAAACAGATTTTCCTTTCACTATCATTCCATTATGATCTGTCAGAATTAATCAGAGACAAAACATAGGAAGCCTCAATTTACACTGAAATTTCTTAGCAATCAACGTTCTTGAAGAGAGAAATCCTGAACAGAGTACAGGAAAATTTAGAAGAGTCAGGAAAATATACAATTTCATTAATAGGCAGACACTCCAAAAAATGAATGTATACATCTCCTTCTCAGTCAAGAGACTAAGATTTTTAAAAACACTAGTAACACAGTGACAGAGATGTCATCAATGTTGTAGTAAGAGGAGAAAATATTATAGAACTAATGAATTTTCATTAGAGGCATCAGATCATTTCAGAATGGGTTAAGTTGCTACCCTATGCCATTCCCATTAATATCATTGTCATGTAAAAGGTTTCATTTTCAGCTATTTTTGTTCTGGATAAAATCTTTGTCATTAAAATGAGGGATGATTTTGTTATTTAATATATTCCATGGCATACTCTAGTGTGGTACTAATTTGGCCTTTTCAGTATTCTGCATATTAATTGACAACCCAGCCCTCCTCCATTCCCCAGATAAGTGAGAACTGAAATAGAATGGACAGCCAATCACGTCACAGAATACTGAAAGGATCAACACAGAAGAAACAGGTTGCTCTATCAGGAGCATCCTACACAAGGCCCTAAAATTATTTTCTCCCATACTAATGACTAAGATAGAGACAGCAATAATTAATGGTACTGTCTGAATCCTTTTAGGTGACAGTTACCTAAGAAGAGCAATGCTCCTTAAAAGTGAAAACGAAATATTTCTTTTTTAGTAAGAAGAGTAAAACTGAGATCTCACTTAACTTCTAGAACAATGCATTTTATCAGATGCTTCAACAATTGGCAAATCATGTCCTGTACTGAATTTTTCATAGTAATCTGTTTCGTGCACACAAAATGTGCCCTATACTTGAGAATGTACAGGATCACTGCAGAAAACTTCTCATTTCAATACATACTCTATTAGTTTCCTTCTGTCATTGAATTACCACTTTGGTGAGAACCGACATCAGCTGCTTAAATAATGCATTAACCCTGCTTTCAGAAGCTATTGTTTTCATTCGAGTGGGCATTTCTCCTAAGGATAAACTTGGGATTCTTTTCCAAGAAGGTAATGTAATTTACCATCATTTAAAGTTCAATTCAATGTTTTGAATCATCTTTATAGCAGTAGTGATATAATTTAAAATTCCAAACAGCACAGATTATGGCATCATGGATATTTAAAACAGGAATGAATAGCTGTCCCTTAAATAAATTAAGCCAATCTTTCCAACAAAACCAGGTCTTTTCTATATTTTCTGTAACAGCATAGCACTGGAACAAATGCTAAACACACCAAATATTATGTATAATAAGTTTCCATGTTCTGTTATATGCAGAAGAACAGATCGCAGGCATCTACAAGTGTTTCAAGAGAAAACCTTATTCCAATAACTTTGTCTTTGCTAATTAGAGAATAAGCCCAAATCACTCCCATGGTCTTTTCCTCCATTGAAGCTTCTAAGAAAAACAATAAATTACCAATATAATTTCCTGCAAGTTCAAAATTACTCAAAAACAGCTAAAGGACACTTTAAATTTTCGACAAAACATTGTTGTTACTTTTATAGAAAAATATGCAAATTTTATTCAGTAATTCTTAGTAAGAACAATAGCATTTGTTAAGTAATGGTAACATGTCTCCTTTCATCCACAAAGTTATATTGTTGACCAGTCAGCAATAACATTTATGCCCTAAGTTGTTTTTGTTTTCTGGTTTTTCCACGTAATGTAAGCCCCATGGCTAAATATACACGTAGTAAAATGCCCACAGAGATTTGGATGAGAACCTTGAAAAAACCCGGGACAGGGTTCACGAGCACCCTGTTTTAACCAAGTTTTCACATCTTGCCCTTAATCCCACTGTAAGCTTCAGAGTTTGAGGTAAGAATAAAAATTCAAAAAGTGAAATATGAGAATAAGAATATCGCTTATGTATAGCCTTGGGGGCTACTTCAGTATTATTTTAAGATGATTACCAGTCTTAATTCCCTCTAGTGTTGGATGTTAAATTCCACTGCCTTTTTAAAAAAATTTAATGACTTGCTAATGTAAACCTCCATCTAGAACAATCAAATAGTATGTCACTTATTCAAATTTACAGTGGCTCTAATGTGCCAGCAAACTCCCTCGTCAAAACAGACAGCTTTAAAAAATGTTCGCCTGAGTCAGGAGCTCTAATTCCTAAATTAGCACCAAAGTGTCACCTTGATAGACCAAGAACAACAAAATCATTTATAATAAACCCAGCTTCCCCCTAGAGTGGACAGCCTAGGTCATGTATCTCTAGGAGCTCTAATTATCCCATACAGATCAGAGAGCTCTTGGGGGTGCTCAGACTTCTGCAACCTGTCATCTCCAAATGCAATAATCTGATAAATACATGCTTACCAATCTCCCGCGAGATGTGCGTGAAGGCCTCCACACCGCTCTCTCCGTAGTTGCCTTCAGAAGCCAGTGTTGACACATAATTCCATCCCAGTGCCGTCACAATGTCCACCATGGCTTGCGCTTGGTAGGAGTCAGGGGGGACCACCCGAGAGAAGAAGTCATACCTGGTGTTATCACTTAGCTCTGGGGCTGTGGATGCATAGCTGATTTGAGGTATCTGCAAAACAAATGACAGGTCATTTCAACCCATGAGGAATGCTGTCAAATGATGGATTGTCACACAGGAGACTAAATAGCCAAAGCTATACCAGAAACCTAGACAGATCAGCCTGCAGCCAAAATATGGTTTCATGACCACCAACTTAATTAGAAAGTATTTTATAAGGGTCTGTGGACTCACTTTCTTTCAAAGCACATTTCTAAACAGTATGAAAGAATTTAGTTTTGGTTCAGGTCCCATTGTTTCAGAAGCCAAAGCAAAGCATTTGTGCTTTTTGTTTTTGTTGCTTTTTTATTCTGTACATGATAAGTTCTGGTGTGGAAATGAGGCAGAAATGAACATGAAATGTACATACATGCTTCAGAAAAAGTCACCTCTGAAATCATCTTTGGCTTTAGGACATAAAGGCTACATAATAATGAACAGAGAATTTAACATGAGACTATTTTTATACTTGATACCATTTCAGTCTTAAGATTATATTTTTGGTTAAGTATTTTAAATATATAGTTTTGCAAGGCTAGCCACTGCTTATTGATATAATCACTACATACCACAATAAGATTTGGGAATAGCTAACCAAGTATCTTTTAATTATAACATCTTTCCAGCCTTCCAACCCTCAAAAAAAAAAATCACAAAACAGGAATCCATACCATAATTGCTTTAGGAAAAGAGACTATTTTCTGACATAAAAAGGGTGAATTGCTAGAAAATATTCAAAATTAGAGATCGTATGTCATTTCTCCTAAATAAATTCAAGCTGAGGAACAAATTAACTGCACGCCATAAATCTACCCCTAAAAATATTTGAAATGCAATATTCATTCGTATAAACAAGTGAAGATTCTTACTCTACCAGTGAAAAGTGCTAGGATAGAAGAATACAGGGATGTTAAAGAAGCATGGCAGAAGGACATGCAGGCTAGACGGAGCACAGAAGATGCAGGAAATCTGACAAATAGGCCAGGAAGGATATTTCAGCCACACGAAACTGCATGTCCAAGGCCATAGAGTCAAGAAAGGGCATGGTGGGACTTCCCTGGCCGTCCAGTGGTTAAGACTTCGCCTTCCAATGCAGGGGGTGAGGGTTCGATCCCTGGTGGGAGAGCTAAGATCCTACATTCCTTGCAGCCAAAAAACCAAAACATAAAACAGAAGCAATATTGTAACAAATTTAATAAAGACTTTAAAAATGGTCCACATCAAAAAAAAAAAAGAAAGAAAGAAAGAAAGAAAGGGCATGGTATTGCAGCATTTCACGTGGTAGGAATGCAGGATACCAAGGGAGGAATGTCAGGAAGTAAAATTGCAAAGCTAGACAGACACCAGAGGATGAAGGGCTAGTCAGGTATGACAAGGAGTGTGGATTTTATTACCAAGGCCATGGGGAAGCACAGCATGATTGTAACCAAGGGAATGGCATAATCAAATTCTTGTTTTAGAAAGATCACATTGGCAGCAGTGGGGAGAGTAGCAACCCTCAAATTTCAGTGTCCACCTGGGCAGCCCCATTCCCAAAGGTTCTGACTTAGTATGTCTAGAGATCTAGGAATCTGCATTTTAATATGCCCTCCAGAAGAATCTGATGCAGGTGGACCCACACTATGCTTAGAGATAAACTGAATTAAAGGGAAACCATACTAGATGCAGGACAACCAGTTAGAAAACTACTACAGAAATCTATGTAAGAAAGTATAAAAACTGAAATAAGGCAGTGGCAGGTGGAAAAAAAGAAGGGTGTAGAACCTCTAAGTATCTAAAAGACAAGGAAAGGTGTAAGAAAAATGTGTAATGACTCTCAGTTCTATGGCTTTGGTATCTGAGTAGACGATGTTTGCTATTTACCAAGACAGAAAAACAAGAGGAGATTTGGAAGACAAAAATGATGTGTTCAATTTTTGATTTGTTTCTTTTGAGGTTCCTGTGAGATGAATGAAAACAACTAAAAAGTGGGCAATGATATTGTGGGATCTGGAGTTTAGGAGATGTGCATCTCATTACTCCTCTGCTGCCTTGCTGTGGTGTGAAAGTTCAGAGGTCAAAATGATTCCACGATGCGCTAACTCAGGTTGCTTGGTTGAAGATGCAGGTTTGACTTGTACATAAAACCATTAATTCTGCTCTCCATCAGATTCTGCAGCTAATGTCAGTGCTCTGATGTCAAAGAAGCTGCCGTTCCATCTTCCCACACAAGGCTACACACTCTGGGATCCAACCATCACCCACCACTCCCTGGCCAGATGATTCCCAAGCCACAAGGAGGTTTTGACTCTCATCTTGACACCTTTATAAACCCTCAACATCTGTATCCAAACCTTTCTTACGTCTAGAGAGTCCTACTCCGTATTGGTAGCCAGTGAAGTGACATTGAACATCCTAAGATATAAAAGCCTCCTTGCCCGGGGAAGAGAAGTAAAAGAATGTGCTTGGAGCTCTCCAGGGTGCTGCAGGATTTGTTCCGCTTCTGTGTTACCTGTGTCTATCTATATTGCCTACAAAAAATGATTTAGCCTATTTCACACCCAATTCTTCTGGTAGGACCAAAATAACTTGCCTGTTAACATTGTGGGATCATGAAAACTAGTCTTGACCTGCCTCCTTTTTGCCCTTTTGCTTTCTCTGCCAGATACACCAGCCATCTCTTGATAGACTGTCCCCTTGATTAGGCTTTGTGTCTTTGTAGCACATAACTACTTAGCAAGGACACCAGTCCAAATCTCTAACCACACACCAAATCTTGGATTTTTTTGCCTTTTCTTGCTTGCTTCTAGAGGACCTGGGAAAGAGACAATGGATGATTCAGTGAGGTCTACACTTTACTAGGTAAAACTTTCCCAAAGATCCAGAGCATGTTCATTTCTATGTTCTAATGAAAAAGATCCATGAGCCTGACCTTCATTTTGGAAGGGATTCTGTGTGTGTGTGTGTGTGTGTGTGTGTGTGTGTGTGTGTAGGAGGGGATGGGGAGCATTCTATAGCAAATTCTATGGCACTATACCATTTCCTTGTCTTATTTGGATGTATAATAATCCTCCCACTTCCTCAGCTGCCCAGAGTCTAGCAGGAAAATGCCCTACACAGCCCCCACCCTGCTTATAATAATGAGCCACCTTTTTCTAAAAATGAGCACAAAGTGTGAAAATTTAGTGTTTGAAACAAAAACTAATTATCTCAAATTACTACCTTCAGTCAGTCACTTTCAGGGCTGTTTAATTAGCAGTCAGCGTCATGTGTAGGATTAATTAAACAGGTGTAAAGTGTATATAAAATAAAAGTGCAGATAAGAAATGATTGTTTGAATAATTAGGTAAAGGACTTTCTCCGCAAAGTCTTGGAGAGTTTTCTCTTTGCGGATCAATGTGTGGAAAGTAATGTGAGAGTATGTGTTTGTATTTTCATTTGTTCAGTTCTTGCTATGTCTCAGCCTACAATAATAGACGCCAGGGTATACTGAGCATATTTCAAGGCTTTTCAAATTGTCAGGGAGTCGCATCTCATTTTTAGTTTATTGTGGTCGACCCCTAAGCATTGGCTCATTAAGTATTTTAATTTCTGTGTTGGCATCCCCAATATTTCCACTACCCTCAAATTAAACCCCTACTGGCAACGAAAGTGGGAATTTTTTTAAAACCTGGAATGTTTCTTTTTCTTTTCCCTACACTGAATCCATCCTAATCCCTTCACCCTGGAGGTTTCAGCTACCAGAAACAAAAACAACAATAAAAAAAAATGTAGTGGATGGGGCATAGAAGTAAAGAGGGAAATGAGAGGGAAAAGGAGAGTGTACCAAGAAAAGAGGTGTTAAGGAATGCATTCTGCATCAGCTCATCCTTTGTAAGATGCCACATCCTTTATAAGCCTCTGTTAAGTCCCACTTGCCCGTTCAAAGGATAATATCCCAACACTTCAGTCTGGCTCCTGAAGTCCTGGTGTCAGATTCTGTCCCATCCTCCTTCCCAACTTCAAGCCTTTGCTGTCATACACTGATGGCACTTGCATTCCTGCCCATGCTGTTCTCTGTGTAGAGAGACCCCTCTCCTCCACCTGGTTATCTTCTGCACAAATGCAATATCCAGCTCAAAAGTTTGGGATTAACATATACACACTACTGTATATAAAACAGATAACCAACAAGGACCTACTGTATAGCACAGGGAACTCTATACTGTATATTTTGTAATAACCTATAAGGGAAAAGAATCTGAAAAAGAATAGATACATATATGTATAACTGAATCACTTTGCTGTACACCTGAAACTAACACAACATTGTAAATAAACTGTACTTCAATCCATCCATCCATCCATCCATTTATCCATCCATCCATCCATCCCCTCCTCCCTGGGAAGCTTTCACTAACGCTTTCAGGCAGAGCTGTCTTTTGTTGCCCCTTGTCCCGCAGCCTCCATCATCTGCCATTATAACCACAATTGTGTGCTGGCGTAGGAGCCCCTCAGGGACAAAGTCCCTGTTGATTTATTTGGTGTCACCAGCACCTAATAGAGCAAGTGCTCAATGAATGTTTGAAGGCAATTAATTACTCAAACTGCGGCAGGAATTTTGATACAGCCTCTTCCCCATGGCCCCCTACCCTACATTCCACCAAAATATCATGTGGGCTCTTCATTTGTCCCTCTCGATCTTCTCCATCCTGCTGTATATCCTAGGAGGTTGCTTTGTGACTGTCTCACCTGGGCTCCCTCACTTCAGGCTTTCAGTTGAATTTGGCCAGTGGGAGGCACCTACAGAAGATGTGAGGGCAGGAGAAGACAGAAGGGAGTAGTGAAGTCCCCATCTCCTTCCCCCGCCACAGCCCTCACTCCGTGTTTCTCTACCTGAGTCCTCATTCGCGGCTGAGGCCCTCACCAGGTTCCCATGATGAGTCACTGCCCATGGCCCTTCAGGTCTTCCCACGGTTGCTAGTTCCTGAGTTCCCCCCATCTCAGGTTTGGGACTTTAACTGTGCCCACGCCTTATAAATGGTCCTTTTATTCACCTCTCTTCTATTATCCCGTGAGTGTGCCGGAACCCTACCAGTCCACCCACTCTTCCAGGTCTCTGTAGAAGGGACATCCGCTGCCCCGCCTCCACACCCTCAGCCCTGCCCTAACCTCCTAGCTCTTCTCCATCCACTTTCCCTCCCAAGCCTCCTCCATCACTTACAGTCCTTACAGGATGTTTTCCTTCCCTTTCTTGGTTCAGTGCCTTAAGGCATCAAATTGCACCATTTGGAAACACCTGTCATTTTGCTTTTTTTTTCCATTTCTTCTTTTCCTTGTGCTGAGGTTTCATAAGAATATGATGTGTGCTTAAAATACGGCCAATTTCCATTACCCAAATAAAGCATATCTGAGGCAATCAATTGCATGACTCAAGATACCCATCACCATACCCTGCTTTAAAAATTGCTTGAGCTTCCACTTTTCTGATAATTGTTTTGTTTAGAAAAACAACCCTCTCCTTCTCCCACTATATTTTCACTTCAGCCTATAAAAGAAGAGATTCCTACCCTCAACCTCACCCCTCTTGGGGAGTTCCAGAATGCATGTTTCCTACCTAGACCTCCTCCTCTTGTTTATTCTCCCAAAGGGGAGGGGAAACTGAATGAGAGGTCAGAGTTCTGTGCTTACTGGGCAAGAGTGGATAATGCTCTGCCTTCATTCTCTGACCTGCCCACACACAGCCCAGGCTTATTTCTTTTCCCTGTGTGGTAAGAGGAACAGGTAGGGTCTCCTTTCTTGGGGCAGAAGTCCACCGCTTTCCATATTCTACTGACAACAGGTGCGTGAGAGAGCATGAGGTCCATGCCGCTGATTGAATAAGAGACGTCAAGTCTTCTGTGCAGGCAGAAGCGGGTCCCAAGTCTGCGATGTGATGTAGGAGTGGGAGGCCCCATTTTGGCCTCAAGTCCACGCTGGATCCTTTCCAATCCAGCCATGTGTCTGGGAAGTTATCTGGCGTTTGCCCAGCTCTTAATAAAACTAATTACTTGATCTACATTAGCCAGGTATTCTGTGAATCTTGGACTGACATACTCTAATATATTCCAAAAGTTTAACTTAGATGTCAACTTAGTTCTATTTCAAAAGAAATTCACGTACAGTATCTTAGCTATTTTGTTAAAGATAAAAACAAACATATATATATTTTTTTCTTTTTAAATAGTAGTTAGCAGATATTATTGTCCTCCAGTGTCTGTTTTCTACTTCTTCCAGATAGAACCCCAGACTTTTACCTAGGGCTTGGCCACTTAGAAGAAAACTACATTTCCCAGGCTTCTTTGCAGTTATGATCATTAGTATAGCGGTGAGTGTAACTTCTGAAAACACGTCCTTAAAGGGAGACAGCAGGCCTTTCTCATGTCCCTCCCCCTTTCCTACTGGCCAGAACTTAGACATAATCTAACATTCAGTTAGTCATCTCAGGCCATGCTGTAGGGATGGTAGAACAAAACAGCACGCCCCAACCTAGTCCAACCCACTGTGGTATCTGGATTTCTGAAACCACCTGATGGTCTTCCAGCTTCCATTCCTGTCCCTCTCAAATCCATTCTACACCAGCAACCAAACTGATCTTAAACAAAATAATAATAATCAGGTAATATCAAAATCTTGCTGAAAGCCCTTCAGTCATTTCCCCAGTAATCTTAAAATAAAGCCTAACACTCTTTCCACAGGACCCTGCAATTCAGCATCTGACCTCTTTTCCCCTTGCTAACCTGACTCAGTGGACTGGCTTCCTTTCTGTTCCCTGGCCCAGCCAAGCCCTATTTCTTCCCCAAGCCTCATGCCCACTGCTTCATACACTTTCTAGACAGAGCTGAGAGTGCTTACAGCTTCCTCAGGTAGACTGTGTCTCTCCCTGTTGAAGTCACTGAATCTAACTCCACATGACTGACAGGGTGAGATGGGATGTTACTGAGATGCAAAGGGGCCGTGAGGCTTTTACCACCCTAAATACTCTTTCATGGCCCAAGAAGATTACAATTCCACCCCAGGTGCCTCTTTAAAGTTCTCTACTGTTTGCACATTAAAATACTATGTTAAGTTTGAAACTTTCCACGTCTGCTTAAAATGACATGAATCCCGGGCTTCCCTGGTGGCGCAGTGGTTGGGAGTCCGCCTGCCAATGCAGGGGACACGGGTTTGTGCCCCAGTCTGGGAAGATCCCACATGCCATGGAGCGGCTGGGCCCGTGAGCCACGGCCGCTGAGCCTGCGCGTCCGGAGCCTGTGTTCCGCAACGGGAGAGGCCACAACAGTGAGAGGCCCACATACCGCACAAAAAAAAAAAAAAAAAAAAAAAAAAAGACATGAATCCCATGTCCATTTTCCACAGTTTCTGGTTTGCCAAGGATCCCATAGGAAACCAAGACACCCCTGACAAGCAATGAGCCCTAAAGCACAGCTTAGAGGAAGCCCCTGAGGATCATAGGAAATGTAAGCCTTCCTGCAAGAAACTCACATACATCTGAAGACAGATTTGCAGACAGAAGACAATTTAAGACCTGAGTCACACACATCTTCACCATCAATTCCTACTAAAAAGGTTTTTGTGCTTTTTCATCTCTACAAACAACCTCATCCATTGATTGTCGACCTTAATGGTAGAAGAGGTTGGCGGGTTGGGTTCTTGGTGCCGTTCAATAGCATCATTGGTTTTCTCCAGTGAAAGATCAGCTTGAAGCCATGCTCTTCCTCAGGGGGTAGTGCTTGTCTGAGCACTTCTTCAGTGATGCTGGCCTTAGCAACAGCAGCCATCGCTATGATAGCTTCCTGCCACCTGGTCTTGGGATGGATTTGTTTTCACTGCAGAACCAGGTCCAGAAAAGCATAATGATTACAGCCATTAACTTTGTCTTTTCAGATTTGACTGCTCTCTGGTATGAAAACTACTAGTTGCTTGCGGCAAAACGTGAGTATTTAATTAGAAATTGGATAAAAATGAGGAGTTGGGGCTGGAAGTCAATGTTCAGCACTGACCTTCCCCTCCTCACACTACCCTGAGCTTTCATGCTCCTCTCAGATTCATGAAAATGCAATGAGGAGAGGGAAAAGGAGAAAGGAACGTGGAGCCAAAGCGTGAAGTAATAAGAAGAGTGATGACTATCCTGAATTTGTTTCTGAAGTACTATTCCCCTCCCAAACCAGGACCTGCTCAAAGAAATCCACACAGTGGACAGAGAGTAAGTTTCCTGTTTGTACAAGTTAATGCCCAATGTGAAATTAGTCCATGACTCTCTTCTCAGTTGAATTCCCACCGTTGATTCAGAGAAGGACCCAAGTTTTTGTGTTTTGATGCTTTGTGGGGTTTAGCAAAAGAAAAGGAGAGGTGGTCTATTGAAACGGGAAATTGTGGAGGCCACGGAGAGAGAGAATGATTTCATTGTACTGTAACGTTATCCTTCTCCGCAACATCAGCTCATCCAGAGAAAGCAACATCTAATTATACACGCACAGTGAAAGGGCCTGTGGTCAGTGAACACAACTAAGTATAGAGCGATGGTTAGTACATTTAAGGTCATAAGTGCAATTCTATTATGAGCCAGGATACAGACCTTACCTCTCTCACCAGAAACTTCCTTCTCACAAATGCACAGCACCCATAACAGAACCAACCAGAGAAGGATGAGACAAGGTCAATCCATTCTCACTAGTAGATAAATAATTCAAAGATGGTTTGCTGCTGCTGATGAATCTGAAATTTCAGAGGCAAATATGAAGAACACGAAGTCATAGGAGGCACACTTTCTTCAAAATATGAATAATGCATTTCTGTACATATGTATGTATGCCTGAAAGTAGACGTATATGTTACACTACAATGTCATCTCTTGGTTTCACATGATCCACTTGGATGTATTCTACTGAGTTTTAAAAGGGTGCATTTATCACCACTTGTTCAAGGGTATTGTATGAGTCTGGGAAACGAAGAAAACTCAGGGGAGAAAACTCCCCTGAGTTACCTGAATTCAAGGGCACTCTTGAATTCAGGTAACTCAGGGGAGTTAATAAGGGGACTATTTTCAAGGCAGGGGCAGTATAGAGGGAGTGACAGTGGAAAGCCATAGTCAAGTAGAGTCAAAAGGGGTCAGTTGGGGCTTCCCTGGTGGCGCAGTGGTTGAGAGTCCGCCTGCCGATGCAGGGGACATGGGTTCGTGCCCCGGTCCGGGAGGATCCCACATGCCGCGGAATGGCTGGGCCTGTGAGCCATGGCCGCTGAGCCTGCGTGTCCAGAGCCTGTGCTCCGCAACGGGGAGAGGCCACAACAGTGAGAGTCCCGCGTACCGGAAAAAAAAAAAGCGGGGGGCGGGGGCGTCAGTTGCCACTCCTGTGCCCTAAGAACCAGAGGAAGGAGCAGTTACAGAAACCAGAAGGGGTCACGGACAGAAACCATTTGAGAGAAGCAGTGACCACCCACCCCCACCAGAGGGAGGCACACAGCCACCCCCTGGCAATACTACAGGGTGGGAGCCAGGAAATTATATCCCAAACTCTGCCCTCCCTGACCTCCTGCTGGCTCTCCCCTTGACCACATCCACTGGAAACCAAGGGGCCAAAGAACCTATTGACATTGTCTGGACAGAGTTGCCTCCCAGGAGAGTGAACAGACAGCGCAAGAGAGAAGGTAAACGGGAGGGGCGAGCAGAAGCTACCCATCCCCAGCCTCATTCATCATTGATCATTAGACACTTTAAATAAACCAACGGATGGTGGTGCAGATATCCAGTCTTCTATGTTATTTTGCTTTTTTTCTATTTATAACTTGATGCTTTCAAATACTTTTGGCAGAACATCTACACTAAGACATTTTGGTTTGGCTATTGGAAATTCCAACCCTAAAACTAGGCCAATTAAGTTAGCATTATCTTTTGATAAATAAAATAAGTAATGACCTGCTAAGAAAAAAAAAGAATTGTAATGATTTTAATCAAATTGGTAATGACATCTGACTTCTAACCTGTTTATTTAAAATGAAAGACAAGCAATCCGTGAACATGAAAGAATTTACATATAAACAGCCATAGTTATATCCTGTAAGATTAATAAACCTTTTTTTACATCTGCTAATTACATTTTACAGTGAGAAAGCACAGCAGCTCCTAGGGGAAAAAGTTGTTATAATCTATCAAATCACTAGCAGTGTGGGAGTTTTTAAGCCTAACTACCCTGCATATATTCATTCAAAAGTTCTAATAGCAAGTTGAATTTAAAACCTTTATTTTTTTACAATTTTTAAGGAAGGGACTTTAATATTCCAACTAGTTCTATAGTTCGTCTAGTTTATGGTTTCTCCTGATCTTCAATTTTCCCTTATAAAAAAAATGTGAACACTGTATTTTCTTTTAATTTCCACACACTTCAGTATGCTGTGATTTCTAGGAAATGATAACCAGTACATATGCAGTATTACACACAAATGAAAAAGGTTAATTCAATATGCACACTTTTTCTGATTAGTGGTTAAATTAAATTTAATGTCTTTTTAATGGTTACTTTTTGATTAGTTCATTCAACAAATTAGCTCACACTATGTGCCAGACACCATGACAGGCTCTGGGGATTGGGCCATAAACAACACATGGTTCCCCCCACCCTCACAGAGCATATGGTCAGATGGAAAAGATAGGCATTAAGTAAATAATCACCCAAATAAACACTTAACAGCACTTGTGATGACTGCTGTGAAAAAGAAGCACAGGCTGCGAAGAGTAACTCATCTGGGGGGCGGGGGTGGGCACTGGGCAGGCTTCCCTGAGGAATGACATTAAGCTGACACACAAAAAATGAGGGAGAACAGGGAATGGAATACCAGCCACAGATTGCCTCTCACTTCAGACTTCCTTCAAATGTGTAAACCACCCAATGTGTACAAGTGAGTAGGAGGGGCAGTCGACTGACAGGTACTTAATTTTAGAAACTTGCTAAAGGCGGAATAATATTAAAGCAAAGACCACTGCTCCCCTGCTTTTTACACATACTATTTTTAACTAGCGTATGCCTAATTGGGATTCTCATACCAGAACTATTTAAGAAAATAACTATGTAATTATCAGCAGGCAACTGCATCATGTTCTCATAGATCCTGAGGTTTGTAGGGGTCCGGAATGAATGAACAAATAAATGGATAGGTGGACGATGAAAGAATGAATGAATCCAGCAGAAACTAAGCCCATAGAAGAGAAACAACTTTAACACAAGAACCCAGGAAAAAATAAATGTATACTTAGTATTACTTATAAGCTCAGATATGTGTTTCCTTTAAAAAGTTTAAAAAAAAAGGTGATTGAAAACTAAAAAGAAACTCTCTCTTCATTTTTACGCAGACAGTGAAAGCTTTGGGATAGTATTTCAAAAGACATGAGAAGCAGGTTAGAACTGACCCAGGAGAATAATCTAGCTTTTTTTTTTTTTTGCTTTCAAGATGATACACATTTTTGGCACTTCTCAGGAGGAGGAAAGAGAAATAAACGAATCTGTCCACCTCTAAAGACTGTTCTCAGTGACCAGCATCCCGGAGAGACCAGGAGAATGTCACTCCCTGATTTCACTATTTCTAACCACTACTGCCAGAATTCCACTGCATTTCAGAGTAAAAGATACTTCTCTGATACCTTCTCAACAAAGTTTTCAAGCAGCTTGGGATTTCAAAGTGAAATCATCTCTAAGTATTCTTTCAAACAAAAGAGAAGGAGAATTTTGCAATGAGTTGCTTAGGACAGCGAAGATTTTCTGTAACGAGGTTTTCTTACATGAGTACACAAAAAAATGATCAATTATGATTTGTTATATTAGAAAAACCAAATGATGGCATGGCACTTTCTTAGCATCATTTGCTAAATCACTTAAAAATTTAACTCTTCCCCCAACTCATTCCCTTCACTGCTGACTTCAAACCATCACCTAGCATTTAATTTTCCTCTTCTGCTGATTTCCTTGCTGTGCAATCACCACTGTGTTTCAACTTTCCCCCCAAGCATGTCAGCACTCAAACACTAAAGAATAAAAAGTTAGCAATTATAACCAACGAGTCGAAGTCAATAAAACTTAATCTAGCAAATATTCCATTTAGACTGGCATTTTGCCACTCAATAATACATGATTTGAATCCCAGAAATAAGGCAGAATGTTGATAGGGACATTTGTCTCTGCAAATAAGTTTCTCAGTTGACGATTTCTTGGACTTTCAGTGATTATCCGCCTTGATTGATATCCTGGTCTCCAACTGATTATTTATCCACCACCTGGCATCCTCCAGGTACTGATTCTGAACACTAAATACCACTGGAAATTTTCATTTCCTTGATGTTGTCTAAGCTGGTGAACTCCATATGTTACAAGAGGGTACAGATGAGATTAAAGGTCTTACTTTACTTACTTAGCTCCATTTTCACAGGAAAAAGAAAAACCACTCCTCATCCAAAAAACAAATAGCCAACTTCATAAATGGCCATCATTGGATAAGAGGAAAAGTAGATGAAATAATGTAAATGACTCAGATTCCATTATTCCACTCCACACGGGAGAATGTGCCAAGCCCATGTTCCTCTGACAAACATCATCTCATCATATTAGTATCCAAAGGGCATCACATTAAGTTTCCCCGAAGTGGACTGATTAGCCTTTCTGCCCATCTCTGCCCCTCCACAATCTTTTTTTGAGAAGGCCAGCTTACTGCCCTTGACAAACCTCCTTTATGTGTCAGATCCCATCTGCACACCTAACTCATGAAACACTATGTGTGCATGTATGTGTCTTCATGTGTTTGGTTGGTTTTGCCAACATTTATTTAACATGTTGTATTGGCCAAGAACTGTGCTACGTGTTCTGTCCCCATTTTGCAGATGAGAAAACTGAGATCTGAAGAACTTAAGTAACTTTTCTGAGGCTGAATAATTTGTGAATGGCAGAATGGGATTCAAATCTAGGCAGTCTGACTCTTGACTCATCTCTTAAGCACCTCTGCCCTCCACTACCTCAAGTCCATTTTTAAATGTTCATTCTTCAGTAGGTTTGCCTTCCATGAGTGCTCAAGTTTCTGAGGAAGCAACCATAGTTCCCTGTCCTTACTTCTTCTGGTCACATACACAACTCCCTCGGGGTCATATTTCATGGTTCAGCTGGAGCTTGGACCCCACCAACTATACATCCAGACTAAATCTATACATCCAGACTAAATCTCTTTGCTGAGCTCCACACCCAAGTTCTACTTATTTGAAATCTCCTCTTGAGTGTCCAACTGGTACGTCAAAACCACACATCCAAAACTTGCCATCTCTCCCACAGCATAAACTGGAAACCAAGAGATGCACCAAGGGTCTCAAAATACAGCAAGCCCATCAGCCTGGCTCCAAATGTATGTGACTACTACATACTTTATTGTAACAGTTTCTGTCTATACAGCATTGAGTGTCTTCCATCTACAGCACACAATGCATGACTTTGGTCTACTTTGGTCTACCTTTTGTCTGGCCCTCATCTTTCTTATATCTTTCATTGGTCAGGTTAGCCACCATAAATGAAGATTTTTTCAAAAATTAAATTTAGGTACAAAATGCCTTGAAAGGAAAAAAAAGTATCCATGTGATTTGGTATAAAAGATATATTCACAATGCAAAAAAGTCAATTTATCTGCACTGACTACAGAAACTGGAGTCTCTACAACCTTGCTGCTCAGCATTGTCAACAAACCCACAGCATCAGCATCACTTGGGAGCTTCTTAGAAATGCAGAACCTCAGGCCCCACCCCAGACATACTGAATGAGAATCTGTATTTTAACAAGATCTCCAGGTAGTTCTCCAACAATAAAGTTGGAGAAGTATTGCTCTAGTCTAAAGCATTGACTGTGTACTCAGGAGCCCTATATCTTCTTTTGAAATTTTTCCATATCATGCTCAAAGGGATTTAAATGCATTAATTGCAAGGATGATTTTGGTAGATCTGGATGTTATCATCATGGGTAGATATACAAGGTCTCTCTGGGTTCACTTGATGAAGAAGGTGGTGCCTTGAACCTGATGTTCCCTTCCCCTAAGGTGAACAACTTCTCCTTATAGGTAGACATTTCTTTTCAAAAATATCCAACTACTCAAAAATTATACTTAAGAGTATTATGTTTCAATCCTTGCATCAAATTTTGGCATAAAGTTTATTTTTAGTGTACTGGCAAATTTATAGACCAGTGAATACATCACGGCAGTACTGAGGCAGTAAGGGTTTTAAATATGTTTCTTACTTATTTGCAAATAAGTAATGAGTTTTGGAAAAATAAAAATTTGACAAATGCTGCATGATAGAATGTCAAATATAACATGCAATGTACCTTATTATCAATGTTTCCCATAGTATTCCTATGCAGCATGATAATTTATTAAGACTTTTTTAATCTAATTATTGTTGTTTCAGAAGACCCATGAAAAAATTTTCTTCCTTTTTTTCCCTTTTGTGCCCTCCCCAAGAGCAATCAAGCCTGTATGCCCTAGAGAATAAACACGCCTTGTTTTCAGAAGCCTTTGTTTACAGAGACTGTACAGCTGAATTATCTAGAGAAAGAGGATCACACAAGATTTGAAGAGGAGGAATTGGAAATGGAAATGGAGAGAGAGAGAGGTGCTTCATTTGGGACTCAGAATGATGGAGATCTTCATTTTGCTCCCTCCCAGTGCCCAGGAACCCAGAAACCTCATCAAAGAAGCCCCTTTCCTATTCTTGCCATGGGAGGAATGGAGTCACCACCTTTAAATAGCCCACGGGGACTACAGTGAGAGTCTCTACAGCAAACACCTCCATAGCACTGGAAACTGAAGTACAGGCCCAAAATATGACAGTGATTGAATTTCTTAACATCCTAGTCAATGTGGCTCAGTGCCAGAGTTATTTGATACAGAAGAAAAAAGTTTCTTGCACTTGAGTTTTGAAGATCAAATTTATTCCTAATGCCTACTCCCTATCAGAGGGTTGGCTTGAGAGCTTAGGCTTGGGTTTACACTGTTATTCTTTCACAGATGCTAGGAAAGTACTTTGTACATGGTAGATGATCCATGTATGTTGTGGATTAACTGCCTACTAGTCACAGTAAGACAACTCAGATTCCTAACTCTTAATATCTGCAGCCTACCTGATAAAAGTACTTCTCAAAAGCTTCCCACATATTTGGTGCTTAAGTGAAAATATACTTTTCTCTTTTTATGAAGAGCTACATTCTTTTTCATGGACCATAATTTAGAGATATGAAGACGTTCACTGTTATTCCAATTCTCTCTCATTTTCTAAGTAATCTAAATGTGTAAATGTTTTCATAATGGTTTCCCAGACTATATGTAAATATCACTGGGCCCTCTTTTTAAAAAAGAAGCGAAAAACAAAACAAAAACATTTCAGGCACTTCTGTCTTTAAAAAAAAATACTATTTCAACCTCAAACTTGATGAGACTTACATACTGCTCTTTAGATGCCCTTTTTTTTCCATTCTAAGGAATAAAATTTGAGAAAATTTAAAGCAGCTCAGATGGCATTTAAGAATATAATCAACCTCAAATTGGAACTGCATACTGAAAATGTAGACTTTTCCTTTGTAAACAAATATAGAGTGGAGAACAAGTGGGACTCAAGGTGGCTACAAAAAAGAAAGCAAGAGGACAACCACACAAGAAGAGAAGGATTTGGAAATGCTGAAATAAGGGGAAAAAGTTTTCAATAAGTAATGAAGACACTATTTTCAGGAGAGGGATCAAGAAGAGTGAGAAGAATGTTAAGGATTGGATGAGAAACCAGAATTAGAAAGATAAAACTAGAGATTAAGAAGAAGAGGATGGATAGACACAGCAGTGAGGCTTGAGAACTGAATATCAGAAATAGGGAAAGCAAGCTGGAAAGAGGAGAGAAATGGGAGCCTCTAGCAGAGGATGGAACAGGCAAAGAAGCCACTGGTTTCTCTCCTTCCTTGCTCAGGGGCTACCATTGACCTAATGATCTGGCAGGCATCTTTCTGGACTGGTGGAGACTTGGTTCAGGGTTGTCTTGTAACTGAGCAAGACCCTATGGGGCCTTCCTGGGACAGACCTCCCCTCCCCAACCCCTAAGTTCCAAAGAATAAATTTAATCAGAGAAGTAAGAAAATACAGAAACAAAGGAAAATAGTAAAGCAAGACAAAATAACAATAGTTTAGCCATTAAACATAGTCAAGGACCTTTGGTTCCTCCTCAAGGGCTACAGATAATATTCTGAGCCATATCCTTCGAGCTGTTTTGTAGACACTGAAACCCCCACCAGTTGGAAAAGTTAACTACATGACGACCAGACTGTAGCCATGACATAAGCTGCTCCATCTTGCACAATTCCAAGAACCCACCTCAAGGAAAAGGCAGCACACCAACCCTGGAATTGAAGATTAACTGTACTTAAAACAATCAAGATGATGCTGATCAGACCAACACATGACCAGTTTCAAGATGACTGTCAGAGCTAACTGTGCTGTTTTGCACATAGGACCCCCCCAACCCACCTGTGTACCCCTGAAACTCCCCTTTAAAAGCTCTTGCCCACTAATCAGCAGTGGGGAGTTGGTTCTTTGGGACATGAGTCCACCTTCTCCCCAGGATTGCCAGCTTCCTCAATAAAGCTATCTTTCCTTTCACCCAACACTTGTCTCTCAGTATTGGATTCCTGAGCAGTGAGCAGCTAAACCTGAGTTCAGTAACAGTCTCATTCCATTCATTCTAGTCTTCTGGGTCACTGAGTCCCTTCATGACTAATCATCAGCCAGATGTTGTAATTAAAATGTCTGGGCCTACACAGACTTAACTGCATTATTCTGTCCATTGTTTCTGATTAAACATTACCAAATTCTCTTCAAAAGTTCTTCAGATCTATGTCAATATGGGACACATATTTTTCAAACATTCTCCATAAGAAGTAGAAGCCATCAGTTAAAGATAGCTCTCAATTTCCCACCACCAAATCAACAACCTGACTTCCTGGGCACCCATTTTCTCTCCTTTCCTTCTGTTGTGAGAAGATATATCACATTTTCTATGTAAGGTCAAGTCTCAACTCATGAATTGAGCATGCAGCAGCCTTTCTGCTCCTGATACTATAGATTATTGCCTCTCTCTCAAATCATTAACCTTATACTCTCAGCCAGGTCCTTCCCACCAGCATTTCTATACACTCAATGCTCCCTTATTTAAAGTGAAAACTTTTTTTAAAAAAGAAAAGAAATGAAACCATTTCTGATATTCTCATCCAGTTACAGCTCTCAAGCTAATTCTTGGCTTCCATTTACAACTCAACTTTAAAAAATTGTCTAAACTTAACCCCTCCACTGTCTTACCTCCCACTCTCTCCTCACCATTAAATCTGGTTTCTGTCCAGTGCTCTCCTGAAACTGCTCTGGGCAAGGCCACTCAAACTTTTCATGTCACAAAATCCAATGGCCAATTCTCAGTTCTCCTTTCACCTGAACCAGCATCGTTAAAATCTTGACAATCATTATCATGAAAATCTTAACAATACCTTCCCTGGCTTCTGCAACAGGCTCTCCTGGTTTTCTCCTACCTCTCTAGAAGTTCCTTCTCTGTCATCCCTCTAGTTCATCTTTCCCTGCCTGGGACTTTAAAGCGAAGTTCCTTGAGGCCTGACCCAAAGCCCATTTTTCTTCACATACTTTCATTCTCACAAGTGATAACATCCAATTATGTTTATGACTCTGATCACTATCCATACTACTACAATTCCCCAATTTTTCTCTTCAACCCAGATTTCTTCTCTAAAGTGCAAATCTAACACCAACTGGATAATGGACTTCCACTTAGAAATTTCAAACGTACCTTAAGTTCAACATGATCAAAACTGAATGCACAGACTCGAGCTTCTAGCCATGATAAAATAACTGGGACTATTCTTTCATGTGTTTGTTGTCAATCTGTATATCTTTTTTGAAGAAATGTCTATTTAAGTCTTCTGCCCATTTTTGGATTGGGTTGTTTGTTTTTTTGTTATTGAGCTGCATGAGTTGCTTGTAAATTTTGGAGATTAATCCTTTGTCAGTTGCTTCTTTGGAAATATTTTCTCCCATTCTGAGGGTTGCCTTTTGGTCTTGTTTATGGTCTCCTTTACTGTGCAAAAGGTTTTAAGTTTCATTAGGTCCCAACAAATACCATATGCTAACACATATATATGGAATCTAAGAAAAAAAAAACAGTCATGAAGAACCTAGGGATAAGATGGGAATAAAGACACAGACCTACTAGAGAATGGACTTGAGGATATGGGGAGGGGGAAGGGTAAGCTGTGACAAAGTGAGAGAGTGGCATGGACATATATACACTACCAAATGTAAAATAGATAGCTAGTGAGAAGCAGCCGCATAGCACAGGGAGATCAGCTTGGTGCTTTGTGACCACCTAGAGGGTAGGATAGGGAGGGTGAGAGGGAGGGAGACACAAGAGGGAAGAGATATGGGAACATATGTATATGTATAAATGATTCATTTTGTTATAAAGCAGAAACTAACACACCATTGTAAAGCAATTATACTCCAATAAAGATGTTAAAAAAAAGAAAGAAAAAAGAAAAGAGGCATTTCACAAATTTCTAGAAAATTCCCAGATGTAGTTAAAAATTTTCTGTAGCAAGAAATGAAAAATAGGATTCAATTACATCAAAATTATTATTCAACCATGTTGGTCGAATCTCTATTTTACACGTTTTATTTTGTGTTCTAGTCACAGATCATTTAAACCAAAAAAATAAATAAATAAATAACTGGGACTAGATGTACCCACACACACACTGTAAACAACTAGGAAACTGGACAAAATATATGAAATAACTACTTTAGACAAGAAGCAGTTCAGGACTGCGATCTCTGAGAAAGGGAAACAAGTGAGGTGAGCCCTCTGACTGCCCTGGCTTTCTGCCAGAGGCACCTTCTGGACTGTGGAGTAGAGAGGGACATCTCAAACAAAACAAGGTGATCCCACTGAGTTGAGAAAACAGAGTTCAAAGAAACTGAAGTGACAGTAATTTGTAGGTCAAAGAACCAGAGAAGAAGAAGCTAAGCAGAGAAAAAGCTCCAGAAATCTGTACAAGTTTCCCCTTGACTCTGTTGCTAAGTACTAAGAACCTTGTTCATTTTAAATATATAATAATTTTATTTGTCAATTATACATCGATAAAGCTGAAAAAAAAAGAAATTCACTTTAATATAAAAGCACAGAGAAGTTTGAAGTAAGAAGATAAAATATATACCAGGGACTTCCCTGGTGGTCCAGTGGTAAAGAATCCGCCTTCCAATGCAGGGGACACAGGTTCGATCCCTAATTGGGGGATTAAGATCCCCCATGCTGTGGGGCAACTAAGCCCGTGTGCCACAACTACTGAACTCACAGGCCTCAATGAGAGAGCCCGCATGCTGCAAACTGCAGAGCCCACGAGCTCTGGAGCCTGTGCACCACAACTAGAGAAGAGAAAACCGGCACACCACAACTAGAGAGAAGCCCGCGCGCCGCAAGGAAGAGCCCACGCACCACAACGAAAGATCCCACATGCCTCAACAAAGATCCCGTGTGCCGCAACTAAGACCAACACAGCCAAAAATAAATAAATAATAAATAAATAAATTATTAAATACATATATATATATATACCATAGAAATACTAATCATATGAAAGCTAAAATAGCTATGACTAGACAAAGAAGACTTTAAAACAAGGAATACTTTCTGAAATGAAGACAGACATTTCCCACCTGGATCTCTAGTGGCATCTCTTGTGTGGACACCCTTGTGTCCTCCTAATGTATTTCCCACTCTCCAGCCAAATGCAGATCTGATTATGATAGCCCTCTGTTTAAAAAACTGTACCATCCTTACCATGATCTAGAAGGCCTTGTGTGGGCTGCTCCCTACATGATCTCCAAACTGTTTCAATCATCCTTTAGGTCTCCACACTCCAGCCACAGTGGCCTTTCTTTCAGCCCTCAAAGAGACTATGTTTCTTCTCTTTTTAAGGCCTTCTCACTTGCTATGTTCTGTGCTCATCTACCCCCTTCACCTAAATCCTTGCTCATCCTTCAGATCTCTGCTCAAACAGGAGCTCCTCAGGGAAACCTTCCCTGCCCCTTTCCTCCAACAGGTCAGAACCCCCTGACACAGTTGCTTATAACACTCTTGAGTTTCTCCTTCACAGCACCCACTTCTATTGGAATTGTGTTATTATTTGTGTAATTTATTGTTTAATGTCTGTATCTCCTGTAGGATTTCAGCTTCACAAGAACAGCAGCCCTGGGGAATTCCCTGGCAGTCCAGTGGTTAGGACTCCATGCTCTCACTGCCAAGGGCTTGGGTTTAATCCCAGGTGGTCAGGGAATTAAAATCCCACAAGCCACTTGGCATAGCCAAGAAAACAGTAACAAAAAAATCAGTAGTGCTGTCCATCGTATTCAGCATCATGTCCCCAGTAACTAGTATTAAAAGAGTCAACAAACACGAATAAATGAATGAACATAGCCTACAACAAAGAACAAAGTAAGACCAAGGAAGCCCACAGAAACAATAAAATAAAGTGTCAATAATGACCTTCACTGAGAACAAGAAGTTTCTTTAATCACTAACATTTTGTTCCTAAAATGAGTCCAGAGGGACCCAGAACTCAGACTAAAATAAATAAGCCTATAAAGGGTGAATGTCATTTTACCTTTAATGGCTTATTCGTTGTCATCTCTATGTTCTAAAATCTAAAAGAAATGGATTCATTACCTGGCATGGGACAATGTGCATCAAGAAGAAAAATAACTAAAATGAATGTAAATATATAATGATGCACGAATTCATAATAATACTCAGAAATTCATTGGTCATCCCTGGAAGTTAGTTGGACATTGAATCATTACACTAAAAATTGATAACAAACAGGGGGAAAAATCTATATTTAACTTTCCTTTCAGTAGTTCAGACTAATTAAGTAGTGAATGAGGGAAAGTTTTTTATTACATGGAAAAAGTATATCTCATAAATGCAGAAGCAATACTTTCTATGATGGTAACACCCAAATTTCTTTACTACTTTTACAGCTAATTTGACTTGGTCTCTCCACAAGACATTTCAAAGAGCACAGCCCACATGGCAAAGTCAAAGGTAACTTTCTTACTTCCAAGGATCTTCCATGTCAATGGATCAACAGGCTGAAGCATGCTTTGTATGATGAGAGACTCAACACAGAGGTAAGTCTGGGGATATTTTGTGGAAAATGTTGAAGGCCAGTACAAACAGTTTGTGCTTAATTTGGTAGGTGAGGGGCAGCCACAGGAGATTTCCTTTCTTAGTGATGGTGTGACATTATCACAGCTGTGCTTTATAAAATTAACCTGGCAGGATATATTAAAATACACTGGAGAATGAAGGGACTGGAGGTGGGGAGAGAGTTGTGAAGTTACTGCAAAATTTAAGGAGGCTTTCATAATGGCCTGAAGTGGGGTGATAGCTGTGGGGGAATGGCAGATTCAGAAGCCAGGCGGGAAGTATAATTTGACAAAGGCTAACAGTTATGATTAAAAAAGAAAAGTAGAAATGTATGAAATGATACCCACAGTGTGATGATTAATAAATGACTTGTGGGACCTTCAAGATGGCAGAGGAGTAAGACGTGGAGATCACCTTCCTCCCAACAAATACATCAAAAATACATTTACATGTGGAACAACTCCTACAGAACACCTACTGAATGCTGGCAGAAGACCTCAGACTTCCCAAAAGGCAAGAAACTGCCCACATACCTGGCTGTGTGGCTGACAGAGTCTTGGTGCTCCAGCTGGGTGTCAGGCCTGAGCCTCTGAGGTGGGAGAGCTGAGTTCAGGACACTGGACCACCAGAGACCTCCTGGCCCCACATAATATCAATCAGCGAGAACTCTCCCAGAGATCTCCATCTCAACGCTAAGACCCAGGTCCACTCACCAACCAGCAAGCTCAAGTGCTGGACACCCCATGCCAAACAACTAGCAAGACAGGAACACAGCCCCACTCATTGGCAGAGAGGCTGCCCAAAATCATAATAAGTCCACAGACACCCCAAAACACACCACTGGAAGCAGTCCTGCCCACCAGAAAGACAAGATCCAGCCTCATCCACCAGAACACAGGCACCAATCCCCTCCACCAGGAAGCCTACATAACCCACTGAATCAACCTCACCTACTGGGGGAAGACAGCAAAAACAAAAGGAACTACAGACCTGCAGCCTGCAAAAAGGAGACCCCCAAAACAGTAAGTTAAGCAAAATGAGAAGACAGAGAAACACACAGCAGATGAAGGAGAAAGGTAAAAACCCACCACACCAAACAAATGAAAAGGAAATAGGCACTCTCCTGAAAAAGAATTCAGAGTAATGATAGTAAACATGATCTAAAATCTTGCAAATAGAATGGAGAAAATACAAGAAACATTGAACAAGGATCTCAAAGAACTAAAAAGCAAACAAACAATGATGAAAAACATAATAAATGAAACTAAAAATTCTCTAGAAGGGATCAATAGCAGACTAACTGAGGGAGAAGAACGGATAAGTGACCTGGAAGATAAAATAGTGGAAATACCTACTGCAGAGCAGAATAAAGAAAAAAGAATGAAAAGAACTGAAGACAGTCTCAGAGACCTCTGGGACAACATTAAATGCACGAACATTCGAATTATAGGGGTCCCAGAAGAAGAGGAGAAAAAGAAAGGGACTGAGAAAATATTTGAAGAGATTATAGTTGAAAACTTCCCTAATATGGGAAAAGAAATAGTCAGTCAAGTCCAAGAAGCACAGAGAGTCCCATAAAGGATAAATCCAAGGAGAAACACACCAAGACACATTAATCAAATTAAAAATTAAATATTGAGAAAAAATACTAAAAGCAGCAAAGGAAAAGCAACAAATAACATACAAGGGAATCCTCGTAAGGTTAACAGCTAATCTTTCAGCAGAACCTCTGCAAGTCAGAAGGGAGTGGCAGGACATATTTAAAGTGATGAAGGGGAACAACCTACAACCAAGATTACTCTACCCAGAACGGATCTAATTCAGATTTGACAGAGAAATTAAAACCTTTACAGACAAGCAAAAGCTAAGAGAATTCAGCACCAACAAACCAGCTTTACAACAAATGCTAAAGGAACTTCTCGAGGCAGGAAACACAAGAGAAGGAAAAGACCTACAATAACAAACCCAAAACAATTAAGAAAATGGTAATAGGAATGTGCATACTGATAATTACCTCAAATGTAAATGGTTTAAATGCTCCAACCAAAGACATACACTGGCTGAATGGATCTAGAAACAAGACCTGTATATATGCTGTCTACAAAAGACTACCTTCAGACCTAGGGAAACATACAGACTGAAACAGACTGAAAGTGAGGGGATGGAAAAAGATATTCCATGCTAATGGAAATCAAAAGATAGCTAGAGTAGCAATTCTCATAACAAACAAAATACACTTTAAAATAAAGACTACTGGACTTCCCTGGTGGCTCAGTGGTTGAGAGTCCGCCTGCCGATGCAGGGGACACGTGTTCATGCCGCAGTCCGGGAAGATCCCACATTCTGCAGAGCGGCTGGGCCCATGAGTCATGGCCGCTGAGCCTGCGCGTCCGGAGCCTATGCTCCGCAACGGAAGAGGCCACAACAGTGAGAGGCCCGCATACCGCAAAAATAAAATAAAATAAAATAAAATAAAAATAAAGACTATTACAAGAGACAAAGAAGGATACTATATAATGATCAAGGGATCAATCCAAGAAGAAGATATAACAATTGTAAATATTTATGCACCCAACACAGGAGCACCTCAATACATACGCAAATGCTAACAGCCATAAAAGGGGAAATCAACAGTAACACACTCATAGTAACACAGTCACCACTATTATTCAACATAGTTTTGGAAGTTTTAGCCACATCAATCAGAGAAGAAAAAGAATAAAAGGAATCCAAATCAGAAAGGAAGAAGTAAATCTGTCACTATTTGCAGATAACATGATACTATATATAGAGAATCCTAAAGATGCTACCATAAAACTAGTAGACCTAATCAATGAATTTGGTAAAGCAGCAGAATACAAAATTAATGCCCAGAAATCTCTTGCATTCCTATACACTAATGATGAAAAATCTGAGAGAAAAATTAAGGAAACACTCCCATTTACCACTACAACAAAAAGAATAAAATACCTAGGAAAAAACCTACCTAAGGAGACAAAAGACCTGTACGAAGAAATACCTAGGAATAAACCTACCTAAGGAGACAAAAGACCTGTACGAAGAAAACTATAAGACACTGATGAAAGAAATTAAAGATGATACAAACAGATGGAGAGATATACCATGTTCTTGGATTGGAAGAATCAATGTTGTGAAAATGACTATACCACCCAAAGCAATATACAGATTCAATGCAATCCCTATGAAACTACCAATGGCATTTTTTACAGAACTAGAACAAAAAAATTCACAATTTGTATGGAAACACAAAAGACCCCGAATAACCAAAGCTATCTTGAGAAAGAAAAACGAAGCTGGAGGAGTCAGGCTCCCTGACTTCAGACTATATTACAAAGCTACAGTAATCAAGACAGTATGGTACTGGCACAGAAACAGAAATATAGATCAATGGGACAGGATAGAAAGCCCAGAGACAAACCCATACACCTATGGTCACCTTATCTTTGATAAAGGAGGCAAGAATATACAATGGAGGAAAGACAGCCTCTTCAATAAGTGGTGCTGGGAAAACTGGACAGCTACATGTAAAAGAATAAAATTAGAACACTCCCTAACACCATACACAAAACTGAACTCAAAATGGATTAAAGACCTAAATGTAAGGCCTGACACTATAAAACTCTTAGAGGAAAACATAGGCAGAACAGTCTAGGACATAAATCACAGCAAGATCCTTTTTGACCCACCTCCTAGAGTAATGGAAATAAAAACAAAAATAAACAGATGGGACCTAATGAAACTTAAAAGCCCTTGCACAGCAAAGGAAGCCATAAAGAAGACGAAAAGTCAACCCTCAGAATGGGAGAAAATATTTGCAAACGAAGCAACTGACAAAGGATTAATCTCCAAAATACACAAGCAGCTCATACAGCTCAATATCAAAAGCACAAACAACCCAATCCAAACATGGGCAGAAGACTTAAATAGACATTTCTCCAAAGAAGATATACAGGTTGCCAACAAACACATGGAAGGATGCTCAACATCACTAATCATTAGAGAAATGCAAATCAAAACCACAATGAGGTATCACCTCACACAAGTCAGAATGGCCATCATCAAAAAAATCTACAAACAACAAATGCTGAAGAGGGTGTAGAGAAAAGCAAACCCTCTTGCATTGTTGGTGGGAATGTAAACTGATACAGCCACTATGGACCACAGTATGGAGGTTCCTTAAAAAACTAAAAATAGAACTACCATATGACCCAGCAATCCCACTACTGGGCATATATCCTGAGAAAAGCATAATTCAAAAAGAGTTATGTACCACAATGTTCATTGCAGCTCTGTTTACAATAGCCAAGACATGGAAACAACCTAATTGTCCACTGAAAGATGAATGGATAAGGAAGATGTGGCACATATATACAACGGAATATTACTCAGCCATAGAAAGAAACGAAATTGAGTTATTTGTAGTGAGGTGGGTGGACCTAGAGACTGTCATACAGAGTGAAGTGAGTCAGGAAGAGAAAAACAAATACCGTATGCTAACACATATATACGGAATCTAAAAAAAAAAAAAAAAAGAAAAAAGAAAAAGTGGTTCTGAAGAACCTAGGGGCAGGACAGGAATAAAGACGCAGACGTAGAGAATGGACTTGAGGACACGGGAGGAGGAAGGGTAAGCTGAGACGAAGTGAGAGAGTGGCATGGACATATATACACTACCAAATGTAAAATAGATAGCTAGTGGGAAGCAGCTGCATAGCACAGGGAGATCAGCTCGGTGCTTTGTGACCACCTAGAGGGGTGGGATAGGATGATGGGAGGGAGAAGCAAGAGGGAGGAGATATGGGGATGTATGTATATGTGTAGCTGATTCACTTTGTTATACAGCAGCAACTAACACAACAATGTAAAGCAATTACACTCCAATAAAGATGTTTAAATATAAATAAATAAATAATACATGACTTGTGATAATGACAATAATGACTGTCAGGATTCAGTCTGCAAGCTCCAAGCAGTCAAAAATTCATAAGACTTTGTTGGTAAAATAATATGTTCAATGATTAAGCAACATTATTATTAAGCATCAGAGTCCAACCAAATAATAGAAGCCACTTGAGTATTTAAAGCAGCACTACTATAATATACGGAATTTGTTACACAGGTGACAGGAGAGGTGAAAACCCAGAGGACAGTGATACAACCCAGAGCTTAGCACCAAGAGGAAGCCACTAGCATAGAGAGAAGGGGGGAAGGAGGTGGTAAAACCAGAACCAGGGGCCAGGGTCACCCAGTGAAAGCTGAAACGTTGGCAAGCCAGTACCCATGGGAGTTGAGCCTTCAGAGGAGACATGGCCACTGCCACAGATGATTTTCAAAGCAAAGATGGAAGGGGAGAAATAGTTTGAAACCTTTCCCATTCCCATCTGCCAACTTCCTACCAGTGCTCCCCACTGACAAAGATATACCAGAAGCCAGCTGACAGGGGAGCCAAGGAAATGCAGACTGTAGGGGTCAGCCTCCTGTAATACAGGGCAAATCAGAGGATAGGTGAAGAAAGGATATAAGAGCAGGTAAACTCAGGACTAGCACAGCTATACAGGTCAGGGTGAAAGCCTGCAAATTTCCAGCCCAAGATTAAAGAGATACAAATATAAAATCAAACAAATTAAGTAAATATTCTGTACCCTTAAATTTGGATTGGAAATGTCAGTGTACACTGATGATTTCTTTTATTTTTAAACATGTATTTCCCAACTCTATCTATGGAAATTGCTAAATGCAATGACAATGCAGGAGTAATGAACTCTCCTGGCACTCAGATTATGGTCTCTAAATATCATTCCCCAGTGAAATAAAGCATGGCTCCTTCTAGGAATCACTGATTCTAGACATACAGAAAGATGAACCTGGGACATCTTATTGAGCCAGAAAGCAACAACATTAACAAGAACTACTAGTGTTGTGTCAAAGGACACTGGAGCCAATGTGAAGAAATTCCCACTGACCTAAGATGGGACAAATTTCATCAAAAAGAGTAATGACTGCTGTGAATTGAACACATAAAAAATATATAACAAACTGAAAATAAATTGAACCTGAATCTAATCAAGCCTATATCAAATTACCAGTTTATAGTAAACACAGGATAGAGCAACAAGTTAAATAACATGAGAAGCAATCCATCAAATCCAAAAGGTGGAACACTCTAAAGTATAAATCACAGTGTCTCCAACAAATCAGTGATATAAAAAAAGAAGAAAGAGTTAACGGACATATCAACCAAATGCAAAATGTAGACCTTGTTTGGATATTGATTAAAACAAACCAAACATAAAAGATATTTTGCAGGCAATTTGGGCAACTCGAACATGGACTGGATTTTAGATGATATTACGTTAATTTTGTTCAGAGCGGAAAAGCATAACAGTTTTTTTTTAAGATAAAAGGTCTTAAGACTAATTTGTAGCTATTCACCCAATAATGCCCAAAGTTGGTCTGCAAGAGCTGGGTCTGAATATTAAGAAGTGGTTCCCAGAGCTGACTCATTATCAGAATCACCTTAAGCAACTTTTAAAAATTCATGTTCACTGCTTTGGGGTGACATGAAACAGTTCTTCTAAATATCCTAAAAATCATCCACGTTTGAATATCATACTATAAAGTCAGTGGGGCTATTTGGAGGAAAGTCCCATGTCAAGACCTTCAAGCTGAGTCATTTTTGTTTACACCACTATTTCTATACAGCCTGGAAACCTGCCCACCAAGCACAAGGTTTATCACCCACTCTGACCAAAGTGATCTTTCTCTGAAAGTTCCTTTCAATGTAGTAAAGTAACAGTAATAATATTTACCACTTGTTGTAAGTCTCCTAGACACTTTATGTATACTACCTCTAACTTTTGTAACAATCTTCTTAGGCGGATAGCATCTCTTTTATAGGTAAGAAAACTGAGGCATAGAAAGTTAAATAATTGTCCTTTGATTATAAACAGTTAATGATGAAGGGCTAAGGTTTAAGCTAGAATCTGTTGGATTTCAAAGACCACATTCTTTCCATGATACTATATAACTTCCCTAAGAATAGCATGAAAAAATTTTCCTGCCATTTGTATCCTTTATATCTACATTCCTTTATATTTACATTGAGAATTTCTTCTTCCCCAGTCAGCTAGTGGATGGCAGCTGCCACAGCAGAAGACCCAGCAAAAGACTGAGCAATAGGGACTTCCCTGGTGGTCCAGTGTTTAACACTCTGCGCTTCCACTGCAGGGGGTACAGGTTGGAACCCTGGCTGGGGAACTAAGATCCTGCATGCCACACGGCACAACCAAACTAAGATTAATAAAAAATTTTTTAAAAAGGCTGAGCACCAGCTAATATCTGAGTAAAACAAAGAAAAAACAAACAAGGAAAAACCCACGTGAATTAAAGTCCTGTAATAACTGAATTGTTAACATTAATCATATGACTTCAAAACAACTCCTTCTTTACCATATCTGACCTGATATATTGGAATCATTTCTTCCTAGAAATAAATGATGCATATAAAAACCATAAGTATGTCAGAATTTCATGCATGATGTATTTCATAGCAGGAACCCAGGTAAAATCAACATTTTCAAGTCCTGACATCTCTGATAAATCTATAGAATCATAGGTATAAACCAAAAAAAATTATTACGCTTTCAGTCAAAGCATAAACGAGACTTAATGCTTTTATTTACCTTTCTCTGCTGCAGCTATTAGCTAACAGCCTTACTTTATGAAAAAGATATTCATTTCCTTTGAACTGCTTTCCCCTACATCAAAGCAAAAGTATTCAATAGCCTTGAGAAACTAAACTGCTGGGCATAAAACCAAACTCCCTGTTCTTTAGTATAATTTAAACCATCAATTTATTATACACTGAAAAAAATATGCTCATTGTTGGTTCACAATACTCGGAGTTCCCCAGGTGAGATCTGAAACTGGCCTCCATACACGGAGAGCAAGAAGAGACCGAAGAAAGATGCAGGCCACTCCAGATTGGTAGGTGGCAGGTTTAGCAAGAAAGGGAACTTACATATGAGGCTTGTCTTGAGCAGCTGCAAGACAAGTAGATATCTGCACCATGCTAGAATCTTAAAAGTTTATATGGAGGCCTTAATGGGGTTCAGACATGTCTTCAGTCCAGATGGTCTCAATAGCACATTAATCTCTCAAGTCTGCATCCTTGAAAGAGCTCCTAGTGTGGGAACAGTGGGCAGACGTCCATTACAAAGACAGAGGAGGAATTGAAGAGCCTCCAACTGTCTGAGTCCAGCTCACAGGTCGACCAGTGGTCACATCCTCTCCATGACCTCCTCCAGCACTCATAAAATTAAGTATTCACAGTAACCAAAAATCAAATTCCCAAACACTTGTGCTAAACTGCCAAAGACTTCCTTTCTCATCCTTATCCAGACACACCAAGGAACAGCTTGTCAAGAGACTAAATTTCTCAGTAAGTGAAAATTGCACATAGTAGGAGGTTTAATTCCCCGGCCACAGGAAGCTAAACCGATGAGAGAATCAATCTGAAAGACTACCCTTGGCAGCCATAAATGAAGTTATTTTCCTCTGTGCTGGTATCTTTGTAGAGAGTTTATTTCTTCCTAAGCAACAATGGACATTCACCAAGGTGACAGAGATCCTATGTCCCTCCCATAGAGCTCCTCACAGCATGGAACTTAAAAATACTTTTTAGAACCCATATACTTAGCACAAATCAGAATATTTTCACAGACCAATACATGTGTTTGTGGGTATCATTATTATTATTGGTTTATTATTATTATTATCCCCCAAAAAGAGCCTGAGAGAAGAACTTGTGTGCAGAGAGTTCTTTCAGCTTGTTTTCAGAAAGCAAGAAGGAGTTGGGAATGTGAGATGGAAAAGGTAAAGGATGTATTATTACCTGGTTACCACTGTGGGGATCTGGATCTCTGTAGGGGATCCTCGGGAACTATAAAAACTCTACCTTGGAATTGTCCTTCTAAATGACAGGAGTCTGGGGCATTTATTTGCCAACTTCTTACTCCATTGGTTGAGGGTTCTGCCCAATGCATTAATTCTCACACTCTGCCTATGCTAGAACATGCTCCCATGACTTTGGAGAAAGTCCTAAGCATTTAAATTCTTAACAAGTTCCCAGGTGATGCTAATGCTGCTGGTCCTGGCACCACACTCTGATAATTCCCCAAAGAAAAGTCTCATGGGTGCCCACAATTCAGTCTGTTTTTGAAGTGGCCCAAGGCAACTGCCCTGCCCTCCCTTCTGTACTGGCTCACACCTGTGAATATCCACCTCCACCCACAAAGCCATTAGAAGGATGCTCACCACTCATGCCCCTGTGGTGGTACCCACCTCAAGAAAGCCAATGTCTCTATTCTCCTGATACTCCTGAACCACTCTCTCAAGGTTCCAGGACCCACTCAGGGTCCCACTGTGTGAGCTGGGGTCCTAAGCAGATTCTAGATATACCTAGAACCTTACAAAGTTTTATAGAGCAACTTGCATTCTGTCAGATCAAACCCAAGCAAGGGACCAAAAACAAAGGATATCATGCCACACCTTCATTAATTCTAGTCTCCTCTCTTCTCCAAAGCTCTATCCCCAACCACACCCCCCTCCCATATTCAAGACAAGATTTCTCAAAAGTAACAAAAAGTAGAAATTGATTTGGGAGGAAGATTGAAACACTAACATCTGAGCTCCTGAACTCAGCCTGTGAAATCCCCGTGTTTGCTTCTGTTCCTTTGTTTCTATTTTTGTTTTTTTATTGAAGTATAGTTGATCTACAATGTTGTGTTAATTTCTGCTGTACAGCAAAGTGATTCAGTTATACATATATAGACATTGTTTTTTTAATATTCTTTTCCATTGCGGTTTATCATAGGATATTGAATATAGTTCTCTGTTCTATACAGCAGGACCTTGTTGTTTATCCATTCTATATATAATAGCTTACGTCTGCTAACCACCTCTTCTTTATCTATTCCTCTGTCGACGGACATTTAGGTTGTTTCCATGTCTTGGATACTGTGAATAGTGCTCCTATGAACTACAGGGGTGCATGTATCTTTTTCAATTAGAGTTTTGTCTAGATATATGCCCAGGAGTGGGGTTGCTGGATCATAGGGTAATTTTATTTTTAGTTTTCTGCAGAACCTCCATACTGTTTTCCATAGTGGCTGACCAACTTACATTTCCACCAACAGTGTAGGAGGGTTCCCTTTTCTCCACATCCTACTCAGCATTTGTTATCTGTAGACTTTTTAATGATGGCTATTCTGACCAGTATGAGGTGGTACCTCACTGTAGTTTTTTTTTTTTTCTTCGGTACGCAGGCCTCTCACTGCTGTGGCCTCTCCCGTTGCGGAGCACAGGCTCCGGACGCGCAGGCTCAGTGGCCATGGCTCACGGGCCCAGCCACTCTGCGGCATGTGGGATCTTCCCGGACCGGGGCACGAACCCATGTCCCCTGCATCGGCAGGCGGACTCTCAACCACTGCGCCACCAGGGAAGCCCGTTCTCTCTGTAGTTTTGATTTGCATTTCTCTAATGATTAGCGATGTTGAGCATCTTTTCATGTGCCTATTGGCCATTTGTATTTCTTCTCTGGAGAAATGTGTATTTAGGTCTTCTGCCCATTTTTTGATTGGGTTGTTTGTTTTTTGTTGTTGAGTTGTATGAGCTGTTTGTATAGTTTGAAAATTAAGCCCTTGTCAGTCACATTGTTTGCAAATATTTTCTCCCATTCTGTAGGTTGTCTTTTCATTTTGTTTATGGTTTCCTTTGATGTGCAAAAGCTTTTAAGTTTGATTACATCTCACTTGTTTATTTGTCTGTTTTTGTTTTTGTGGGAAAGTGTTGGATATATCTATTACCTTAACTGTGGTGATGGTATCAGTTCGCTTATGTCCAAACTCATCAAATTGTACACATTAGGGCTTCCCCGGTGGCACAGGGGTTAAGAATCTGCCTGCCATTGCAGTGGACACAGGTTCAATCCCTGGTCCAGGAAGATCCCACATGCTGCAGAGCAACTAAGCCCATGTGCCACAAGTACTGAGGCTGCACTCTAGAGCCCGCAAGCCACAACTACTGAGCCCACGTGCCACAACTACTGAAGCCTGTGCACCTAGAGCCTGTGCTCTGCAGCAAGAGAAGCCACCACAATGAGAAGCCCCCGCTCACCACAACTAGAGAAAGCTTGTGTGCAACAACGAAGACCCAACGCAGCTAAAAATAAATAAATAAATTTATTTTAAAAAAATTTGTACACATTAAATATGTGCAATTCTTCATTTGTCAACTATACCTCAATAAGACTGTTTGTAAAATTTCCCTTATTTGTAATATATAATAGCACAGAAACATTGATCCCTTTCCTCTAAACTTTGAGAAATTTCTGGTGCAAGCTTTTGCATGATCATGGTATCAGTTATCTATTGCTGTGTAACAAACCAGCCCAAAGCTCAGTGGCTTAAAACAACAAACATTCACTGTAGTCATGAATCATTACATCATCAGTTCCACTGTACTTAACTACTTTTGAGTTGATTTTGAATTCTATAGGCACAGTCTTCATGTATCTAGTAAAAAAGAGTAGTGGATTATTATGTGTTGAATTGTGCTCTCCCAAAGAAGATATGTGGTATACTCCAATAAAGATATGTTGGATACTACCTAAGGAGACAAAAGACCTGTACTCCGAAACCTATAAGACGCTGATGAAAGAAATCAAAGAAGACACAAACAGATAGAAAGATATACCATGTTCTTGGACTGGAAGAATAAATACTGTCAAAATGACTATACTACCCAAGGCAATCTACAGATTCAATGACATCTCTATAAAATTACCAATGGCATTTTTCACAGAACTAGAACAAAGAATATTAAAATTTGTATGAAGACACAAAAGACCCCGAATAGCCAAAGCAATCTTGAGAAAGAAAAACAGAGCTGGAGGAATGAGGCTCCCTGACTTCAGACTATCCTACAAAGCTATAGTCATCAAAACAGTATGGTATTGGCACAAAAAAAGAAATATAGATCAATGGAACAGGATAGAAAGCCCAGAAATAAACCCACACACCTCTGGTCAATTAATCTATGATAAAGGAGGCCAGAGTATACAATGGAGAAAAGACAGTCTCTTCAACAAATGGTGCTGGGAAAACTGGACAGCTACATGTAAGAAAATGAAATTAGATCATTCTTTAAGACCATACACAAAAATAAACTAAAAATGGATTAAAGACCTAAATGTGAGACCAGACACTATAAAACTCCTAGAGGAAAACAAAGGCAAAACACTCTCTGACATAAATCACAGCAGTATCTTTTCTGACCCATCTCCCAGAGTAATGGAAATAAAAACAAAAATAAACAAATGGGACCTAACTAAACTCAAAAGCTTTTGTACAGCAAAGGAAACCATAAACGAAATGAAAAGACAACCCACAGATTGGGAGAAAATATTTGCAAATGATGTGACCAACAAAGGATTAGTCTCCAAAATTTACAAATAGCTCATTCAGCTTAATATCACCAAAACAAACAACCCAGTCAAAAAATGGGCAGAAGACCTAAATAGACATTTTTCCAAGGAAGACAGATGGCCAAAAGGCGCATGAAAAGATGTTCAACATCGCTAATGTTGAATGATTAGAGAAATACAAATCAAAACTACAGTAACATATTACCTCACACCAGTCAAAAAGGTTATCATCCAAAATCTGCAAACTATAAATGCTGGAGAGGATGTGGAGAGAAGGGAACTTTCCTACACTGTTGGTGGGAATGTAAATTGGTACAGCCACTATGGAGAACAGTATGGAGGTTCCTTAAAAAACTAAAAAATAGAACTACCATATGACCCTGCAATCCCACTCCTGGGCTTATATCCGGAGAAGAATATGGTCCAAAAGGACACATGCACCCCAATGTTGATTGCAGCACTGTTTCCAATAGCCAAGACATGGAAGCATCCTAAATGTCCATCGACAGAGGAATGGATAAAGAAGATGTGGTACATATATACAATGGAATATTACTCAGCCGTAAAAAAAGAATGAAATAATGCCATTTGCAGCAACGTGGATGGACCTAGAGATTGTCATACTGAGTGAAGTAAATCAGACAGAGAAAGAGAAATATGATATGATATCGCTTATATGTGGAATCTAAGAAGAAGTGATACAAATGAACGTATTTACAAAACAGAAAGAGACTCACAGACTTAGAGAACAAACTTATGGTTACCAGGGGGGAAGAGTGGGGGAAGGGATAGTTATGGAGTTTGGGATTGTGGGATTGACATGTACATACTGCTATATTTAAAAAGGATAACCAGCAAGGACCTACTGTATAGCACAGGGAACTCTGCTCAATGTTATGCAGCAGCCTGGATGGGAGGGGAGTCTGCGGGAGAATGGATACATGTATATGTATGGCTGAGTCGCTTTGCTGTGCACCTGAAACTATCACAACATTGTTAATTGGCTATACTCCAATATAAAATAAAAAGTTAAAAAAATTCAAAAATCAATCAATTAATTTTCAAAAGAAGATATGTTGGAGTCCTAGATCCCAGGTCCTAATTCCCAGTACCTAAGAATGTTATCTTATTTGGAGATAGGGTCTTTATGGAAGTTAAAGTTAAAATGAGGTCATTGGGGTTGGCCCTAATCCAACTTGATTGGTGTACTTATAAAAAAGGGGAAATTTGAACACAGAGACAGACAGGCGTAGAAGGAAGATGATATGAAGAGACATGCAGGCAGGGAAAAGATGACTATCTACAAGCCTTTGGGAAAATCAAGAACTCATTGCTAAGTACATTTACTCACAGAAAGTTTCCTTTCTTGAGAAAAAAATGAAATTACTGAGAAAAAATGAGTGAGAAAATATCTACAATTTTACAATAGATAAAGTTGTTCAACACTTCAAAGACCAATTTAAAACAATCACATCTTGCTACGGATCTCACCTCCATGAAATACCACCTCAACTTGACAAACTACCACTACATAAATTCCAATGGGCCTGATTTAGCCTTAAAACCTGCTGTGATTCAGTGAAGGAAGTGTGAGAACCAAGTGAGATTATTTCAAGAATAAACTAAAATATTTGCTATCAAAGGTAAATGCAGCTGAAATAGAATTCACATTATAAAAAAGTCAAAACAATTTTAAGAAGAAAAAATAAAATGCAATATTATTCAGCTTGTTACCATAATATTTTGAAACTTTATAACTGTCAGAGCAATGCTCATGACATTTCCTGATCTGTTAACTGATAAGCATTTTATTACCTATGGGGAAAAAAAAACAACTTTAAGCTCTTAAGTATAAAATGCAGGCAAAAGAATGGCAGGATGAGTAGGATTTAGACAGGGAAGAGCAGGGCAGCAGGTTGGGGTGGGGACAGTTTCCCAGCGAGGTGAAGCATCAAGTGCAAAGCATCACAACAGAGATTTCTTGAGCCTGTGTTTGTATTTTACATAAATGGAATCATAAAATATGTTAAAAAAAAATGCAGGCAAGGGACGTCCTTGGTGGCGCAGTGGTTGGGAGTCCGCCTGCCGGTGCGGGGGACATGGGTTCGAGCCCTGGTCCGGGGGGATCCCACATGCTGTGGAGCAACTGGGCCCATGGCTACAGCTACTGAGGCCCGCGCACCTGGAGCCCATGCTCTGCAACGGGAGAAGCCACCGTGTTGGGAGGACCATGCACATTGGCAGGGGGTGGGCCCCCCACTCGCCGCAACTAGGGAGGGCCCGCACGCGGCAGCAGAGACCCAACGCAGCCATAAATAAATAAATAAATTTATTTTTTTTAAAAATGCAGGCAAGATATATATCTTCTAGATATATAAAATATTTCAGCCAAGTGAAGAGTCTATCCAAATTTCAGCTAGCTTTCCTCTGGGTCTGTTACACATAGGTCTGAACTTTCACAAAGACCTTGTAACAGACTAACATTTCTTACAAACTTCAGGAAAAAAAAATTTTTTTTAATACTAAATGTATGACCAGTGAAGAAATATAATGTGATGAAAATTTAACAGGCAAGGGGATTTTTACATTTAACTCATCAGTGGTACTACTTGTTGTATTAAAGAAAATCACCGATTCAGATTAAGAAGATGCTTGGTTGTGTTGGGGTTTATGTATTTGTCATCCATTCTTTAATGGAGAAGTTTACTCAGTAAATTAATATGTTGGAAACATTTTTAGAAAACAGTATTTAACCCATTTAAAAGGGAAAAACTATTTTGAAAAATCTAAGCATGCCCATTTCCATATAAATAAATGTGAACATTATGTAAAACTAATTATAAATCAATTTTTTAGCTGTTCATCAAAGCAGGTCCACAGAAATCTCTAACTGAAAAAATTCCAAGCAATTCCTTTTAGGCATTGTTTAAGCTATTACAGATGTTTGAAAATAACAAAACTAAATTTAAAATATTCATAATAATAAACAAGACAATAAAGACAACCCTCAGAATGGGAAAAAATATTTGCAAATGAAGCAACTGATAAGGGATTAATCTCCAAAATATACAAATAGTTCATGAGCTCAGTATCAAAAAACAAACAACTCAATCCAAAAATGGGTAGAAGACCTAAATAGACATTTCTCCAAAGAAGTCATACAGATGGCCAACAGTCTCATGAAAAGATGCTCAACATCACTAATTATTAGAGAAATACAAATCAAAACTACAATGAGGTATCACCTCACACCGGTCAGAATGGCCATCATCACAAAATCTACAAACAATAAAAGCTGGACAGGGTGTGGAGAAAAGGGAACCCTCTTGCACTGTTGGTGGGAATGTAAGTTGATACAGTCACTATGGAGAACAGTATGGAGGTTCCTTAAAAAACTAAAAGTAGAACTACCATGTGACCAAGCAATCCCACTACTGGGCATATACCCTGAGAAAACCATAATTCAAAAAGACACATGCACCCCAATGTTCATTGCAGCACTATTTACAATAGCCAGAACACGGAAGCAACCTGAATGTCCACCAACAGATGAATGGATAAAGAAGATGTGGTACATATATGCAATGGAATATTACTCAGCTGTAAAAAGGAATGAAACTGGGTCATTTGTAGAGATGTGGATGGACCTAGATACTGTCATACAGAGTGAAGCAAGTCAGAAAGAGAAACAAATATTGTATATTAACGCATATATGTGGAATCTAGAAAAATGGTACAGATGAACCTATTTCAGAGCAGAAATAGAGACACATACGTAGAGAACAAACGAATGGACACCACGGTGGGAAGGAGGGGGTGGGATGAATTGGGAGATTGGGATTGACATGTATACATCACTACGTATAAAATAGGTAACTAATGAGAACCTGCTGTATAGCACAGGGAACTCTCTACTCAGTGCTCTGTGGTGACCTAAATGGAAAGGAAATCCAAAAAGGAGGGGATATATGTATACATATAGCAGATTCACTTCACTGTACAGCAGAAACTAACACAACATTGTAAAGCAACTATACTCCAATTTTTTTTAAAAAAGCATTCCTGCCCACAAAAAAAAATATTTGGGACTTCCCTGGTGGCGCAGTGGTTAAGACTCCACATTCCCAACGCAGGGGGCCCATGTTCGATCCCTGGTCAGGGAACAAGATCCTACATGTTGCAACTAAGAGTTCACATGCCACAACTAAGGAGCCAGAAAGCCGCAACTAGGAGCCTGCCTGCTGCAACTAAGACCCGACGCAACCAAATAAATTAATTAAATAAATATTTTTTTAAAATATTCATAATGAAGGCTTTTTACTAATTCCAACTGAGCTTTCCCCACTCTTCCTTCCAGAAGTGACTTTGTTTTGCAGCTTTGGATGGAACTGGACTGAGGGAATAGATGAGAATTATCCACTTTGAAAGTCAGATTTGGGAGATAAAGAATGAATAGGTAATTTATTTTTCAAAAAATGAACCAAGTGGGCTTCCCTGGTGGTGCAGTGGTTGGGAGTCTGCCTGCTAATGCAGGGGACATGGGTTCGAGCCCTGGTCTGGGGGGATCCCACATGCCGCGGAGCAACTGGGCCCGTGAGCCACAACAACTGAGCCTGCGCGTCTGGAGCCTGTGCTCCGCAACAAGAGAGGCCGCGATAGTGAAGGGCCCTCGCACCACGATGAAGAGTGGCCCCCGCTTGCCACAACTAGAGAAAGCCCTCGCACAGAAACAAAGACCCAACACAGCAAAAATAAATAAATTAATTAATAAACTCCTACCCCCAACATCTTTAAAAAAAAAAAAATGAACCAAGTATAAGACTGTTAGGAAGTATTAGGCAAAGAGACTCTTTTACATTCATCTAGAATTGTTGTTCTTATTCCCAAGGAGAATTTAAATATGATAAGATAGGCCATTTTCCCCACCTGGGTAGCTCCAAGGAGGTTGCCCCTCTCTGACAAATAACAGGGGAAATACCCAACACAGAACCCTTGCCTGTTATTATCTCGGTAGACAGTAACTTCTAGAGAGTGAGGATTCATTCTTTCTCCTATTCAAACTAACTACATCTTGCACAGTGCTGTGCACATCATAGGAATTCCTCAAAAGTTTGGTGAATTCCATTGAAAAACTAAGATTATTCACTAATCTTAGCTTCTTCAATGTCAAAGTATAAAGACAGAATCAGATAAGAGCACTGAATTCTAAATTCATTCAGTAAGAGTCATAAATTATGAAGTGCTTCCACCAATATATGGTTAAGTAAGGGGACCTAATTTTAAAATGACTTAGTTATTAAAAGACAAAAATAACACAAGTGTCATAGAATTTTCAAAGGAGCTTTATAATTTGTGTAACTTGCTAGAATTGGGGTTATCAAATTTAATATGAACAGCTTTCATTAAATTTGTATTTAATGAATGCAGCTGTGAAATGGGCAAATCCAATATACTGCAAACAGCCCAACTCTTACTTCGTTCCACAGATATGATTTACCCTTAATAGCCAGAAGCATCACTTCAAATAGTTTGTGTTACGGCAGAATGGATTATGTTGTATTCATTCTACCTACAGGAAGGAAGCTAGCATCCATAATAGCAGCATTCAACTGTGTGTTACAAAGCACAACCCAGCAGAACGTTTATAACATAAAATGTGAAGATATTTAAAACATAAACTTTGTAGGTTGTGGCAGACCAGAGACTTCTCTCTTTCCACTAAAGGGATATATTTTTGATTCAAGTCTTTCAAATCCTAGGACCTGAGATGAGCTACAAAACTTACCCAGGACTGTGGAAAAATGTGTCAGCCTCTGCTTTGTACTCCTAAGACTCAACTCACCATTTCTATAAACATGTACATGCACAGGCATGGACGTTTCTACACAGAGCAAATTTATCATTCATTTAACGTGGAGGATGTGTCTGCATTAGAGAATGTAATGGACATTCACATTTCTTCCTCCAGATAAATGTGTACTATGCAGTAAAGCTCCAGTTGAGAGGGCTATGAGTTCTAGTTCTCCTTTTTAATATTTCACTCCCGAGAAAATTCTCCATCACATATAAGCAATTTCTAAAATATTCTCAATCTAAGGAGGTTTCCAGATCTACCTGGAAAAATGAACAATTGCATACCAGTTTGATAGACAGTATACAAGAATTAGATTAGAGGGTAAAAATCACAGCATTCCAATGCAAAGAGGTTTCAAGGTCATTCAGACGTCCAAGTTCAAATCTCACTTCTGAAAAAAAAACTAGCTGCCTGATCTTAGACAACTTAATCTTGCTAAACCTCTTTTCCCTCATGTGAAAAGTGGGGATAAAAATAGGACTGCTGTGGGAGTTGAAGTTTACACACACACCACACATGCCAAGTCTCCAGCACAATCCCATGGATCAAGCACAGCATGATATGTAGCTGTACATGCATAATATCATGTGGACACTCTATAGTTGTCCCTACATCCTATTTCCCACATTAAACAGGCATTATCTGCTCATGTTCTCTCCTCCTTTCTGCATTATGGGCCATTACAGGCAGAAGCTGTGTCATATTCAATTCTGTAACTGCAGGATCTAACACACGCCTGGCATATTGTATAAACCAGTCAACTGCTACTTATGTTTGGCGAGAGAAGCTGGTTCCTCATATATGTTAACATATTTTATCAGGTAAGTCAAATGAAAAGTGAAGTGCTCATTCTTAACCTATTAAACTTTCTCCCTCTGTTTTTGCTAAATTTACATAGGTGGACTCTTAATTAGCTGTAACAATCAGCTGCTGATTTTCTATTTAAAATGTGAAACTTGAAGTTCCCCCATTGTTCCACCATCGTGGGGTTCATCTGGGTACCATTCCAAAAATTTAATTTGCTTTGTTACTAAAAAAAAAATATTAGCCCAGCCCCCTCCCCCTCGGATGTGGCTGGAGCTTGAGGCACACAGGGCCTGAGACGCCACAGACCTGGGACCCAGAGCAGCTCAGAGGCAGTGAACAATAGCTCTTCAAGTCTGCAATAAAAAATGGCCTCCAATAAAACTACATTGCAAAAAACGGGAAAGAAACAGAAGGCAAAGAGTAAAAAAGTTGAAGAGGCAGAACCTGAAGAATTTGTGGTAGAAAAAGTACTGGACCGACATGTAGTGAATGGGAAGGTGGAGTGTTTCCTGAAGTGGAAGGGATTTACAGATGCAGACAATACTTGGGAACCCGAAGAAAACTGAGATGGTCCAGAGTTGATTGAAGCATTTCTTAATTCTCAAAAAGCTGGTAAAGAAAAAGATGGAACCAAAAGAAAATCTTTATCTGACAGTGAATCTGATGATAGCAAATCAAAGAAGAAAAGAGATGCTGCTGATAAACCAAGAGGTTTAGCCAGAGGTCTCGACCCAGAGCGATAACTGGTGCCACAGACAGCAGTGGAAAATTCATGTTTCTCAGGAAATAGAAAGATTCAGATGAGGCGGACTTGGTGATGGCAAAGGAGGCAAATATGAAGTGTCCTCAAATTGTAATTGCTTTTTACGAAGAGAGACTAACTTGGCATTCTTTTCCAGAAGATGAAGCTCAATAACTGTCTGTATTGATATATATATATATATATATATATGAAATCTGGCTCTTGGTTTTTTGATTTATTAGTGTGAAGAAATAACTAAATTCTAATGAAAATCAAGTTTGATATGTTCGTTTTGAAGTAGTATTGGGGAAGTTGTTGGGTTTTGGGGGTTTTTTGGGGGGGGCTTTGTTTTTTGTTTTTTTTGCATCTATAGCACTGGTTACTTTGAACAAATAAAAGCTTTCTGTAGTTGCTTCCTTTAGCAGAAAAGAACATTTGATACCATGGTATATTATTTCCTCTGCCTTAGAGAACAGCTTTTCTAAATGTTGGGGAAAATCTCCATAGTCATTACTCAATCAGAATTTAGAATTTGCATTTAACTCATATATTCCTAAGGACCATTCTGGGTTTTCTTGTATGTGTATACATAAAATACATATGTAAATGGTTTGGGGGTTTTTTGGTTATTGCTTAAATACATTTACCAAAACAAAAACAGCCTTTCACAACCATGGATAATCCCATGTTTCTGGGATTCTATAATTTTGAGCAATATAAGAAATCACTTCAACTTAAATTGAAAATTTAAGTCTTAACCTTTCAAATTAAATAATTTTGTAATTAATTAGACAAATTAATGTAAACAATTTAAATTGGATAATTTTTTTTTTTTCTTTTTTTTTTGCGGTACGCGAGCCTCTCACTGTTGTGGCCTCTCCCGTTGCGGAGCACAGGCTCTGGACGCGCAGGCTCAGCAGCCATGGCTCACGGGCCCAGCTGCCCTGCGGCATGTTGGATCTTCCCGGACCGGGGCATGAACCCGTGTACCCTGCATCGGCAGGCGGACTCTCAACCACTGCACCACCAGGTAAGCCCCAAATTGGATAATTTTTTAAAGTAGCCCTATCAAAATCTGCATCCATATCTACCGTCATATAAATGCAGTTTTATATGCAAAACCCCTGAAAGGAAAATTTTGTTAATGGAAACCTAATCAGATGGTTAGAGATGTTGGCAAATTAGGATCTGCAGGAATAAATGAGTGAACAAACTTTTCTAATCTAAACTTGACCTGCATGTTTTTTCAAGCTTTACCCCAACCCATTCCTTACACATAGGCTCAATCTTCTCAGTATTTTGGGTTACTGGTTCAGCAGAAGCCAGGAAAAACAATAACTTTGTAGTAATCAGAATGTTATTCAACTGTATATTGTTTACTTTATGGTAAATAGTGGTGAACAGTGGTCAATAAATAGTTTTATATTAAAAAAATACTAACAGAATTGTAGGTCTTGAACACAGGTGAGTTTCTTCTTTTGATTCAAAATGAAACAAACTTTCTGGGTAAAAACTTAAATAGCTGATTTCTGCCTAGTGGAAAGATTCCCTGTTTACAGTTCTTTGCTAAAAAGGAAAGAAATGAAAATATTTTTGCCAGATTGTAAGCCCATAGGAAAGTTACAGATTAGAGTTTGCACTAATTGCTCAAGCTCATTTCTTTTTCAAAAAGGAGATCCTAATTTTTAACAACTTGACAAGATTACAGCAACCTATTTGGTACAACTCAGATTATTTTCATATTTCCTTTTTCTTGCTCCAACTGGTGGCCAGTCTCAGTCAGAAGTCTAAGCAGCACCTCCAGTCTCCTCTCCACAAAGTGTGCCAGAAACAAGTAGCACAGAAGAGGTGCCACCACCCTTAATTTGAACCTTTGTGATACCCTCAGTCCACAACTGCAAAGCTCTTCTTCGATTTACCTTTTCCAAACAAATAAACCATGTAATCTAATTCCACCCCACCCCTCAACCTCACATCCATTCTCCTTTTGATACATTTTTCTCTTTGTTTTTTATTTGTTTGTTTGTTTTTAATATAATGAGTCCCACATACCCAGAGTCATCCCTCAGTATCCGTGGGGAATTTGTTCCAGGACCTCTGTGGATACCAAAATCCGTGGATGCTCAAGTCCCCCATATAAATGGCATAGTACAGTCAGCCCTCCATATCCCTGGGTTCTGCATCTGCGAATTCAACCAAATGAACTGAATTGTTGGTTGAACTGGCTGATGCAGAAGCAGTGGGGGCGGAGGGTCCACTGCTTTTCCTACTCACTGGATCTAGCAGAGCATCAAATAAGTAAGCAACTTGCAGAACCTTTATGTTCCCTGCAGGGGGCCCGAAACCTGTGTTTTCACAAGCCCTCCAGGTGGTCCTGACATGCGCCCAAGGTTGGAAACCTCTGCTCCAGCCTTTCAGGATGGGGCCCAGACTGGCAGATATTTTTCATGACTTTTTGTTTTTATAAACATACTGAAGATCCCCAATCATCTGACTGATCCCAGGGCCAGGATTTGAGTGACTTAATGTTTAAGTACAATTCTGATAGAAGTCACAACATTTCCATTTCATAATAACTAATGTTTGGGTGAATAAAGCCTTTGTCTCTTGGAATTTGAACTACCTCACTACAGATTTTTAAATTTTATTTGTATCACACACAGCCACACACAACCAAGGCAATTTGAAGGAGAAACCCAAAGGAAAGAAGGCAAAACATCTGTCTTTAGTGGGGAAAGCATTGCAGAGGGTCCAAAAGCCCTACCTACCTGAAACCCAACTCTCAGCTCACTCTCTCTAACAATGAGAAAATCGGAATGGAGAATATGGACGGTTCAGTGCAAGTAGCAGTAACAGTGATGATAACAAAACAACATTTATTTTGTCCTTACTGACATAGGCACTTTGTCAAATGAGCCACGTGTATTATTTAATCCTCACAACAACTTTTCCCATTTCACAGATAAGGAAACTGAGGCACAGAGATGTTAAGCAACCTGCCCAAGGTCTTAGAGATCTTAAGTGGCGGAGCTGGGATCCCACAATCTAGGTTTCTCTGACTTCAAACCCCATGAACTCTAACAACTTTGCTGTGCTGACTTCCAGCCCATCAGCCCAGGCTTGGTGGACAATGGGAAAATAACTTGACTGTGCGTTATCTAGAAACCTCTCCCATGGACTGGACACTGCGGTTTGGATGCCTAGTCTGTCTCACAGACCTATTGAGGGGCTCATTTTCCTCCTTCCCCACGAGAAAGATTACAAAGTGTAACCTGAGTACATCAGGCCTTGAGGCAAACTCTGCCATTCACTGTAACTCACAATAGTCACATCAACATGGTACCATCTTGAATAACAGAGCCATGAAGGCAACAATATCAGAAAGGACACAGTATGAGCAAACTGCCTGATAATCAAGTCTAAATAGACTTACTGGTTGAGAAATAATCCTGGCGTATATTCTTCAAGCAATATTTACTCACTGCAGAACAATGAATTTAAGTTTCAGCTTTGGAATCCGTTGCTTCTTTTAAATGTACCAGACCGTCTTGAGATAATTATCAACCCCTCCTCAGTGCTCCCCACTGCAAGGGCTTCAACACTATTATCTTCCCTCATCTACACACTGAATCTCTGTAGCTCATGGAAAGCCTGTGTCAGAGTAGATCAAGACTGGGGCACTGGGCAGAAGTTCGTGGAAAAAAAGAAAGACACGGGGCTTCCCTGGTGGTGCAGTGGTTGAGAGTCCGCCTGCCGATGCAGGGGACGCGGGTTCGTGCCCCGGTCTGGGAAGATCCCACATGCCGCGGAGCGGCTGGGCCAGTGAGCCATGGCCACTGAGCCTGCGCGTCCGGAGCCTGTGCTCCACAATGGGAGAGGCCACGACAGTGAGAGGCCCGCGTACCGCAAAAAAAAAAAAAGACACAAGTCCTTAACTTTAGGCTCTTTCCATCAGAAGTAAGAAAGAGGGCAGACCTTAAAGTGGCTGGCAAAGTCAAGTGACCTTTGTAAACACACTACACAAAATCCCATAGACGCCAGCCCACAGCTGGGACAGCTAGCCACTCGCGCTGTTAGAGGAGGTTCCCTCCCAGGTCCACAGAGAAATGTCCAGAGGCTCTCTAGGCTGCCCCCACTCTGCTTGAAACTTGAGGGCAAAATGCTCCTAGTATACTTCCTTTATACATACTTCCTCTCTGGTAGTCACAGTTTGCCAACAACAAAGGTAGAACTAATTTATGTACACAAAGAAATACATTTCATTGCTCATACAAATTCAATATTCAATCAAGACAGTGTAGTAGTAATCTTACTCTATTTCCGGTTTTCTCAGTCTGCACTAATGACATTTTGGACCGGATAATTCTTTGCTGTGAAGGGCTGTCCTGTGCATGGTAGGATGTTTAGCAGCAACCCTGGCCTCTACTCACTAGATGCCAATAGCAAACCCTTTCCCCAAGTTGTAACAACCAAAAAATATCTCTGGGAGAGCAAATCACCCCTAGCTAAGAATCACTGATATATTTGCTCAATTTGTCCCATGTGTCTCTAAAAGGCAAATGTAATACTTCTGTACTACAATGCAACTGTTTAAAAGATATTTCATATACACCGTGACTGTCAGTCTCTGTGATTCTCTGATGATTATTCAGACATCCAAGTGGCCTGCCTTTCTTATTCTGGCATTGTTACTGTATTAAAATTCCCTTGGCTCAAGTGCCAGACCCTGCCTGGTTTCCATCTCTCCACCTTCCTTTTCTGACAACCTGAGACCCCTGAATTCCACCCAGCTTTAGACACACCTCCAACTTTGTCTCTCAAGGACTGATCTTTTTTATTTTTTTCTGAGTTATATAATAATATATTTATTGAGTATATACAGTGCACCAAGGATTTTTTTTTTTTTACATCTTTATTGGAGTATAATTGCTTTACGGTGGTGTGTTTGTTTCTGCTTTATAACAAAGTGAATCACTTATACCTGTACGTATGTTCCCATATCTCTTCCCTCTTGCATCTCCCTCCCTCCCACCCTCCCTATCCCACCCCTCTCAGTGGTCACAAAGCACCGAGCTGATCTCCCTGTGCTATGCGGCTGCTTCCCACTAGCTATCTATTTTACGTTTGGTAGTGTATACATGTTCAAGGACTGATCTTGATTTGGCAAGGAGGGATACTAGCCTAACGTTCTCATAATCAATTTCCTGTTACTCCCACTATTTGTCATTAAACCACATCCTGGTGATCCAGTTTTGAAAACCAGGCATGTGCCTTGAACTGGAAAAAAAGTCCCCACTCACCATTCAATGTTGATAATTCAAGTTGTGTCTTATACTTTTATAATGGGTCTCATGATGCCACGATCCTCTAGAACCAGGACCCTAAATTATTCTTGCAGTCCTGTCTCAGAATTTGTGACTATCTGCATGCTCATGGAATTGTCAGCCCAATATTATTTTGTCTGTTCCTTGGAATTTCAAATATCACCTGCTTTGAGGTTGGCCGTCACTGAGCTTCTATGACCATCAACACATGCTCATTTGACCTTGTTACACCTACAAGATGCCAATGACTGTATTAGGCTGCTACCATCCACGATTTCATCAGCTCTCTGGACACAATCCTCAGTCTGTAACCCTGTTGCCCCCTCCCCAGTGTCCATCCCACCCACGCAATTGCGGGGAGGGGGGGTGTCCAGATCCAGGCCTTTGCTCATGAGATGGTTGTTACCCTAAGCTAGGCTATGGCACTCAGACCAAGACTGGATACTGGAATTCATATTCGATTAGCTCTTCTAGGTAGTTCATTCAATTTTACTTAAACCTTAAGCCAGAATATTGCTTTTCCAGTTACATCATCCAGAAAGAGGTGAAGCTTAGATAACGAACAGAAACAGGATCTCCAGTGCTCCCTCACAATGAACGTTACATTTTGGGTACCTAATCCTTTTTACTCCCACATATTTTCTCAGGAAAGGAAAGACTTCTGCAATTCTCACTCCAATCAAAATGCTTAATTGCCTCAATTTCTTTACCGCATCTCCCACCTTCTTCATAACTACAGGAAGTAGAAAATTTAAGCACAAATAACTCAGAAAGAAATGAGAAACAAAAATAAAAAGACTTTAAAAGTGTCGAAATCCTCCCAGTAATTCATTTAAGTATCTGCATGGACTAAAAGTCCACTCATTATGAAGGGAAATTTAATGGGTCACTCCTTCCAATCTTCTGCCTTTATGGAGAGAGGCATCCAAACTATTCAAATCAGGCGTTGACCTTGGCTAGGCAATAGCACTACCCACAGTTAAAAATTATGTGGGAGCTTCACAAAAACAAGACCCATTAGAGTGCAGCAAATCCTTTCAGAACTTCCCAGTAGCTGGGCCAGAATCCTCAATGCTACTTGGCTTATTCTACCAGCCCGCAGCAAGCTAGTGCATGGACTAGGGAAACACACAAGCTAAATGAAGGCACTATGACAGTAAGAAAGATAAGTCTCAATGACACAAGCCTATTTACACATAAAGCCAATTGCTCCCAGTGACAAGCAGTGTTTTTCAAATTGCAGATCATAACCCAAAGCACTGCAAAGAATGACCTATTAAGGCTCTCTCCCAAGTGAATGCACTGAAATTAACTAATAGGTCTTGACTGCAATTTTGTTTCTTTTTAGGAATGGAATAGAAAATTTCAGAATGCATTACAAGCAAATAGTAACAGTAAAAATGTTTCATGAAACTTTTTTCATACATAGATGATAGATAGATAGATAGAGACAGAAGTTCAACAGCTGTTTACTGAGCACCTACAATGCACCAAGTACTTTTCTAGACAGATACATCAATGACTAAAACAGATAAAAATTCTTGTGATGCTTATACAAAATATTTTAGATAGAAATGTAAAACGGATTTCTTAGTGTAAGTCATAGATTTTTTTTTTTTAAGTTTGAAAGATACTATTTATAATACAGAGGTGCCCAAGCACCCTCCCTACCACTCCATCAAGACAGACGCACCCAATGATCGCCCCGCCACTCTGGGAAGCCCCAGACAGGAATGAAGTGGAGAGAAGAGCCCAAATCATCCCCCTTCCCCGCTTGCAAATCCGCCTTCAACGTCAAGCCTGTCTTCTTGAAGCCATTTTCTGTTTGCTCTGTTTTGCATCTTCCCCTTTAATTTTGTTTCTTTCCCACAGTTCTAATAAGAAAAGCCTCTTGAAAGGGAATGAACAGCTAAATGAACCAGTTCTCGGTGGATATTCCCTAGAAGTGTAACAGGTGGAGAAGTTTTGTTTATATTTTTATTAAATAGTCACTACTAGTAACAGGTAAAGCATCGAAATTGTGATAGCAGATTCTCTTTGATCCATGAAACAACATATCTACATATATTCTCTCTAAATTTCTTCAGAAACATCCTAGTAGGTATTAACTGGGTCCAATCTGATGCTTCTCAACATAATGATTTGCTTATTTCATCTGAAACCGCCATAGCTCACATGTAGTGGTTCTCTAGGATAAGCCCGACATTGTGCTATGTGCCTTGTCTTTCATCTTCACAATGATCCAGTGAGGGCAGAATTATTATCTGCCTTCTGTAAGAGAAGATGTTAAAGCTTCTAGAAGTTAAGTAATTTGTCCAGGATCATTCAGCTAGTAAGTGGCAGAGCTAAAATTTTAACAAATGCCATATAGCTCCACAAAATGACTGACTGTATCCCCATTAAGGGCAGAAGGTTTATTATGTATGAAAAAAATATAAACTCTGCTCAGAAAACTTACTCTACAAGCCTCTGCTTCCCCTGACTTGCTCTTAATCATTCTTTACTATTTTCATAATCATTAATAAAGTCTATAAATAAACAAACCATTAGGTTTAGAACTGAAGTGTCAACACAAGTACTTTTTCCTTCCTTCAATGCAATAGGTTTAAATATGTGGTTGCTCAAAATATTGTGACATTTCTTGCACTAACCCCTTTTAATTGCCATAAGGATAGTGGGAGGATAAAAGGACAGACTCTGGATCCAGAATGTGTGGTCTCAACTACCAGTCCCACAATTTATATGAAGCTTATATACAGCTGTATAGCCTTGGGAAAGCCGTGCCTCAGTTTCCTCATCTGTAAAATGAAAATAATAATAGTATTTACCTAGGGGGTTATTTTGAGGATTAAATGAGATACTATAAGCAATGCACTTAGAATAGTGTGGACACTGAATAAACACTATGTATTTGTTATCCTTACGA